>NW_026652280.1:2877051-2988419 GCF_009828535.3 Hylobates moloch | reverse complement strand
CACACACACCATACACACACTCCACAGACACTTCACACACACCACACAGACACACACCACACACAGTCACAACACACCACACACCCATGTGCACACACACTACCACACATGGTGCTCCTTCCTGCTGTCCCAGGGCGCTGGAGGGACACACTCACACCAGCCTCGGCTGTGAGACGCTGCCTGGCAGACACACTTTCCCTTGCACCCTCTGTGAGGGCAGCTGACAGGGGAAAGCGAAGACCACAGTTGGTCCCACAGGTCCCCGAGCTGGAGCTGGGGCAGCCATGGCTTGGAGCTGGGCAATGGAAGTGTCACTTGCTCCAGCCCAGAACAGGCAGGGGCTTGGGGACCTGGAAGCCTCGGGAGAGGGCCTGAGGTGTCCTGGAAGCCACCAGGACCCTGTGGGGTGCTGAGAAGATCCACTGTGTCACTGCCCAGGCGTTCTGCTTCCCCATGCCCACATGTACTCCGTCACCACCCCCGCCACAGGAGAGCACACACAGCCAGGTCTCTGTCTTGTCACCATGGTGTCCCCAGGACCTAGCACAGTCCACAGCACACAGCAGGCACATGGTACACAGTAGGCACATACAAGCACATGGTACGTGGTAGGTACATGGCACACAGTAGGCACACAATACCCAGCAGGCACACAGCACACAGTAGGCACACAGCAAGTGCTTGACAAATGCCTGTCAAGTGGATGACAGAACGGCAAGGGAAGTGCTGGCTCTTCCCTCTTACCCCAAGCCGCGCCCACACAGCTCAGCACCCTCCATGTGCGTCTGGAGAACAGGCCACCTGGTGAGCCCCAGGGAGCCGAGCGCAGGAGCCAGGACTGAAGGCTCCTCCCAGAAAACCGAAGCCTTGATTCTGGATGAACAAGGGACACCCCAAGGGAAGTGTGGGTGAGCCTCCTGAGGAAATGGGGCTTGGCACCGAAGTTGGGGAGCTGGGGACGAAGGGACGCAGAGAAAGTCAAGGTGGTCGTGGCTGTGGACCAGCTCCCTTCCCTGAGCTCGAGGCTGAAGCCTCAGATGCAAAGCCCCCAGGAGACAGAGAGGGCCCTGGGGCAGCCACGGGAGAGGCCTGGGCGCAGTGGGAGCAGCTGCAGTGGCCCAGGCCACCCCCAGGTGACTCTCCTCCAGGGCAGAGGGGGACCCTAACAGGGTGGGACAGACCCCCAGTGCCTCCAGAGACAGAGCAGGACCTGCAATTTAGGAAGAGCACAGCTGTGCTCAGCCCACAAAGCATGAATCCCACCTTGTCTTGGGTGAGGTACGCTAAAGGGTTCGCTCTCGCTTGCTGCGAGCATTCTTCCATGAATCCATTACGGGTCTCAAAGTCCTAATGCAGGGAACACTCGCTCCTGCAGGCTTCTCCCAACGCTGGCAAAATAGAAACCTCTAAAATCAGGTCAGCCCCCGCAGCATCTGGTGCAGCTGTGACCGGCACGGCCAGGTGACCTCAGACACGCTGCACACACCTAGGAGGGCGGAGAGGGGCAGCTGCGAAGTGGGGCTGTGACGCCCAGAGGCACTCAGGCATTCAGACCTGCACTGACCTGGGACAAAGACCTCAGTGTGGGGTGTTTTTCTTCCTTTCAGGAGGCCCCCCAGGCGCTGACTGGGGCCTGAGCTAGGCCTGCTTGGAGGAATGAATGAATGATGAATGAATGAATGCCCTCTGCCTGGCTTCTCCCTGCCAGTTTTTATATCTGGCTTTCTCTGGGCCTCCAGACTATTTTACAAAGTACATTGCTAGTCACGAGATCTCTCGCACCAACAGCAGAAAATTCCAGAGAGAGTGGCGAGAAAAGTTCTCCCAAGAAAAGGAAGGGGAAATACTGAGATTCGGAAAACCACGTTACCGACCTTCGGAGCTGCCCTCTGAGCACAGGTGTCATGGTAATTAAGTGTCATTCCATCGAAAGAGGTCAGGAATAAACCTCTGTGCGTGGAATCAGGGGAAATTTTTCAAATTCCTCTTCTACGCATGTTGTAAAAACAAACGAAGTTGAATCTACAAGATTTAGGACTCCGTGAGGATCAACCCACACAAAAATACCGCCGGGACCTTTTCTATCTTCTCGAGCAAATGTAGTTGTTTTGTTTGTTTTTGAAATTGTGTGAAACGTAATCCACATTTTAACGTACCTCCCATTAAAATTTAAGGTTGGGCACAGTGGCTCACGCCTGTAATCCCAGCACTTTGGGAGACCAAGTGGGAGGATCCCTTGAACCCAGGTGTTCGAGACAGGCTGGGGCAACGTGGGGAGACTTTGTCTCCACGAAAAATAAAAATACAAAAATTAGCCTGGTGTGGCAGTGTGTGCCTGTCTGTGGTCCCAGCTACTCAGGGAGATTGAGGTGGGAGGGTCGTTTGAGCCCCAGAGATTGAGGGGTCAGTGAGCCGTGATCACACCACTGCACTCCAGACTGGGCAACAGAGGGAGACTCTGTCTTAAAAAAAAGATTTTTACTTTAAGTTCCTATAGTACGCTTGATTTTGGTGTTGCTTATCTAGCCGTGTGTTTTAGTATTAGGACTCTTTCCTAACGAGGCTTTAACCCTGACATTTCACATACATTTAAACATGCGTGTTCAGGAAGGCTGCTGCCAGGCCTCAGCTCTTCTGAGTTCTCCCGCCCTGCATACACCAATTTTCAACCACTAGTCTGAAATGAATAAGGTGAGCTTTTAATATCTTGCTTAAATCCTCCTCTCTTCAAGTATGTCTTGACATGTGAAAATAATGACAGAATAAAAGAATCATCATCTCCCTTTTAAAATCACAACACCTTTCATACAGCAATCTAAAATGATATATTGAAGCTGTCCACAGACGCGCTATGCCTGTTTCTGAAATACAATTGATCCTCTTTATATTTCTAGAAAGACAACTGTAGCTGGTGCTCACACTTCATAAATCTTGCTCTCAAGCTATCCCAAGGTTATTACATTTTCAGATAGCCGAAAGAACCAGAATGAAAACAGCCGGAACACACTGCCTGCCACAACCCCACATAAGTAAGAGAAACCCAGCTCCTCAAATATGTGAGAGTCTTTTTTTTTTTTTTTTTTTTTTGGTCAAATTACTGAGTTAATTTATCTGGTATTTTCAGGCAACAATTTAAGCTGAATAAATCATGCCAGTCTTTAGCTTCTGATTGGTGGAGAACAGATTTAGACACATGACTTCTGGAAAGTATAGGCTCTTGCGGTGTATCAATTGGATGATGAGGAGTAGAACTGGCAGAATCTGCCTCAGTTTATGCAACACGTATTAGGGACTGTGCACTGTGGTAGGCATCAGTGGGAGCTAACACACATGTGAACAGTTTTCCAGAACAGAAGTTTGCAATGTATCATTTAAGCCCCTTGTAAACAAAATGCTACAAAACTGGAGAAGACAACCATCCTTTTTGGAAGCTGTGCAAGGAAGGAGACAGCTGAGAAACAAGGGCAACGAGGCTACTCCACAAAGGAGTGGGCTATGCCAGTGCTGAGCTGGGAATCCCAGCTAGAGTCTCAGCTAGAGTCCCGAGAAGTCTCTCAGACGGGCAAGCTGGGAGCAGCTCAGGCAGCTCCCGGGACAGTGGAGGCCAAGTGGGAAGTGAACTGCGGCACAGAAGGCACCAAAACGTTACGGTATATTTTGTTTCTTTCTTTTTTTTTTTTATTTTTTATGAGACAGAATCTTGTTCTGTCGCTCAGGCTGGAGTGCATTGGCGCAATCTGGGCTCACTGCAACCTCCGCCTCCCGGGTTCAAGCAGTTCTCCTGCCTCAGCCTCCCGAGTAGCTGGGATTACAGGCGCCCACCACTACGCCTGGCTAATTTTTGTATTTTTAGTAGAGACAGGGTTTCACCACGTTGGTCAGGCTGGTGTTGAACTCCTGACCTCAGTTGATCCACCCGCCTCGGCCTCCCAAAGTGCTGGGATTACAGGCGTGAGCCACCGCGCCTGGTTAGTATATTTTCCATTCAACATAATTCTGCCAGTTCTAGTCATCATCATCCAGTCTACTCTACTCCTCTACCGAGCACAACCCCCTTCTTTAGAAACCCAGCAGCATTTTGTGTACATGGCAGGGTACTGGGCAAATATTTTGCCTTGGGAAACTTACTTGGGAACTTCTAAGTTTCCTAATAAAACTATAAGCACTTCTAGGGCAAGAACAACATCTATCTTCTCTTAACGCACCCTGAAATGGACAGCGTGGTATTTTTGTACACAGTAGACACCAAGGAATTTTTAAAAAGTAATGGTATATTTGCTGTATGTGAGGAGCCTACAACATAGTTCTATAATTTTTTGCTTTGATAGCAAGTTTAGCAAACATGGTAGCTTTCAACTATACAAGAAAGATGAAGAAAATGAGTATCCATAAACGTTCCTCATCAGATGAAGACTCACGCAGGCCATAAAATGTTATTCTCTAAATATGGAGAAAGCATCAAAAATACATGATGCAAATAAAAATAAACTGTCAACAAAAAGCTTTAGTATCAATTAGTTATTCTAATGCAAATTCAATTTATCAGTGAAACATAAAGGACTTCGTGATCACATGAAAGTACACATTTGAGAGCTTGTGTGTGTCTATTCAGATGAGCTGTGTGGACCTGGACACACTGAGGCACTCACTGTTTCCTTCCTTCACTTACAGCAGCGATCCTGAGTTAACTGGGAGCTCATTAAAATACATATTCCTGGGCCCGTCCCCAAGACTGCGGGGTGGTATGCCAGGGTGGGCCTAGGACTCTGCATTTAATTTGAATTCTCAGTGTCATGTGTGCAGGTGGCTGCAGACCACAGGAGCCAGCTTGTCCCCTCCCCTGGTGAGCAGGTCAAGAGGCCACGGCAGATGCTTGGCTTGGGAGTTGGGCGTCCAGCCACCAAGCCAATTCTGTCCCCGCTAGGACTCTAAACTGATCCAGGTAGCTTGTTTCATTTTCTGCGTGTGTTGACCTCTGGAGCTTTAGGTTTCTTAATCACGCTCCAGGTGAAAAGCAGGTCTGAGCGGAGCATTTCTCTGTCTCTCTGGGTTGGTGGTCAGCTGGGAAGCAGCCTAGGGCACCTGCACGGAGTCTGCGGGTGGAGCTGCCCTGAGCTCTACCCCTTCCCAGCACAGGGCATTTTGCTCTTGCCTGCAGGGCAGCACGGGCACACCTTCCTACCTGGAAGGAGCAGGGCTCTCTGGGAACATCCCGTGTCACCAGATGCCCCAAAAGGCGGGGCCGCAACACCAGCAGTCCCCTGAGCCCCTGAGAAACCTCCGTTTCTCCAGCCTCCTGCCTCCCCCTCATCTCTGCCTCCGGGTCATTTGTTTCCATGTTCTATCTCGTCTTTATTACTTGCCTTTTTATACATTTTATATGTGGTCTCTAATGTAAAATTAAACAGGTAATTTGGTTAATCACTTACTATGAATAAAACTTCATTTTCTTTCTTGACCTTTGGAAAATTGGTGAGCTGAATGTTAATCCCTTTACTCTTAAAGAAAGTGAATTGATGTAAACATAAATCGCTAGAATAACTCTTCTGGCCACCACGCCTCCCGCCCCCCACCCGGTGCTGGCCTCCTTTCTTGGGGCTCAGTAGCTGCTGTGGTCGCTGCCTGCACCTCCTTCCCCAGCTGCACCCCCGGAAGTGGGGTTTGGACACGGGGCAGCTGGGGCCGCACTGGCCTGGGTGCCTGTCTCAGGGTGAGTTCGGAGGGGATGGGAGAGGAAAGGAGCCAAGTCTCCCTCGGGGCCAGTGGGGGAGAGCCCACCCGCAGGAGAGAGGAGACAGGGCTTTGGGGACTTCCTGAGGCAGCCACACTTCACCTCCAGAGTTCCTGAGCCAGGTCGCCTGCAGAGTGACAGGAAGTGGGGCCCTGGTTTGCTGGCCTCTGTCTGAATCATGCTAGACTGCTCTTAGAGGCCCAGCTCATTATAAATCCTGGCAGCCAAGAAGGAAAAAGGGCTGGATCCCCGTAAAAATTTTGTTCCTTAAATCTTTTCAGATTTAGCTAGATTCTCATGCTTCTTCTTCAAGTCATCGGCTCCAGAGTGAGGGTGCAAACACCCAGTTAATCCGGGCCTGTGCTGAATCCAGCCCACTCCTCCGAGGTCCCGGCTCCTGCCCATTTCTGCACGCTTCTCTTTTTAGATCAGTTTCTTTTTCCTTCCTTTCTGCACTTACACTACTTGAACAAATGACAACAAAGAGGAAGGAGACTGTCCCTCCTGCCCTTTCTTCTTCCTCTCCTTCGCCTTCCTTGTCATTGTCATGCTCTTACCAAATTTTAGTAATTTCACCTCCACACCTACTTTCAGATTCCTTTGTGGGGCCTTCTAATCTTCCTCTCAACACTTCGTTATCGCTCGTGTCATTTCCCCCCAAACTTTACATTGGTTTATTTATTGCTAATATAAATTACTAATTAGTTCAAACATATTAAAAAGCACAGATAATAATCTACAAGACAACTGGTTTATCCTTTTCATCAAAAAAAGTAACACATTCTGTTATTCGTATAAAATCTCAAAATATTTTTAAGAAATAAAACCATAAGAGACAGCCAATTCCCTCCCCTCCCCGAGGTTAGAAGATAACATTAGCTGGCATGGCTTCTCTATATCATATAATCCCATGTAATCATGACCACATGTAGTGTTCTTTTGTGTATTTGAAAATTTTAAATAAATAGAATAATACTATATATATATTCATTTGCAGTTTGCTGGTTTCCATTCAACACTGTTATTTAGAATTTTGTCCATGTTGATACACAAAGTCTGGGTAGTTTAACTGTTGTAAGTAAATCATAGTATAAATCTACAGCCCTCCTCATGGGGAATTAGTGTGTTTCCCTCCTTTTTTTTGGTATCAAAACCTTTACTCGACAAAATATGTACACCTAGTTCAGTAGTGCTGAGAGGGAATTCATAGCCTGAAATACTTATATTAGAAAGCAGGAAAAGTCTCAAGTCAATAATCTAAGATCTAATTCAAGAAACTAAAAAGAAGACCTAAAGATATACAAGGAAATATATACAAAGAAAGTAGAAGAAAGTAAATACTCAAGAAAGAAATCCCTAGGCCCACATGGTTTCACTGGAAATTTCTACTAAAACAGTTAAGGAGAAATTTATGGCAATTTTATACAATCTCTTCCAAAAGTTAGAACAAGTGGGAACACTTTCTAACTCATTTTATGAGGCCAGTTATCCTGATACTGAAACTAGCAAAGACTATACAAAAAATGAGAACTACAGATCAGTATCTCACAAACACTTAGAGGCAAAAGTCCTTAACAAAATATTAGTAAAGTGAATCTAGAAACATACAAAAAATGATATACATGGCTAAGTGGAATATATACCAGACACTCAAGGGTGGGTCAGCATTAGCGAGTCAGTCAATCAGTACTATCCATCATACCATGAAGTCAAAGAAAAATCTCATGAACATATAAATTGTCCCAGAAAAGACATTTGACAAAATACAGCACACACTCATGAATAGACATGGACTATTGACTTGATAAAGAACATCCATAAAAATCCTATAGCTACATCATAATTAGTGGTAAAAACTCAATGCTTTGCCGTTTAGATCAGAATAAGGCAAGTTCTCGCAACTCGTATTGAATATAGCACTGGACATTCTAACCAGTACAGTAAGATAAGAAAAAGAAATAAAAAGGATATAAATTGGAAAGAAGAAATAAAACTGTCCAATTTGCAGATAACATGATGATCTACATAGACAATCCCAAGAAATCTACCAAAAAAAATCCTCCTAGATCTAATAAGGCAGCTCAGTAGGTTGCAGAATGCGGATTGACACATAAAAATTACTCACAGCTCTACATACTCCACAATAAACGTGGAAACTGAAGTTAAAACACCATGCCATTTAGAAATGCCCCAAAGAAAATAAAACACTTACGTACACCGTAAAAAAATTTCAGATTCAGAATCTGTGCACTGAAATGTATAAAACATTGATGAAAGAAGTTAAAGAAGACCTAATTACCCATAGAGAGACAACCTGTGATCATGGATTGGAAAACTCAACACAGTAAAACTGTTCATTCTCCCTAAACTAATCTATACGTTTGAAGAAATTCCTATCAAAATCCCAGCAACGTTTTTGTATCCACAAACGAGCTATTCTAAAATTCATATGGAAAGGCCCAGAACCTACAATAGCTAACATAATTTTTATAAAGAAGAATAAAGTGGGAGGATTTTGATTTTTGGTGTGAAGTCTGAGTCTTCACCTAGCCTGAGGTTCCCGAAGATTTTCTGTTTTTCCCTAGAAATTTTATAGTTTCATATTTTATACTTAAGCCATTTATACTTAAGGAAGTCACTCCACCTGATTAAAGTTGACTATGCAACTACAGTAATCAAGATGGTGTGCTCTTGGCAGAGAGACTGACATATAGACTAATGGAACAGAATAGAGAACCCAAAAATAGACCCACAGCAATAAGTGGAAATGATTTTTAGCAAAGGTGCAAAAGCAATTTAATGGAAGAAGGATCACCTTTTCAACAAATAGTCCCGGAGCCACTGGACATTCATTGGCAAAACCCAAACCAAACCAAACCAAATAAGCCTCAACCTAAACCTCACACCTCATACAAAAATTAACTCAAAATGGAAAATAGGCTTAAGTAGAAAATGTGAAACTATAAAATTTGTAGGGAAAAAAGAAGAAAATCTTCAGGAACCTCAGGCTAGGTGAAGACTCAGACTTCACATCAAAAATCAAAATCCAAAACAGGTAAAATTAATAAACTTGAATTCAACAAAATGTAAAACTTTCTGCAAAAGACTCTGTGAAGAGGGAGAAGAAACAAGATAAACTGGTAGAAAATAATCACAGAGTGGTAAGGCCAGTATCTAGAAAATATAAAGAACTGCGAAAACTCAGTTGTTAAAACCAAACAATCCAATTAAAAAGTGGGCAAAAGACATGAACAGACTTTTCACTGAGGAGGATACGCAGATGGCCATAAGTACATAAAAAGGTCTTGATGTCATTAGCCATCAGGGCAATGCAAATTAAACCATCAGGAGATATCACTACACACTTATTAGAACAGCTAAAATAAAAAAAAAAAATAGTGGCAGTACCAAATGCTGCCCAGGCTTGGAAGGTCCTGAATCACTCACACACTGCCGGTGGGAATGCAAAATGGTGTAGCCATTCTGGAAAAGAGTTAGCAGTTTCTTATAAAATTAGACATGTGCTAACCATATGACTCAGCAGTTGCACTCCTGGGCATTTATCCCAGAGAAATGAAAACTATGTTCACACAAAAACCTGTACATGAATGTTCACAGCAGCTCTATTTGCAATAACCAAAACCTGGAAATAATCCAAGTGCCCTTCCTGGGTGAACGGTTGAACATACCGTGGTTCATCCAGATGAGGGAACGACACTAAGTAATTAAAAAGAAACACCTATGGACATGCTTGCCAACCTGGATGGGTCTCAAGGGAATTGCATTTAGCGGAAAAAGCCAGTCTTGAAAGGTTGCATAGTGTATGATTCCATTTATAGAGCATTCTTAAAGCGACAAAATTATAGAAAATGGGAACCACACTGTGGTTGCCAGGCTCAGGGACGGGGAAGGAGGAAGTCAGCTTGGCTATAAAGGGTAGCATCAAGGGTCCTGTGATGAAACTGTCCTGTCCTCTGATGTGTTGGTGGTCACATGGTTCTACATGGGTGATAAAATTAGAGAGAACTAAGCGCACGTACACACACACACACACACACACACACACACACAGAGAGCAGTCTATAAAATGAGTACATGTAAACTGGTGGAATCTGAAATCTGAACAAAGTTAATGGGTTGTATCAATGTTCATTTTCTAGTTGTGGCATTGTACTATGGTTTTGTAAGATGTTATTGTTGGGGTAAACTGGTGAAGGGAATTGCATGTGAATCTACAATGATCTCAAAACAGGGTTTTACTACATTGCTTCAGTGAATATCCACTGTGTGTGTCTTATGCACACGGACCCGGTTTTCCCTAGAGGAGATACCTAGAAGTGGAATTGTTAGATCTTAGGATACACCCACCTTCACTTTTTCTAGATTATTCTCTAACATCTTTGTTCCTATTTACATTCTACTCGAACTCGTGTGAGGTCTAATTTTTCTACACCTTCTCTAATATTTGGTATAGTCACAATTTAAATTTTTTTCCAGTACCATAAAGGTAAGAAAAAATCTTTTTGCCATCTTAGTTTTGAATTCCCTGATTCCCAGAGGGTTAAAGTCCTTTTCGTATTTTATCAGTCCATCTAGGTTTTCTCTTCAGCCTCATATTTTACTCTTGAGTGGCTTGTTTCAAATGACCACATTTTAGAACTGTTTCTGTATTCTAGATCCTGGCCTCACATAGGTCTGTTTCTCCTCATCTTTTAGATACCCACCTATTTTTCACAATGGTGACTCAGACCAATGCAGTGCTGTTCACAGAGTCCAGAACAAAAGAACATTCAGAATGACATTTTTACGCTTTAATGGCTATTGAGTCTGAGACATTACTAATAGCTTCGGAACATGCACTCGTGGTTGTCGCTGGCGCTGTGGGAGATGTGGCTGTGGAAGGCAGCCTCAGTTGGCCGGAGAGATCAGCTGCCCTTCTGGCTGGCCTGTCCTACAGATGTCCCACAAACCTGGCCAGCCCACCTCTGCATAAGCAATTCCTTGCCATGAGTCTCTAATGTGTATCTCCACCTGCTTCTGCTTCTCTGGATGAAGTCTGTCCACTACAGGTTTTGACAGAGATTTAAAATCTCCTCTAGAGACTATTCCAGCTACTCGCCTGGCATTCCTGCTCAGCTGGCATTAGGGCCTGTGGCATGAGCACTCTTCCCTTAAACAGCTCCAGAGCTTCCTTCAGGGGTTCCAATGGGCCAACAGAAGTGTCTTACTACTTAATGGCCACTTATTTAAAATTATCCCAGAGTAATTAGAGGCCAGGCGTGGTGGCTCATGCCTGTAATCCCAGCACTTTGGGAGGCCGAGGTGGGTGGATCACTTGAGGTCAGGAGTTTGAGACCAGCCTGGCCAACATGGTGAGGCCCCATCTTTACTAAAAAACAAAAACAAACAAAAAAATGCAAAAATTAGCCAGGCGTGATGGTGTGCTCCTGTAGTCCCAGCTACTGGGGAGGCTGAGGCAGGAGACTCTCTTGGATCCAGAAGGTGGAGGTTGCAGTGAGCCGAGATTGCACCACTGCACTCCAGCCTGGGTGACAGAGCAAGACTCTGTCAAAAAAAGAAAAGAAAAGGAGTAATTAGAATATTTTCTTTTCTTTTTTATTGACAACTAAGAAAGCTAAGGAGAAGATGATGAACAAAGACGGATGACAGCAGCCTTATGGTCAAATCATTCTTGAAAGGAAACGTGTGGGACATCTCTGGGTACACTCACTCATCATTAGGGGTGGAATTTTAAAAGGAAGAACGAGGAACACTTTTGCAAGGCATCCTTTTCACCACGGCGGTGCAGAGCAACAGGTAGGCGCTGGTGCCTACTCCCCAGATGGAATCCTGCCTCTTCTTGTGTGCCCTTAGATAACTTAACCTCTCTGGGACTTGTTTCCTCATCAGTAAAACATGAAGATATGAATAGGATGGTGACATCCAGTGAGGGCATCCTAGGGCTGTCCCGACTGTTATCCGAGGTGACAAACCGCTCTCAAAAGAGAGTCTGGCAATGTGCAAGTGGTCGATAAACACTCCCAGGGGACAGAAAAGGCACACAGGCAGCTGCTAATCTTAAGCATGTCATATTTTTAAAGAACTTGGAGGAGGATTAAAAGTCAAACAAAATAACTTACAATTAACATTTACAAATTCAGGCAGAAATAGAAACATCACAAGAAAGTTTGGTCTCTTGTTGTTGTTTTTTTTTTTTCCCCAGCGTTTCGTGGCTACCTTTAATCAGTGCACACAGCTAGGACCACCACTGACCAAACTCAAACCTGACATTTCAAATCATGGAGGAGCCATGAGCTACCAGGTGTAAAACAAGCGACGTGTCTTACACTTTCTTATCTTTGGGCAGAATTGTGATACTTTTCGTGGATTTTCAAAGAGGATTTGAACAAAATAGCTTTGTTTAACCCGGAGTTAGTAGAAGTGGTTGTTTCAGAGCAGTTAACTCCCTGGGAGTTACTTCAGCATTTACAGCAATTTTTAACTGTGTTCTTTTCCCTCAGATTTCTGTTTATCCCACAAAAAACAAAACAAAACAAAACAAAAACCCAAAAAACAAAACACACACACACACATACACACACACACACACTCCCTCTGCCGCGGTACCCTTTGCCCTGGCCTTCCTCTATTGAAGGGCAGTTGGGTTCCAGGCTCTTGGCCATATCTACAGCCCCGGCCCCAGCCGCTAAGGAGGTGCCCATCACTGGAGGTGGCCGCCAGGGAGCTCAGTGCAGGACCCTGCTCAATCCATATGGTCCCCTGACTTGCGGGTGACCGTCCTTAAACTGTCCCCCGGAGCTTCGCCAGAAAAATGTCCAAAACACACACTGGAGTTCCCTGACGTTTCCTTCCTCTGAAAAACTCTCTTTCCAGGCAGGGCGTTCTGTGGTCAGACGAGGCAGAGGCCTCCCCGGAACGAAGTCCACGCCCCCTCCCCACCCCAGCACCCAGCGGGCCCACGCGCCCCTCACCCACGCGCAGAGAAACCGAGCACTTGTTGATTCTCACGCTGTTGCAATTGGAAAACGGAACAAGGAACCAGAGCGCGCCTGTTTCCAGCCAGAGTCGCACTGGGGTCCCCAAAGACCCCTGAACCTTTTCCCAAGCCCCACTCCACCTTCCAAAACGGGGGGCTCAGGTGGACGCGAAAGGACACAAGGCGCTGCCCCCAGCGCCCTGGAAAATCTAGTGTGGCGGCAAATGACCGCAGGTCACACACCGAAACCGGACACACCCGGCCCAGGACAGGCAGTGCGGCCCAGCAGGGGACTGCCGGGAAGACCCGGGCGGGCCGGCCGGCGGCTGCAGGCGGCGCACGTGGGCCCAGGTGGGCGCAGCGACGGGCCCGGCCGAGGAGCCCGAGACAGGCCCTGCGAAGGCGGAAGCCCGGACCCGGGCTCTCCTGGCCTCCCTTGGAGCTCAGAGGGAGACTGTGCTTTGCCCCGGGGGCAGGGGCAGGAGCGCGATCGCGGCGGGGCCCCCGGGGTGTGATTAGCAGGCGCCGCGAGCCAGGAGGACCCCCCAGCCCGCCCCGGCAGCCAGCACCCTCTCCACACCCGCCCAGAGTGGCCGCTTTTGACCGCCTTCCCCTCCCACCCTAGACTCCTCCCCTCAGCCCCACGGCCGGAGGCCGAGCAAACCTGTCAGGGTCCGGCCCCGGCGCTGTAAACCCGCGTCTACACCCGCGCCCCCTCCCGCCCCCGCCCCGCGCAGTGGAGATCGGGGGCGGCGACTTGGGTTCGGGTCAGGGAGGCCGCCGGCTGCCACCTGCTCGGCCACCTGCGCCGCTGCCTAGGTTCCCCCCGCGCGTCCCCAGCCAAGAAGGGGACTCGGAGTCCGGGCGTCGGGACAGCTCCTGTCCCCAATCTTGCGTCCCCGGCTCCCGCGGGGCTCGGGTCCGGGGTCCCGCCCAGGTCTCCGCGGTCCCCACTCGGAGGGGCACATAGACAAAGGCGGCAGAGCCGCCCGCCCGTCCCCGAGGGTTACCCACCGGGGCTGCGCTCGCTGCTCCGAGGCCGAGGGGCGCCGCGGGGTCCAAGGCCCTGCTCCCCCTGCCCAGGCCCGGGCAGGCTGGTCTCGGCTTCAGGCGCCGACGCGCGGGGTCCCCGGGCAGCCTGCTTCGGCTTCCGGGGTCGGGAGACAGGGGCCGCCGGGGCCGGAGGCTGCTTCTCTCTGGCGCGCGGCGGCGGTGACTGACGGCGGCGGCTCCGAGGGACGGGCGCGCACCCCGCTCCCCGGCCCCGCCTCCCCGGGCTTCCTGCGAGCCAGGTAAACACAGGCCGATCCCGCTGGGCCCGCCCCACCTGGACGCGGCCGCCGGCGCCGCCCCGGGAGCTCGGAGGACCCGGGCCCGCTCTGCCCGCGCGGAACTTGAGGGGCGTACGGGGCCCACGAGCAGGGTCAGACCTCGGAGGGGCGGCCTGGAGCCTCGCCCGCTGCGGAACTGGGCTCCGAACTGCGGCCCGTCGACCCTTCCCGCGTGGCTTGGCCTCCGAACCCACCCCGACCCCGACCTCGACCTCGCGGGAGGGGTGCCAGGCCGCATCTCCCCGCGTCCTCAGGGGCTGGAAACCCCAGAAACTGCCGATGGACTTGGCGCAGCCCCGGCCCTGCAGGAGAGTCAGCCCCGCCTGGAGGCGAAAGAGCCGGCAGGTCCTCCCAAGGCACTCCCTCCCTCCCCTGGAGCCCAGGCCAGGCCCACGTCCGGCCGGCAGGTGCTCCGCTGGGAGCTGGGAGCTGGGAGCTGGGGGCGCACCTTCTCCTGCAGGACCGGCGCAGGAAGCACGCCCGGAAAAGAGCAAAACACGTGCAGGTGCGAGGAAGCAGCCTGGTCCCGCAGCCCAGAGACGTCGTGGTCTTCGTCGCTCTCTTGTTAAAAAGAAAAAGCCTGCTGTTTAGCCATGACTCACCTGCACACAGATTTCATGGTCAGAGATCTTTCCCTGGATTCTCGGCCTCCTGATGGTGGAAGAGGAGGAGGTTGGGGGAGTCCCGGAATGAGGCCCCGCGTTCCTCCTGACCTACACCCCCAGTCAGGGATCTGGATCTGGAGCTTCCGGGGGACCTGGAGCAGCCTGGGACCCACACAGTTTGTTAGGAAGTGAGGGAGGGGGGTGAGCGCTGTCCCGGCCTGCGCTGGGAGGCTGGACTCCGACTTCAGCATGGGGTCGGGGTTGCGGCCTAAAACCAGCCTCCCCCAAGCCCTGGAGGATTTAGCAACTGTGTTCAAATGCTCGCAACTGGAAGAGAAACACTTCCACAACGACACAAAAGCATTCAGGCTGGTCGTTTCCTCAGGAGAGATTTTCAAGTGGAGAGGGCAGGAGGGTTCTGAGAATTTGAGGCTGAAGGTGAGGAGGGAAAAGGGTGCCAAAGGTAGTGTGTTTCTCCAATTTTTCTGCCCCACAACCTCACTTTAAGTCAAGGATGAGCGGAGTGGGCGTGGGAGGCTGGACAGCTGCCCTAGGAGCACGAGTGGTGACAACGAAACCGGGTGCACCCAGGTCCCAGCTCAAGTCACTCAAAGCTCAGGCTGGGGAAGCTGGAACACTGGGTCCCATTTTAGATACCTGTTTTAGCATCAGAAACAGCTTTTCCTCTCCAAAGTATCTCTTGGCTTTATCTCAGTGACTCCACAGGGCGGGGCCACCTTCCTGCCTGCAGATGTCCCTGTGTGCTGGGCTCTGGAGCGTCCCTCAGGCCACAGTGACATCTGCAGCACGCGGCCTTCTGCTGGTGTCTCGGTGGTTTCCTGAAACACTACATATGCCGACAGTCAGCCCTGCAAGTGTCAGGCTCCACAAGTTCCAGTAAAAATCTTTTTAAAGTATTTATGAAATTGCACCGTGCATATTTTGTTGGGATAGAGTGTCCACACAGATGGGCAGCCAGGCAGTTTTAAAAAGTCATAGATTCTTCAAAGAAAACATGTAGATAATACTATTTAATAAAACAGTGGATTCACATTTGGATCAACTGGTCCTGTCTTGGGGGCCTTCATGCCCTCCTGGTTAGAAAAAGGACCCCAGGCTGATCACAGTGGTTGGAAGAAACAGAGGCTGGCATTTCACTGTCAAGAGACAAACTTTCACATGAAGATGTCCATGTAGCCCTCAGCGAAGTGACAGAGATTCGTTGTGCTGAATAAAATTGAAAGGCATCTTTTGACAAGTAACCCATCAAAGCCTCATTGTGTCTTTGACATTTCTAAGAAAATCACATTGCAGTTGCCCCCATCTTTCACAAGGTACCAGAGAGCAGAAAGTTTGACCTATCCAGCATCTCATATGGCAGCAAATAGCAAAATGTTTTGTGCATGAAATACACTCAATAAATTTTTGTTAAGCTGAATTAAACCCCAAATTACCCAAGCTAAAGGAAGTAAATGAGTCTAAATAGTTTCCAACAGACCTCAGACTGCACGAACTCTGACTTTTCTTTAGTTTCCTCATCAGCAGATTTGTCTTTGTTATCATGTTTTGCTTAGGAAGCGACTGAACTTTTTTTTCTTTTTTCTTTTTTTTTTTAGATGGAGTCTCGCTCTGTGGCCTAGGCTGGAGTGCAGTGGCGCAATCTCAGCTCACTGCAACCTCCGCCTCCCAGGTTCAAGCGATTCTCCTGCCTCAGCCTCCCAAGTAGCTGGGATTACAGGCAACCGCTACTGCCCAGCTAATTTTTGTATTTTTAGTAGAGATGGGGTTTCACCATGTTGGCCAGGCTGTTGTCCAACCGCTGACCTCAGGTGATCCACCTGCCTCGACCACCCAAAGTGCTGGGATTACAGGCCTGAGCCACCACACCCGGCCAGGACTGAATATGATTCTCAGACCTGGTCTAAACCTCTCTGAGCCTCAGTCCCTTCATCTGTAGTGTGGAGGTAATAGTCGTCCTCACATCAGGGCTGAACACTGTCTTTCTGCAGCTCAGGCATCGGTGGATACCCAGGTGTCGAGGTCTCCCTCATTCACCCAGGCGTTGATCACAGTTGTTTCCAAACAAGTTGTACTTCAGAGGAATTCTGGGCTGGCTGTTCAGACGTTATGTCTATTCACTCTGTTGCAATATATATTCACAATCTAGCCAGTGGGGCTTACTTCCCACTTGAGGGTGTATTAGTCAGCTCAGCTGCTATAACAAAATACCACAGACTGGGTGGCTTAAAAACAGATGTTATGCCAGCTCTGGAGTCTGGAAGTCCAAGATGAAGGTGCTGGCGGACTTGGCGTTGGGCGAGAGCTTGCTTCTTGGTTCATAAACAGCACCTTCGCTCTGTGTGTCGGGTGGTGGAGGGAGAGAAAGAGGAAGGGGAGGAGCCTGGGCTCTGGCCTCTTTTTTTAATAAAGACACTAATCCCATTATGAGGCCACCCTCACGGATTCAATCTAAGCCAAACTATCTTTCAAAGACCCAATGTCCAAATACCATTCCATGGGGGTTGCGGCTTTGACACATGAATTTTGGGGGGACAGATATGCAGTCCTTAATAGAGGGTTAGATTAAGACACAGGGAAAAAAAGGAATGAGTACGCAGCTTCCAATCTAGTCAACAGAGTTCCCTGCGGGGGGTGGTGGAATGAGTGCCGGCCTCCCCAGGAGCTGGGAAGGAGCTGGACGGGGCAGGAATAGAGGAGCCTTAGCCAGGTCTGTGGGGTGGGTGGGGGTTGTGTGTGTGTGCTGGACTTTGTGCTGCATTTGATGCTCCTATAACAAGGGGATTAAATGTGACATCTTAATAACCAGCCCCCGGAAGCAGCCTGAGAGGACGGGAGGGTTGACAGGAAGTCCAGAGCATGCACAGTGTGAATGTGCCTGGGAGCCATGGCAGACCTCAGAGGGAGCCGGGAAAAGCTCTGAGGACAGAGCAGCCCTGTTGCAGGGGTGGGGTCAGGAGCCAGCTCTGAGGGAGGGAGACGGGCCCTGGAGGGGCTCAGAGGCAGGGTGAGTGGGAACCAGGTGGGCTTGGCCCTGGCTTTGGGGACCTCCCACTTCTGACCTAGACCTGCCTCCGCGGTGCCCCTCCTGCCTCCACGTTCTTCCCGCACCAGGCTTCCTTTCTCTGGAGTTTGTCCTCAAAGGTGGAAAAACTGTGTTTCTACAGCCAAAGTTCACTGTTATGGGTTGAATTGTGTCCCAGAAGAGAGAACTCGAAGTCCTGACCACCTGGTACCTGGGAAAGTGACTGTGCTTGGAAATGGCCTTTGCTGGTGTCATCAGGTGGAGATGAGGTCCCTGGGGGGCTCTGGTGCGGTGGCTGCGTCCTTGTAAGCAGAGGGGTCACTCAGAAGGAAGAGGCCATGTGGAGACAGAGGCAGAGGTGAGAGTCATACATCCCGGAGCTGAGGGACGCGGGGGACAGCAGAAGCTGAGAGAGACACGGAGGGACCCTCCCCTACAGCCCCTGGCAGGAGCACAGCCCTGGCCACACATGGGTTTCATACTGCTGGCCTCCAGACTGAGAAGCTACATTTCTGTTGGGAAGCCTCCCAGGTGGTGCCTTTCTGTTACAGCAGGGCCAGACAACAAGATCCAATCCCTCCAGGGGGAAAAACGGGCGTCCGCGCATTCACTCTACAAAGCCTTTAGTTAAAGTGGAAATCAAGCAACTTGGCCACAAAAGACACCAGGTGTGGGAGGAAGGCGAGTGGAGGAGACTCAGGAGGACCACAGGGCAAGGCCATGGGAGCCACTGTGGGGAGTGAGGTAGGGGTCAGAAGTCAGGGTCTCTGCTTGTTCCGATCCGTGGCCCCAACCACCCAAACCTCCTCTCTGAAGCTGTGCCCAGACAGCCCAGGGCAACACCTGGCCTCCTCTCCCCACCTGCAGGCTCCTAGCGCCCTCCAGGTTCACAAACCCCGGGGGACAGTGTCAGGCCACCCCGCAGGAGAGATTCACCCCCTGCTGCCTGTGCCTGGTTCTTCCTCCCACAGCTAAGACCCCAAAACCACCCTGAGAGGGTGTCATCTGCTACTTCCTTCCCGGAAGACCCGGCCTGAATCTTGTCATTTAAGAACGTGTGCTACACTCCTCACATACGCCTGGCACTGGGCCTTGGGGGACCAGGAGCCGGTCACTGAGACGTTTGGGCCAGTGGTTGTGTTAAGGCCAGTTGCAAAGGCTGGCAACAATAGCACTTTGCGGGCACCTGGAAGACCCAGAGGGTGTCCCACGAGCCCTGCCTGGAAGTCAGGAAGACCCTGAGGGTGTCTTTCGAGGTGTCCTGGGGGAAATGCCAGGTGGAGAGGGGCAGGAGGGGCATTGAAGGTGTGCCAGGTGGAAGCACCAGCCAGCAAAGTCTCGGAAGCATGATGTGCTGAGGAAGCATGGGGATTTTTGGAGCACAAAATGTGTGACAAAGAGATTGAACGTCAGAGAACATCAGAGACCGAACAGCAGCTTGGAGACATCAGCTGGGGCCAGGCCGTTTTGGAGTGGGCTCCTGCCAAGGAGCTTCAGGGCTGCCCTGGAGGAAGGAGAGGTTTGAGGCCAAGGAGGGCACTAACCAGAGGACGTGGGCCAGTGAGCATGTGGACGGCTCTGGGGAGAGCAGAGAAGTGGGGCGGGGGAGATTCCAGCAGAGAAAGCACTGGGGAAACCCACAGTCATTAGTGAGACCCAAGGGCGCTTCTCTCATTCCCTGCACTGTTTTAGGAGCCTGGTGCATGAGCCGTGAAGTCCTCACGGCGAGCGGCCTTCAGAGGAGCTCACGGATTGTCCACGCTGCACAGGGCAGTGACCCCCTGAGGGTATCAGCGACACTGTGAGCTCCTCAAGGACAGGCATGGGGCCACCGCTTAGCTACTTCAAGCACTCAGAAGAGTGCCTGGCACACAGGAGGCCCTGGATAAATATTTGCTGGATTTATTGCAAGAAAGGGCTGGAGTCTGGCGTGGGCAGCAGGCAGTCTGGCTGCATACCAGACTCCGTATCAAAAAAAAAAAAAAAAAAAGTTAGGAGACGGAGCTCCTCCTGTTGGTCTCTCCTGGCCATATATTTATGTTTCTTCTTGGATTAAGCATTTCATCTTTTTCTACGACTTCGTTTCTCCATAGCTCAAGTGAAACGGGATTAGGTGATTATTTGACAGTTAGCAAATACTGTAAGCCTTGAGGACACACTAATATTTTCAAGTGTGTTTGGTAATCAGGAGTTAGGGGAAAATGACTTAGTATTTAAAGCTTTTGGCTAAATTGTACAAGATAAATGAAACTCAGTAGTTTTTACTGAAGTGAACTCTCTTTTTGGCTTTGTACTGTATTATCTATTAAAGTATCCAATACTAATTGGTGCAAGTGAAAGATGCCAGCATGGTGTTCAGTTATTCTGGATATCTTTATTGTTACTGTTTCTGGTATTGAACATTTATATGTAACTGTTCTTATGGCAATCAAAAACAAAAATTTTAGAAATTCATCTGGTTAGGAAAATAAATTTGCTTGTCTATCTGCAGAAGGATGTGTGCCACAGGTTATTAAAATAAATGCAAATTAACATACAGCCTCATTGAGCATGGATTATATGATATAACCAGTGATTCTAGGTTTTTTTTTTTTTTTTTTTGAAACAGAGTCTTGCTCTTCCTCCCAGACAGGAGTGCAGTGATGTGATCTCGGCTTACTGCAACCTCCGCCTCCTGGGCTTAACCAATTCTTGTGCCTCAGCCTCCCTAGTAGCTGGGACTACAGGTGTGTGCTACCATGCCTGGCTAATTTTTGTATTTTTTTTTTTTTAGTAGAGATGGGGTTTCACCATGTTACCCAGGCTGGTCTCGAACTCCTGACCTCAAGTGATCCACTCGCCTTGGCCTCCAAAGTGCTGGGATTACAGGCATGAGCCACTGTGCCTGGCCGTTTTTAACTTTATGGTAACATAGTGTGTGGTCAGGTTTACATGAAGAAAAGCAGTCTACACTACTCCAGTATTTTTTAATGTTAAATTTCTCTATGACACTGTATCCTAGATCTGACATTGCAGTTCACCAAGGAGCCATGTCTCCCAGGCAGAATGGAGATCCATCTTTCCTGGCCCTGCCTTTCCACCTTCTCCGAGCCAGCGTTCTAGTTGTCTCCAGGAATGATCTCCCTGACCATCCAGGGCTCAAGCCCTGAACCTAGGAATTGTCCCAGATGCTTTGCACCCCCATGTACCTAATCTGTTGACACATCCTGTCACGCTGTCTCCCAAACTTCCTTGTTCTCTGCATGTCCGTTCTTCACCTCGCCCAAGCCGCCCTGAGGCTTCCCAGGCTGCAGTGGCTGTTTCAGTCCACATCATGGAGAGATGGGTTCTTTAGCCCTGCGCTGGTCATGCCACATCCCTCACTTGAAGTCCTGCAGTGTTTCCCATGTGGTATGGTTTGGCTGTGTCCCCACCCAAATCTCACCTTGAATGTTGAAATCCCATGTGTCAAGGCCAGGACGAGGTGGAGAGAATTGAATCACAGGGTCAGTTCCCCCATACCGTTCTCATGGTACTGAATAAGTCTCACGAGATCTGATGGTTTTATAAAGGGCAGTTCCCCTGCACAAGCTCTCTTGCCTACCGCCGTGTAAGACTTGCCTTTGCTTCTCCTTTGCCTTCCGTCATGACTGTGAGGCCTCCCCAGCAATGTGTAACTGTGAGTTCATGAGTCCATTAAAGCTCTTTCCTTTATAAATTGCCCAGTCTTGGCGATGTTTTTATTAGCAGCATGAGAATAGACTAATACACCATGGCCTTTAGAATAAAATCCACACACCTTCCCCTGCTTGGCTATGCCCTTCAGAGCCCCCTCCAACACACCCTCTGTGTCTCATGCTTGCCTCCCGTGTTTCTGCCTCCCCTGTGTCTGCTGAGCTGTTTTCTCTTCCCCCACAAGCCCCCAACATTGGCCCATTCTCCTAGTCATTTGGGCCTCCACTTAGAAGTCCCTTCCTCCTTCAAAGGGCACGGAGTTTCTCTTTTGTAAGACAAGGAGGGTTCTGGGGGTGGAAGGAGGTGATGTCTGTAGGAAGATGTGAAATTGCTAATGCCACTGAGCTGTGCACCTAAATGTGCTTATGATGATTGATTTTATAGTATGTGTATTTTACCACAATTAAAAAAAATCCTCTCCTAGTGAGACCTATCCTGGCCTCCTATTTGGAAGCAGCCGTCTCATCAGTGTCTCACGTCACTGTGTCATCTCTGCACTGCACTGACAATATGACCTGGCACCTTCCTGCTTATTTGCTGGCTACGCTCCACACTCTCAGCCTCCTGCATTAGCATGTGAGCTCCACACAGGCAAGGGCCTCACCCTTCCTGCTGACTTCTGTTTTGTCAATCTGTCTGGCAGGCGGGCCTGTAGTAGGGCTTCAGTACAACACCTGAGTGATGGTCATGCCCCATGTGACCCAGTCTGGCTCAGAGAAGCACAGTTTATCAGCTAAAAGGAATTGCAAGCGACTGTAAACTACCCTGGTTACTCCCCGAGGGTACGGAAGAGAGGGGAGCATGTCTCTAATGCCCACAGACTGGATTAACTACCCTCTCCCTCTAGCTCTGCTGCTCTCATTAACACAGGATGGCGTCTCCCCAAAACACTCTCCTCTTATGTTTAATTGAATCCTTTTCATTATTTTCTTCACAGGAAATGGAAGACTGAAGTCAAAATAGTTGAATAACACATGGCATTTACTATGTTGTAGGTGTTTTAGAGACTTCCATGATTTCATCCTCACAACATGATGTTCAGGGTCACGGGGCCAGGTCCACAGCCTGAGAAGGTGAGTGTCCACTTGGGGACATGGAACCAGGTCCACAGCCTGGTCCACTCAGGGACACGAGGCCGGGTCCACAGCCCAAGAGGGTGAGCATCCACTCAGGGACACAGAACCAGGTCCACACCACCTAGAGGGTGAGTGTCCACTCAGGGACACGGGGCCAGGTCCACAGCCAGAGAGGGTGAGCGCCCACTCAGTGACATGGGGCTAAGTCCATAGCCTGAGAGGGTGAGCGCCCACTCAGTGACATGGGGCTAAGTCCATAGCCTGAGAGGGTGAGCGTCCACTCAGGGACATGGAGCCAGGTCCACAGCCGGAGAGGGTGAGCGTCCACTCAGGGACATGGGGCTAGGTCCACAGCCCGAGACAGTGAGTGTCCACTCAGGGACACAGAACCAGGTCCACAGCCCGAGAGGGTGAACGTCCACTCAGGGACACAGAACCAGGTCCACAGCCTGATAGGGTGAGCGTCCACTCAGGGACACAACCAGGTCCACAGCCCGAGAGGGTGAGCGTCCACTCAGGGACATGGGGTCTTCCTCACATATGTTTACTTTTCAAAATTACCAGAAATCTTGGCTGGTCGTGGTGGCTCATGCCTGTAATCCCAACACTTTGGGAGGTGGAGGCAGGCAGATCACTTGAGGTCAGGAGTTTGAAACTAGCCTGGGCATCATGGTGAAACCCCTGTCTCTACTAAAAAAAATACAAAAATTAGCCAGGCGTTGCAGGCACCTGCAGTCCCAGCTATTTGGGAGGCTGAAGCAGGAGACTCACTTGAACCCAGGAGGCAGAGGTTGCAGTGAGCTGAGATTGCGCCACTGCACTCCAGCCAACAGAGGGCAACAGAGGGCAACAGAGGGCAACAGAGGGAGACACTTTCTCATTAAAAAAAAAAAAAAAGACCAGAAATCCCTTTTGCCCCTTTTTGCCCCTCCCCCATGATGGCATTAAACTGAGTGCCACCCACATGAGGCCACCAGCTCCGAGCCCATGATAATCTTGTCAGGTGAAGTTCTCTGCATCTTCTTGGGTGTGGCTCTCAGGTTTGGTGGTGGGACGGTGGAGGGAGCTACAGAGCAAGTACACATGGACTGCCATGGAGAGGAGGAGAGAGGAAAGCCATGGGCAACTCCGTGGTTCATGCAAGGACTCAGTGGCCATGCCCCTGACTGTGTCTGTCTGTGATATGGTTTGGCTGTGTCCCCACCCAAATCTCTTATTGAATTGTAATTTCCATGATTCCCATGTGTCATTGGAGAAACCCAGTGGGAGGTGATTGAATGATGGGGGTGGATCATTAATGTGCTGCTCTTATGATAGTGAATGAGTCTCGCAAGATCTCATTGTTTTAAAAACGGGAGTTTCCCTGCACAAGCTCCCTTCTTTTGTCTGCTGCCATGTGAGACGTGCCTTTCACCTTCTGCCATGATTGTGAGGCCTCCCCAGCCATGTAAAACTGTAAGTCCAATAAACCTCTTTCATTTGTAAATTGCCCAGTCTTGGGTATGTCTTTATCAGCGGTGTGAAAATGGGCTAATACACAGTAAATTGGTACCAGTAGACTGGGGCACTGCTGAAAAGATACCTGAAAATGTGGAAGTGACTTTGGAACTGGGTAACAGGCAGAGGTCGCAACAGTTTGGAGGGCTCAAAAAAAGACAGAAAAATGTGTGAAAGTTTAGAACTCCCTAGAAACTTGTTGCATGGCTTTGACCAAAATGCTGATAATGATATGAACAAGGAAATCCAGGCTGAGGTGGTCTCAGATGGAGATGAGAAACTTGTTGGGAACTGGAGCAAAGGTGACTCTTGTTTTTTTTTAGCAAAGAGACTGGTGGCATTTTGCCTCTGCCTCAGAGATTTGTGAAACTTTGAACTTGAGAGAGGTGATTTAGGGTATCTGGTGGAAGAAATTTCTAAGCAGCAAAGCATTCAAGAGGTGACTTGGGTTCTGCTAAAAGCATTCATTTTTATAAGGGAAGCAGACCATAAAGATTTTGAAAATTTGCAGACTGACAATGCAACAGAAAAGAAAATCCCATTTTCTGAGGAGAAATTTAAGCTGGCTGCAGAAATTTGCATAAGTAATGAGGAACCAAATGTTAATCCCCAAGACAATAGAGAAAATGTCTCCAGGGCATGTCAGAGGTCTTCACAGCAGCCCCTCCCATCAGAGGCCCAGAGGTTTAGGAGGAAAAAATGATTGTATGGGCCAGGTCCAGGGTCCCTCTGCTATATGCAGTCTAGGGACTTGGCTCCCTGTGTTCCAGCTGCTCCAGCTGTAACTAAAAGGGGCCAAGGTACAGCTCAGGTTGTTGCTTCAGAGGGTGGATGCCCAAGACTTGGCAGCTTCCATGTGGTGGTGAGCCTGCAGGTGCACAGAAGTCCAGAATTGAGGTTTGGGAACCTCTGCTAGATTTCAGAAGATGTATGGAAATGCCTGGATGCCCAGGCAGAAATATGCTGCAGGGATGGGGCCCTCATGGAGATTCTCTCCTAGGGCAGTGCAGAAGGGGAAGGTGGTTTTGGAGCCCCCACCCAGAGTTCCTACTGGGACACCACCTAGTGGAGCTGTGAGAAGAGGGCCACCATCCTCCAGACCCCAGAATGGTAGATCCACCAACAGCTTGCACCATGTGCCTGGAAAAGCCACAGACAGTCAATGCCGGCCCTTGAAAGCAGCCAGGAGGGAGGGCTGTACCCTGCAAAGCCACAGGGGTGGAGCAGCCAAAGACCATGGGAACCTACCTCTTGCATCAGAATGATGTGGATGTGAGACATGGAGTCAAAAGAGATCATCTTGGAGCTTTAAGATTTGACTGCCTGCTGGATTTTAGACTTGTGTGGGGCCTATAGCCCCTTTGTTTTGGCCAATTACTCCCATTTGGAATGGCTGTTTTTACCCCATGGCTGTACCCCCACTGTATCTAGGAAGTAACTAACTTGCTTTTGATTTTACAGGCTTATGGGCAGAAGGGACTTGCCTTGTCTCAAATGAGACTTTGAACTACAGACTTTTGAGTTAATGATGAAATGAGTTAAGACTTTGGGGACTGTAGGGAAGGCATGATTGGTTTTGAAATGTGAGGACATGAGATCTAGGGGGAGCCAGGGATGCAATGATATGGTCTGGCTGTGTCCTCACCCAAATCTCCTCTTGAATTGCAACTTCCACACTTCCCATGTGTTGTGGGAGGAACCCAGTGGGAGATGACTAAATTATGGGGGCAGGTCTTTCTTGCACTGTTCTTGTGATAGTGAATGAGTGTCATGAGATCTGACAGCTTTAAAAATGGGAATTTCCCTGCACAAGCCCTCTTCTCTTGTCTGCCACCATCTGAGATGTGTCTGTCACCTTCTGCCATGATTGTGAGGTCCCCCCAGCCATGAGGAACTGTAAATCCAATAAACCTCTTTTTTTTTGTAAATTGCCCGGTCTTGGGTACCTCTTCATCAGGAATGTGAAAACGGACTAATACACTCTGGAAAGGCCCTGAGGTGATACCCCCAGGTGGCTCCACATTTTCTAGGGCTTTCTTATGGGAGAGATGTGGGGTCCTCCTGCGTGTTTGCCTTGGTGGCCCTTGGCTCAGTTTTAGCGTTTCTTTGGCAGTGCAAGGCCTTGACATTTAGACTTCTGCTCTGTTTGTTTGGTTTCAGTTGTTTAGTAACCCAAACAAGAGATCTTATCTAGCTATCAAGTTTGAGCCCAGAATTGGGAGGGAACCTCTGCATCCTGGCAACAAGCTTTCTCCCAGCTTCACTTTGCATTTAGTGGCTTCTGCCTCAGGTACATTCCAAACAGTGTCCGTTGGTGGGAGGCAAAGCCCTGGCTGCTCACCAGCTGAACCTCTCCAGAAAGAATGACTTTCGAGGAAAGAAAACCTGATAGGAGGTGCATGGGGCAGCATGAGGATCTGACTTCTCCCAACCTCTGTCCATGGTCCTGTTAAATCCCCACTTCGAGGCACTGCTGGTAATACCCTGGCCTGGGGATAGAGAATCCTGCAAGTCTCTTGGCCCCAGAAGGTCAGATAACCAGGACCACATCTTCTGCTCACCACCCCATACCCATTTCTTCTCTGCATCACAGGTGGCCCCTTCCAAAGCAATCCTCTCTTTCCTGATTGGGCCTCACTCTCCACATTTTGAATTCTATGGTCCCCTAGTTCTGTAGCCTCACATCACACAAGTGCCAGCTCCACACACAGATAATATAGCTGGATGTTTAATTTTAAAATATCAAGGATGGCCAATGGCTGCCCCTTCTCTGCCTCCAGGCAGCCAATGCCATGTTTGAATGGCTGTTGGTAGGAATATTCCTCTCCTGACCACATTATTTATTGATTGGAAGTCCCAAGAAGAAAACCAACATTAACAAGGATGCAGGCAGTAAGAGGAAGCCACTGTATTTTGCATCACTAGAAGGTTCTGAAGGATGCACTGAATTTGGCAGCTCCCGTGATGAGACGGGGGCCACCATCCCTCTCTCCACCTGTCCTGCTTCCTCAGAGTGTATTCCAGGTTTGGCAGGGTTCTCTCATGGCCCACTGCCGCCAGCAGCCCTAGGTGCCTCGTTCACATTCGATCTTCAAATAAAACCCTGGGGCTCCCCTCAGAGGGGATCAGCTCAGGCTGTGTGGCTGTCACCTAACCAAGAATGGCAGTGTGAGAAGGGACAGAGCTAGCCTGGTCATGACAGGAGTTCTGTGAGCCCTCCTGGCATGGGGGCAGCTTTCTTGGAAGGTCAGACTCACAGTCACACATGGACACTCAG
Organism: Hylobates moloch; assembly: GCF_009828535.3. Taxonomy (NCBI): domain Eukaryota; kingdom Metazoa; phylum Chordata; class Mammalia; order Primates; family Hylobatidae; genus Hylobates; species Hylobates moloch. Next base: position 2,961,148 of record NW_026652280.1, on the reverse strand, counting down.
GTGAAAGTGATTTTTGTCGCTGCTTGTGCAGAGGTGCCATATATCATGACACTGAGGGGCCCGTGTGAGGGCCGGGCAGTCTGGGCTCAGCCTCTGCAACTTGCTGGCTGTGTTTCCCTCAGTGTCTCCCCAGTAAATCGTGATGGTCACCGTTCTGCCCATATCCCAGGCATTGTCCTGAAGATGAAATGAGAGTCTGTGTGAGATTCTTCAGAAGTGCCTGGCACAGAGTGAAGACTGATAAGCATTTGCTATGCATCTATGTATTTTCTATTTTTAAAGAAAGTAAACATTATTAGTTTCAAGAGCCCAGAGGAATCACAACTAGGCTAACAATTATAGCTGAACAGAGGCCGTAGGGGAAGGGCTCCATTATTCATAAACATGAAGAATAAAACAATAATGACTTCTCATGACCTAGTGGGTAATTACATGAGCACCGGAGGGCGTTTAAAAAGCTTATTCTCTTAAGTAGTTTGAGCATTCTCTTTGAAACTTTCAAACTATGCACAGGATTCAGAACTGGTGACATCTGAAAAGACATGAGCTTAAAGGGAAAGAGGAAAGTGGATGCTGTTAGTTCCTGACAGCTGGGGCTTGTCTTCTTGGTCGGAGCCACCTGGCAACACAGAGAGGGAGCCCACTTCACCTGAGCCAGGCCGTAGATGGGACCTGTTGATGTGAACTGCCGACGGCATGGGAGAGAGCGTGCAGGAACAGGAGAGAGAGCGCACAAGTTTTCCTCCCTTTTCCTGTGCAGACCTGCTCCAGGGTCATACAACATCGAGTGCCAATCAGACAAGGTCCACCCCCTGGATGAACAAAGAGCTACAGTTTGAAAACCTAGCGGGAAATCGAACTGACTCATCCCTGCCTTCCCAAGTATGTTCTGGACCTGTTGTACCTGCAAATACCTCTGCCGTCCTGCAGATGGGCCTGAGTGCTGTGCATTCCCATGGGGTGGGGAGACGTGACTGGTGCTCTCGCAGTGGTAATGCCACTGTAGGCAACTGAGAGTTACACACAGTTCCTCAGCTTATTCACTTCAGGTCCTGAAACAGTCACAAGGTGACTCTTCTGCATATTGGAGCAGCTCCATAAGCAGAGGAGAGAAGAAGCTTCATAACACCCAGGACGGATGCCCTGCTGAGCCTGGGCATCAGTGCTGGCTCTGCCCACTTCCTGCCCAGACTCCCGGGCTGTTTTGAGAAAACTGGGCAGGAGGTGGGAGAGGTCTTTGGCATAAGTGTTTGGTAACTGAATAGCCTACTCATAAACGATTAGCCATTAGCCATAACTGTCTTTCAAACGTTATGTTATTCAAGCACTGCCTACTTACGGCTAAAAGTTAGACAATGAAGAAAAACATTTTTAAACATAAAAAGCTCCAAATTATACTACTGAGAAACAGTTATCTGAGCGTGGCATGAACTTTCACTTTTCACTCTTTTATTTATAAAACTATAATCGTGCTATAATTTTTTTGTAACTTGCTTTTCCACTTAGCAGGATATCGTAAGCATCCTCCCAGGTCAGCGAATGGGTATCGATGTCCTTGATAAAAGTAATCGTGTTCTCTTTTTGGACTGGCTGATTCGTTTCTATTCATTTTGCTGTGGAGCCCACTTCTAATGTGTGAGTTTAGAACTGGAAAGTCCTGGGTCTCTCATACTGCTGGTCCCTCCTTCCTTTTTCTGGTTTCATGGTGTTCTGAACATATGCTAGACAGCGCTGGTTCACAGAGCCGGACCTGGAAAACCAGACAGAAAACAGACCTCTGTGTGCAGGCCCAGTCTCCACTGTCCCCTGGGAGAAAGAGTTCTCAGAACAGGACGCATTTGCACACAGAGGTCCTCAGTCGGATGGGAATCAGACCTGCTGGTGTGTGTCTGAGAAGAGCTTGGAAAGATGTCAGGGGTTTATAGATCTGAGATGGTCTTAGGAGCGGAAGTGCACAGGCTGGGTGTCAGGCCCTGCTGCCAACTCCCCCTTTGATTTGTCACTTCCTCTCGAGTGAGTCACTTGCTCTAAGGCCAATTTTCCTCATCTGTAAAGTGAAATAGAATGTCGTGAGTATTAAATAAGAATTTGCACGCAAAAGCACACTGAAAATTTGAAGAACCTAATAGAATTATGGCATTTGTGTTAAATCATCATCATCTTCATCATCAAGTCTAGAGCTGCCTGTAATCCCAGCACTTTGGGAGGCCGAGGCAGGCAGATCACCTGAGGTCAGGAGTTTGAGACCAGCTTGGCCAACATGGTGAAACCCCATCTCTACTAAAAATATAAAACTTAGCCATGTGTGGTGGTGCACACCTGTAATCCCAGCTACTCGGGAGGCTGAGGCAGGAGAATCGCCTGAACCCAGGAGGCAGAGTTCGCAGTGAGCTGAGATCACGCCACTGTACTCAAGACTCTGTCTCAAAAAAAAAAAAAAAAGAAAAAGCAAAAATAAAGTCTAGAGCTGTGCTATTTAATCCACTGGAGGCCCAGGTGAAACACACACTCTACACAGATAAATGCAGTCATGGTAATTTTGGCAATAATTATGAAATGCATATTGCTAGGTTGATCAATTAACTTGAATGAAATACCAGTGGGCTGACAGAGTAAGCTCAGCCCACATTCTAGCAGAATAGACCTGTTTCTTGCTTTCAGCAAAGCCAATGTACAAAAGCTCATAATTAGCCAGTCATGGTGGCTCACATCTGTGGTCCCAGCTACTCGGGGGGCTGAGTTGAGAGGATTGCTTGAGCCCAGGAGGTTGAGGCTTCAGTGAGCTGTGATAGCACCACTGCATTGCAGCCTGGGTGACAGAGCGAGATCCAGTCTCTAAAAAAAAATGTTCATATTTACCAAGAGGATTTAAAAACTGTGAGATTTCTTTGAAGTGCAAGGTCCCCTGGTTCATTTTAAGTGAGTGTTTATAATTCCCACCTGCCTTTATAAAATCACAGACATCAGGTATTTGGCTCAGAAGGTCCAGTGACTTGTCACATGCCACTGTATGCAGGACAGAAGATAGGCACTCTGTGAGGAGTGAGGGTGGTGGAGAAGCCGTGTGTCATCTGTTGCAGTGTATATTTGCATCAGAATGTGGGGTGTGTCCGTCTTCCAGGAAAGGCAGGGTTAATTCCCGAGGAGATGGTCCACAGCTTCCACTTTTTATTTCTAGCGTTTACAGGCTTTCACTAGAAAAGACTTGTGGGGACTTTAAGAGGAGCTCTACTGAAGAATGAGTGAGGCCCGCTCATTGGTGCACTGACTTTATTTTTTTATTTATTATTATTATTATTTTTATTTTTTTGGGGCGGAGTCTCACTCTGTTGCCCAGGCTGGAGTGCAGTGGCGCGATCTCGGCTCACTGCAAGCTCCGCCTCCCGGGTTCACGCCATTCTCCTGCCTCAGCCTCCTGAGTAGCTGGGACTACAGGCGCCCGCCACCACGCCCAGCTAATTTTTTTTTGTATTTTTTAGTACAGACGGGGTTTCACTGTGTTAGCCAGGATGGTCTCGATCTCCTGACCTCGTGATCTGCCCACCTTGGCCTCCCAAAGTGCTAGGATTACAGGTGCACTGACTTTAAATTTGATGATCTAAATCAGGAAATGAGACAGAAATGTAATCATCAAGTCAGCAGAAAAATAGCAGTTCAACCTGGTTAAGTGAGAGGTTGTGTGCCCCCATTTTCCCTTGGGAAACATCGAAGAAAGTACCCACAGGCTCACCCCATCTTTGTGTTATGTTTGTAGTACATCAATTCCATTTGCACGGCTCTAACTTTTCCAACTAGAACACACAGCAACAATAACAGCAATTAGCTCCTTAAGGTTACATCCTGGAAATCATAAGAGGTAACTTGGAAGTGGTCTTGATTCTTCTGGTCGCTTGAGTAACTCAGGCAACTTGTTTAGGTAACTGGAATTACGACTTGAAAAAGGTGATTTAATGCCACCAAAAAAATCTATTCACGTAGACAATACCTTCACAGGGCTTCATATCATTAATATAGTCATAGAGCATTTCCTCTTGAAAAAACTATAGGGTGTGATATGTATATTAGTGAGTATTATCATATGGGACAATGTCTCAGTCAGGGTTCTCTAGAGAAACAGAACCAATAGAAGATAGCTATCTGTCTATCTATCTCTCTGTATCTATCTATCATTTATCTATATCTATCTATCTATCTTTCCCTATCTATCTCTCTGTCTCTAATATCTCTCTATATCTATCTATCCGTCTATCTGTCTATCATCTGTCTATCTATCTACCTATCTATCTATCAAGAGATTTATTTCAAGACATTTGTTCACATGATTGTAGGGCTGGTACTTCTGAAATCCAAGGGGCAGGTAGGCTTCCTGGAAACTGGATCAGGAGCTGATGCTCAGTCTTGAAGCAGACCTTCCTCTTCTCCAGGAGTATATGAGTGGACCTCATCTACTTTTTTACTTAAAGTCACCTGATGATAGATATGAACCACATCTACAAAATATCTTTGCAGCAACCCCAGATTAGCATTTAATTGAATAACTGGGTACTGTAACCTAGCCAATTTCACACACGAAATCTATTCATCACAGAAGGCATTGACAAAGTTTCATAAGAACATTTGGGAATTTGTGCAGCCTTTGTTTGTATGGACATAAAATGGTTTTAGACCATCTCATGGATTTCTTAATACAATGGACTAGAATTACACAAGCCCCTTTTCCTCACAGCTCTCAGAGTTGCAGTTCAATATACTATTTAGATTTTATTGCTGGGGGACACAGATACACATGTTAAAATGCATTTTTCATTTGTCTCCTACCCTTTATGAACTTTAAGAAAATAATTGCCTTTAGGATAGAAATCTGGATGCTTTTAAAAAATAGCATTTGGTAGAGTTGAAAGATAAAGTGCTTGAAAAGGCCGCCGAGATGTGTGTGCCTGACACACTGGCTCATAATGGTTTTTCTGTGCTAATGTGTGCCTCTGAACCTCTTTAAAATGCCAAATTATTCATTTCTTGGAGGGATGCAATCAGTTCTCTGCTGACTATTATGAAAAATAGAGACAGAAGCAAAATTTCAAATGCTGTTCTACAAAAATTATTTAATCATTTCTGGCCTATTGTGGAAATTCATACGAGCTATTGCGTTGATGTGCAGCTCTGCAGACCAGCCTTGGCAGGTGCAATCACAGCCAGTTTTATGAAAAATTCTGTTTATTCACCCATGCAATACATACTTTCATGACAACGAAAGTGCAGCTGAACTCTGCCTTATACAATGGCAGAAAACTGTTTGAACTCAGAAGTATTGGAAAGGCTCCACCTGCCTTTCAAATGGAAAATAATGTCAATTTTCTACTGGCTGAAGATGGACAGTTTAACATTCTAACATTATGACTTTATTTTAAAATTTTGATTCATGATACAATGCAAATAGCACTGGGAGTGGTAAATGAAATGGAAACTATGAGCTAGTTTCATCTGGATGAGTGAATTTTGGATCTTCCCTGATCTGATTTCACTAGGGCGGAGGAAAGATCAGAAGTGAACCAAGCTCCTGGTGGGTGTGTTGGCAAGGAGGTGGGCTTCACTGGGAGATCAAACACACTGCATACCATTTTTATTCTTACCTCCCATTTTTATCTGGAACAGACCTGACTGCAAATGTTTTTCAAAATCTAAAAACAAAATGAAAGGTTTCAGTTTCATTTATATAGCATGAAGTGCTAATAATTCCAAGAATAATTACAGGACGTGCAAAGGTCTGGAAGTAAGGGAGAATGTTTAGTGAGGAGAGGAGGATTATGAAATAAGATAGGCTAGGAGAGGTTAGGAGGACAGAGGTTAGGAGGGGAGAGGTTAGGAGAGCAGAGGTTAGGAGGGGAGAGGTTAGGAGAGCAGAGGTTAGGAGGGGAGAGGTTAGGAGAGCAGAGGTTATGAGAGGGAAGATGCTTAAGGCTGAGAACTCTGAGATTTACACTGAGGACAAGGGCAAGCCATTAAAAAGTTGTAAAGTTGTAAGTGGGTGAGTATGATGAGATCGTATTTGGAAGAAAGTATGCAATACATTTTAAATACTTACATAAAACTATTGAAGCAAAAACCGACTTCTGGAATAATCCCCCGGGTACCTTGGGTCTTGCAGCAGATGTCGGTTGATTTGCGTGCGATGCTTGGGTTCCCTTCTCACCTGCCTCACCATCCGTCACACCTGGAATACAGGGGTGTCTGAGCTTGCTGACCTTAGCCAGAAGGTGGGAGAGGCGGGGCACTGACCCAGGTGTAGGGCGCCCAACGTCTAGGTGGAGCTGTGTTCCCTTTGTCTCTCCCCTTCGACAGCAGTCGCACGATGAAGGGCTCTGGTGATGAAAGGTGCTGTACGGAGGTAGCACCACACAGGAGCCACCCCCAGTGAACGTAGAAATTAAGAACCCGCAGAGAAAGCCGGTCTGCAGAGAGAAGAGAAGCGCAGACGAGAGAGATTCAGGTGTCTTGGTGAGGGAAGGAACTGATGGCTGACTCAGAGTGAGGGAGAACAGACACAAACTGTCTAGAAATGCTCACTGCCCGTGGGGCCCAGCTCTGCCACAGAATGTGTTCGTATGTGTCACCTCTCGATGTGTTCGGGAACCCAGCTGCGCTGGAGCTAATTCGCATGGTCTTCTGATTCTTCCTTCGCCACCATCCTTCACAAGTCAGAAATGGCCAGGAGAGCAGTTCCGCACGGGATAGGGAGCGTTTAACAAAGGAAGGACGGGGAAGTGTTTTTTCTAACCAGGCCCACTATGAGGTTACATTGTTATTTAGAAATTCTTATTAATCTTTTTAATTTATTTATACTTCTCTTTCTTCATTTTTATTTTAATAGAGTAGGTCTGAGACAGTCTTAATTTTGTGTAGCAGGCATTAATAAATATTTGTTGGCTGAATGAATATATTTTATTGCGCCTTAATTTAGTAATTTTATATTTTGAAAAGGATTTGAAAGAATGTCTACCTACAGTAACAGAATTTGGAATATAGATAGAGAAATCATAAAAAGCTGGAATCACGCAAAAAGTCGTATATCATAAAATATTCCGAATCTTTGAGAGTAATGTGAAAGCATGGGGAATGTTTTGTGGTTAGTTATATTTTTAAAATCCTTTTGAGTTTCACCCTGTCATTATGAGAAATAACCTGGAGGATAGTATCTTAGTCATTTATTTCATTGGCAGTGGGGAGCCTAATAAACAGTGGAAGAACTAAGTAAGGCTTTTCCCCTGTCAATGATTTATATGTTTATACAGGGGGAGATTAAAGTAACTGAATATGTTTAAAAAATGTGAAAATTATCGATGTTACCTTTAGCCACCTATGGAGATCATGTACATATTCAAAAAGTTGTGAAACTATCTAAACCATTTTTTATAACTCATCATTGGGAAAGCCTGCCTACACTGCCGCCTGGGTTCTGGAAGAGAACGCCCCAGAAAACAGTGCTGGCCGAGTGTGTGCGGGCCAAGCACTTGCTCCGTGCCCTGGGTTCTCAGATCTCAAGCCCGATCTCTCATCTTCTGTGTGCAGACATAACACACGTATCATCCGTTCCTTCCAGAAATACATTATGCATAGAGAAGCAAAGATGTAGCTAAAATACAGACCTATACATAGGCACTTTCCCCTTTCTCAACGCTCAAGGCACTATATGATATAAAATTTAAATACATGAAGTTTGTAAGCTGTTCCACATTTTTTTTTACACTTAATAACATATTAGTACTTCAGGAATGCTATGGTCTGAGTGTTTGCATCCCCTCCAAATACATACGTTTCCATTTGAATCCCCGGGGATCTCCTTTGAGAGGCGATTAGGCCATGTGGGTGGAGCTCTTGTAAAGGGGATTCGTGCCCTTATGGAGGAAGCCCCGAGGCTGGCTCTCCCCTCCCACCATGTGAAAACACAGCAAGAAGGCGCCATTTAGGAACCAGAAAGCAGGTCTTTACCAGACACTGATCTGAGACTTCCCAGGCTCCAATATTGTGAGAAATAAATTTCTGTGGTGAAAAGCCACCCAGCTTATGGCATTTTGTTGTAGCAACCTGATGGGACTAAGATAGGAAACATACTCACTTCTAAACATTTGTATAGAATTTTATTTTATGAATGTGATATAATTTATTTACCCAGAGTAAATAAATACTCAGATACTAAATATCTGAGTTAGTGAGAGATATTTAGGTTATTTCTGATGTTTATAACAAATAATGATGTAAAGAAATACCTTACACCACATCACTTAACACACATGTAAATGTATTTGTAGAGGTCGTTGCTGGGCCAAAGGTTATACATATTATATTGATAATTAATGCCAAATTGCCCTCCTATGAATCTGTCCCACTGTGTGTTATCAAACTTTGCAGACTTGCTGATCTGAGAGGTGATAAGTTATCTTGGTACAGTTTTTATAACGAGTGAGGTTGAGCTTCTTTTCACACTATTAGTTCTTTCTATGTGAACTTTCTGTTCACAGCCTTTAACCATTTCTGCTTGAGTCTGTTGGTCTTCTTAATGCTTTGTAAATTTTTCTGTGGATTGGGGAAGTTGGCCATCTGTGACATGAGTTGAACAGGATGGTTCTCAGTTTGTCTTTTTACATTGCTTGTGGGAGAGCTTATTCTTTTCTCAAATATTCAAATTTTTCAGTTGTGATGTCTGATCTCATGACTGCCGTGGATAGTGGTGAATATTCTTCTGCTGAGAAACAAGCAGAACAGATGAGATGTTGATGTTGTTTTGAACTAAAAAGAAAATGGCTTCGTCTTTAGCTGTTTCTGAAGACAATTCCCAAAGAGGAGCGTTGACATGTGTTGATCAACATCTTCAGCACATAACTTCCCGAGTCAATGGCGACAACTCCCCAGGATGACAACGGAGAGTGCCCAGGCCCTTTTGTGCATATGAGCGATTGTATCTGTTAAAGTATTCTGCTGAATTAGCGGTCGTGCAAAAGATCAGCAGGCACTTTCTACGGCACAGATGTGGGCATGGCAGAGAAACGAGTGTCTCAGGCAGAGGAAGTGGGCGCTGTGGGGCAGGGTGGTGCAGGGTGAGAAGGAACAGGGAAGGGGCTGGCCCCCTGTCCCAGGGCCACGAGGGCCTTTGAAGAGTTCAGGAGTGCTCTTTAATGCAAGAGCAACAGGCTCTGTTTTAAACTTTATTTACACATTAAATAGAATAAATTTTATTTATTATTAGTTGAGGTCATTTGGGCAACGTTGCAGGTTGAATAGCGTCTTCCCATAAGATATGTCCGTGTCCCAACTTCCAGTGCACTGTGAACTCGACCTGATTTGGGGGCTGGGTCTTTCTTTGCAGCTCTAATCAAGTTGAGATGACGCCATGCTGGACTGGGCAAGTCCTAATGCATGGATGGGTGTCCTTGTAAGAAGAGGGGAATTTGGACACAGAGACACAGAGAGAGAGTGTCCTGTAATCCCCAGCGTGGGAGGTGGGACCTCCTGCAATCCCCGGCGTGGGAGGTGGGGCCTCCTGGAATCCCCGGCGTGGGAGATTGCACTATTGCACTCCAGCCTGGGCTACAAAAGCATCTCAAAACAACAACAACAACAACAAACAAACAACAAAACAAAACAATAAAAACACCTCTTTTCCTTACAAATTACCCAGCCTCAGACATTTTTTTATGGCAGTGCAAGAATGGACTAATATAGTATTAAAAAGTGGAAATGACCTGGCAGCAGGGTGACATTTTGCTTGGTGTTGCCGGCTTATGTTCCGCTTCATGTTATTTGCATGGCGTTGCCGGCTGGGGGCTGGGGCGTGCAGCCAAGGACAGTGATCGTGGGATGAAGTGAAGAGGCTGATTTCGGATTTCTTTTTAAGAGGTGTTCAATAGGAGGTGATGGTTGATTGGGTATAACATCAGGCTGCCTAACTCCACCTCACCAGGTAAACAGGCTTAACCATTGTTCAAGTCACAGCAAGGTTCAATTTGATTCTGGTAATTCGACTCATAGCCAACCTATACAAATCCATGTCCCATTCTTAGACATATAAAATAATGCTTTGATTACTGAAAGAGGTTTAAAATGATAATTATAAAGGTGGACCTAGTAGTTTTCTTTGTTTTAATTATGAAAGATTTTGAACATACAGCAATGTAGACAAAATAACATAAGATATCTATGTGTCCCCCACTAAGATGACACAGATGTGAGAGTTTGGTGTATTTGCCTCAGGTTTGTATTTTTTTTTCTTTCTTTCTTTTTAAATAAATAGCAACACTGAAAAAGCTGAAGCTCGTTAATTCCTGCTCTCATTCTTTCCTCTAAGAAATAATAACTCTTCTGAAGTAAGTGAGTATCATGATCAGGCAAGCTTTTGCACTTTTATGATACATGTTTGCTTCTAAAAATATCCCATACTTTGTACTTTCCAGGTATTCTGTGTGTTTAAAACACATGAATTGCATTAGCCTGTATATGCCTTTATGTCACTTACTTTTTGTTTCACATTTTGCTTTTGAGATATAGCTGCTATGCACATGTAACTCCAGCTCACCCATCGTGACAGCTGTCGTGTATGCTATTACGTGGATAAACCCTAGCCTCTGTCTTCCTCTGCTATGGACAGTCAGGGTTTTTCCACTTTTGAATGCTAAAGAGTCTGCTGCAGTGAACACTGTAGTCTCTGTCTCCCTTGTTCTCTGGGGCTTCTTTATTAATTACTAATTTTATTGATTGCTCACTTAGCTTCTTCTTTTGAAGCTCTGCGCCCATCTTTTTTCCTGACATATGTATTGATGACTATGAGTCTCTTTCCATCCTAGCATTATCCCACATGGATTTCATTTGTGCTCACTTAAAATAAACATTTTCTTTTTGGCTTTTTCTTTGACGCTGATTTTGTGTATATGTGAAAGTATGTGTTTATATGTGTGATGTCCACATATACATACAGCAGGCTGTAGTTATCTTTTTGTCATCATTTTCTAATTTTATAGCCTCGTGGTGGATGTGCTTCATTTGATCCCAATTCTTGGGTATTTGTTGAGAATTGCTTTGTGGTCTGCTTTGCAGGTGGTTTTTATAACCGTTCTTAGCATGCAGGGAAAGAATGTGTGTTTTCAAATTGTGGAATGCAGGGTTCTTTACATTCTATTACATTAAAACGTCTTAGCTGTGCTGTGTCCATCTTCTTTAGCCATACTAATGTTTAAACATTTTGTTTAAAATATATTTTGGACATACAGAAAAGCTGTGAAAATAGTACAGAGATTTCTGGTATACTGGTGACCCAGCTTTCTAATATGAAGGACATACCTAACCGTTGTACAACATGGAAACCAAGGAACTCACCTTGGCACCTGCTATGAAGCCCTCCACAGACCTTACTCAGATCCCTTCATTTGTCCCACCAATGGCCTTTTCTGGGGCAACATCTGGCTTAGGATTAGGTGAATGAGTTGCCTTGTCTTTTTCTGTCTTCTAATCCAGTGGTCCCCAACCATTTTGGCACCAGGGACAGGTTTTGTGGAGACAATTTTTCCATGGATGGGGGTCTGGGGGATGTTTCCAGGATGAAACTGTTCCACCTCAGATCATCAGGCACTAGGTTCTCATAAGGAGTGCACAACCTAGATCCCTCACAGTAGGGTCTGGCCTCCGATGAGAATCGAAGGCTGCCACTGATCTGATGGGAGGCAGAGCTCAGGCGGTGATGCTCCTTGGCCCGCCGCTGAACTCCTGCTGTGTGGCCTGGTTTCTAACAGGCCACCGACCGGGGATTGGGGACCCCTGTTCTAATTTGTGACAGTGTCTGGATCTTTCTTTTTTAAGATCTTCAGGTTTTTGAGGACTACTGGCCAGTTATTTTGTAGAATGTTCATGTGCTGGGCTGAAAGGTGGCCTCCAAAAATCCATATTCACCTGGAACCTCTGAATGTTACCTTATTTGGAAATAGGCATAATTAACCAAGATGAGGTCATCCTGGATTTGGATGGGCCCCAAGGCAATGGCTGTTGTCTTCACACAAAGGGGGAAATGTGGCACAGACACACATAGCTTAGGACACCATGCGCTGACAGAGGCAGAGGTGGGAGTGAGGCTGTCACTAACGAAGGAACGCAGGTACTGCCTGGAGCTGGAGAGGAAGGCCAGGTCCTCCCTCAGAGCCTTCAGAGGGAAGGCGCCCTCACACCTGAACTCAGACCTCGGGCCTCTAGAACTGGGGGGGAATACGTTCCTGTTGTTTCATGACAGAATTTCTGCTTCTTTTTTTTTTTTTTTTTTTGCTTATTCATGATTAGAGTGTATGTATATTTTTATATGAATAACACTAATTTTTTGATCATTTGATCTATTATGTTATATGAAGATGTGGTTAAAAGTCTATTATTGTGGTAAATATCTGCTATGGTCCAAATACCTGTATTCCCCCTAAATTCATGTTAAAATTCTAACCATCAAAGGGATGGTAGTAGGACATGGGTTGGAAGGGGATTAGATCAGGAGGGTGGAGCCCTCATGAATGGGATGAATGGCCTCATGAAAGAGGCCCCAGAGAGCTGCTCTGCCCCTTCCACCATGTGGGGATGCAGCGGGAAGATGCTGTTTATGAACCAGAACACGGAATCACTGGTGTGTTGGACTTCCCAGCCTCTCACATCGTGAGAAATTTATTTATGCTATTTATATGCAGTCCAGTTTATGCTATTTTGTTTTGGCAGCCAGAGTGCACTAAGACGAAGAGTCTGAAAACAGAGATTGATAGATGAGGCCTTTGCTTACTTGCCCTATATTTAAACATTTTCTGGCAGCTGGGTTTACTAACGTCCTCCAGTGGGTTCTGATTTTTTTTTTTTTTTTTTTTGAGACAGAGTCTTGCTCTGTTGCCCAGGCTGGAGTGCAATGATGTGATGTTGGCTCACCACAACCTCCGCCTCCCAGGTTCAAGTGATTCTCCTGCCTCAGCCTCCCGAGTTGCTGGGATTACAGGCACCCACCACCATGCTGGGCTAATTTTTGTATTTTTTAGTTGAGATGGGGTTTCACCATGTTGGTCAGGCTGGTCTCGAACTCCTGACCTCAGGTGATCCACCTGCCTTGGCCTCCCAAAGTGCTGGGATTACAGGCGTGAGCCACTGTGCCCGACCTGGGTTCTGACTTGATTTTTATTTATTTATTTTATTTTATTTTTTTCCGAGACGGAGTCTTTCTCTGTCCCCCAGGCTGGAGTGCAGTGGCGCCATCTCGGCTCACTGCAAGCTCCGCCTCCCGGGTTCACGCCATTCTCCTGCCTCAGCCTCCCGAGTAGCTGGGACTACAGGCGCCCGCCACCGCGCCCGGCTAATTTTTTGTACTTTTAGTAGAGACGGGGTTTCACCGTGTTAGCCAGGATGGTCTCGATCTCCTAACCTCGTGATCCGCCCGCCTTGGCCTCCCAAAGTGCTGGGATTACAGGCTTGAGCCACCGCGCCCAGCCAAGCTTGATTTTTTAAAGTGCACTTGTGGCATTTAACTATTTGTGGATACTCTTCATTCTATATGTGTTGCATATTCCCCGAACTGTGATTAATAAGACATACAAAGTGTCTATTCTTATTTTTCTTGAGATGGAGTCTGGCTCTGTGGCCCAGGCTGGAGTGCAGTGGCGCAATCTCGGCTCACACAAAGTGTCTATTCTTAAATCTTCACATCTGAGGTGACTAGAAGAGTATATTTAGGAATGGGACTTTAGAAAATGTGATGGCGAATCTGGATAAGAACTAATTAGTGCAACTCAGCATTGCAGTGGAGGTCAGTCACAGCATTAGGAAAGAGGCAGGAATTCCAAGCTCTGATTTTGCTGCTATGTAACTGGGGTGCATGTATATTTACCCATTTCTAATTCATTTCCCCCGTCACCCAGAATCTTCATACAAGGACTCGTGGAAAGTCATTTATTTTAGATATTCTCAGTCATCACTGGGCAAAGTTAACCTATGAAAGTCGCTTAATTTTCTTGTGTGTGTGCCTCAAGTTCTCATCGTTTAAACGACAGCCTTGAACTTGATTTTCTATCTCCAGGGTCCCTTTCAGCTCTGGATTCTTATGCATTTACGATTCTGAAGAAGGCAGTGTTTAGACACAGGGCACTGTCATCACCACTTTCTTATTCTGTTGTGTAATTATGGTTTCCTGAGAAAAGCGCTTCCTCCTTTCAGGCAGTCCCCTTTAACATACAAATTTCGGTGTTTCAGAATGATCTTCTTTAATCCTATGACTACAAAGTAAGACACCAGCAGGATGATGAATTATATGGTGGGTTTTGGAGGCATTTTTAGCATGTCCTTCACTTAGAAATAATAGACTAATAATAGAAAGTAAGTCCCATCCAAACACAACAGAAAACCATACGTTCAAATAACATGTCCAGTGCATGAATTGTTGGCTGGTTCTGCGGCCAGAACAAGTGATTAAAAATTGAGAAATTGAAATAGTTTAAGATGAAAAATTGTGAAACTGATGACATAAATACAATTTTTTTTCTACATTGGATTAGACAAAGACTTGAATTCTACTTATAAATAGTGTTATTTGTTAAAAACATGCTAAATTTCTTTGTGTTGTAAATATTGGCACTATATAAGAACGGCATAGCATCCCAAACTCCAGACTTTAAAAGGCTGAGGGAAAGCTAATTTATCAATAATTATGGACATTGACAATTAGAGATATTAGTCTCCCCTGTGCATCAAAACCAGTTTTATTGACGTCAGTGAAGACTTTGGCATTTCCACGTGCAACATTCAGCCCTCAGTCTTCATCTCAGCTGACAAGTTTGATCATCAGACCCTTAGTGAACTGCTTTCTTCACTTCGATAATGTTGAACTTTTACCTGAGACCTGTTCTCCCACATAATAGCAGGGGTGGAGAAATCCCCGCAGCGTTTTGCATAATGGGAAATGACTAAACACGTTCTCAGTTAAGTGCAACCTCCACTCTTCCTCAGAACTAATAGGAGATATGTGTACACGAAAGGGAGTTTATGAAGGAGAACTGACTCACACGATCACAAGGTGAAGTCCCATGAAAGGCTGCCTCCAAGTTGAGGAGCCAGGAAGCCAGCAGTGGCTCAGTCCGAGGAGTCCCAAAACCTCAAAAGTCGGGAAGCCAGCAGCGCAGCCTTCAGTCTGTGGCCGAAGGCCCGAGAGCCCCTGGCAAACCACTCTTGATGTAAGTCAATTCTCCTTAATAATTTCCCTTTTCATATATACATAGATCCTGTGAGTTCTGTCCCTCTAGAGAACGCTGGCTAATGCACTAGGTGGGTTGGTAAAATGCTCAGGTCATGTGTGCCTTTAAATCAGAGGTGACCAGGAGTATGGACAATATCTCTCAAAGTATCAACAGTCTAGCTTCAAGAAACTTATTTAACGCTGCTGAATGAAGAGTTTATTTATTAGGAATTCAGTAAGCGTCTGTGAATCCATGACGGGATGAGCAATTTCCTGTAGGTGAAGAAGACACAGACTCCACAGGGTGGGGGCTTCTGGCTGGCTCCTAAATAAATATGCAGCACCTGGAATGCCATCTGGCACATAGCGGTGCCTCAGTAAATAATGGTGGAATGAGTTAAGGTCGGTGAAACAAAATCGTTTTTAGTAATCTATCTGCTCGGACTTTTATTAGCAAGTGAAAGAAACCCAACTTGAGTAAGACAAGTGAAAAGGAGACAGTGAACTTTAATAAAACAATGAAATAATGCCAGGAGTCATCTTCGTCCTTTGTCGCAGAAGCCAGGGTAGCTGCGGGGGTGCCGCGATGCCTGTGGGCCTGAGGCTCATGGGAACTGGAATACCAGCGCTGTAGGAAATTCTCCCTCATCCTGGCCCCACTGGCCCCTATCGCTGCAGCCCCTGCCTTCCTCCCTGGCTGCTGAGAGCTTCCTAGACTTCTATTGCATAGCCACAGTCAAAAAGAGAGAGGGCTCCTCCTCCTTCACTGCCCAAGTCTATACATTCAGGGAATGGGGCACACTTTAATAACAGTCAGGCTGAGCCCTGCAGTCACTCAGTCTTGAGTCAGGCCCCTCAAGCTCACAACCAATCCTGGGAACAAAGCACACAGGAGTCATATGGATGCAATGCACATGGATGTAGCTTCCAGGAAAACAGGCCGTGCTGCTCCCGGAACTGGTGGTGCTGGGCAGACAGCACACGTACGCCACGGGCAGATCTCCTGGAGACACTGTGGGTGAAAGGGAAATACTTTCATGAAGTGAATCCTTTCTTTCTCTATCTGGGGATTACTCTTCTTGGTGGGCACAGGGAGAAACCCTCTTCCTCAGCGCAGGTGGGTGTGGAGCCCAGCCTAGGCGGTCAGAGTCCTTTCCTGGAATCATGAGGAGCTACAGGAGAAGGGAGAAGCCTTATTTGTATGTGTGTGCGTGTGTGTGTGTGAAAAAAACTTCCATGGAAATTGGAAGATAAAATTCTGAAGATCTTAAAGGCTGTTTTCCTTTTAAAAGAGAGAGAGGTTGTCTGAGTATAGAAGAATTGCTTTAGGCAGAGAGCAAGCGGTAAAAGCCATAGAAAGCAACAGTGGGAATCCTGAAGACATCACTTCAGTTCCTGGATTCAGCTGGGCCTGCATCTGTCCCGACCAAGGATGCACTGGTCGTGTGAAGACAGACTGTTTGATTTGGCTTACTCTACATGAAATTAGTGTCTTTTTATTACACTTTAGGGTTTTAGGGCACATGTGCAGAATGTGCAGGTTTGTTACATATGTATCCATGTGCCATGTTGATTTCCTGCACCCATTAACTCGTCATTTAGCATTAGGTGTATCTCCTAATGCTGTCCCTCCCCCCTCCCCCCACCCCACAACAGTCCCCGGAGTGTGATGTTCCCCTTCCTGTGTCCATGAGTTCTCATTGTTCAATTCCCACCTATGAGAAAAAGAAAAAAAAAAAGGCTAATCTATAGTGATAGCAGATCAGTGCATACTTGCAAACCAGGATATGGGGGGTTGGGGGGACCACAGGAGGAAGGGATTACCAAGGGGTAGGAGGAAACATTTGGGGATGCTGGGCATGTCCATTATCTTAATTGTGATGATAGTTTCCCAATTTTTAAAACCACATATTAAATACGTATAGTTTACTGTATGTCAATTACACCTCAATAAAGCTGCTTAACACACACACACACAAAAAAGAAATTAGTGTCTTTAATTTATAACTGCAAAAGTCCTAACTCGAACAATCGCCTTACTCCTCAATAGTAATGATAATGATGGCATTAAGTGTAAGAAAACTGCAGTGGCAGCTAATATTGAGGAGGTTCTCACTGGGTACCAGGCAGTGTGCTTCACGATTTATAGGTGAGCTTTCACTTATTCTTCAAAACAAACTTCACAGCTGAGAAAAATGAAGTCGCAGATCTTGCCCAAGGCCACAGCACACATAAGCCGTGGTTCCAGAATCCGTCTGTTTCTGACCTTGTTTTTAATCGCTGTTTTATGTGTCTCCTTAAAGGCTGTGTTTACCCTTCTCATTTACTGATTTATACTAGCACCACCCGCCCCCCGACTCCCCCAGCCCCACTATTGCCCAGAAGGTGATAAATAAATGCTGATTGAATGGCTGTATTTGAACCTGCTGGTGACAGGGTTGGTAGATGTGTCCTGCCCATAAGATATTAATAACCATCACTAGGAATCCTTTCCTTTGTGTCGGGGCTGTACTTATACCTCATTTCGTGCTCCTGGCAGGAGACAGCACTGCCTCCATTTGGGGTGGTCACAGACAGCCGAGGCTCTGGAGGTGCAGAGTTAAGTGGCCAGCTGCTAGCAGAGAGCTGGGCCCTCCTGCACTGCCAAAGTGGGTGGTTTTCTTGTCACAGCATCAGAGGGGAGAAGAAATGAGAGTAGGATTGTGAGCGCTCTGCACACACCGAGTACTTTACATGCTGTCTGTTTGTCAGAATGATCCTGAGAGTGAGTTTTCTGCTGCCGACTTTATAGATGAGGACTCCGAGGCTGAGAGAGGCTGGGCACCAGGCCCATGTCCCACGCTAGTGGCAGGGGAGCCGGGATTTGTAGCCAGGGGTTGCTGGCCGGAGGCTCCCTGGTGTTATTCTATGCCCCACGGTAGAGGCGGTGCGAAGGCCGTTGTGGGGGCGGGTGACTGTCATCCTGCTGCCCTTGGGAACGTGAACGTTGAGAAGCTATGAACTCTTCTCCAGCCGTGCGTGAGAAGGGAGGTGACTGGCCAACACCTGCGAGGCCTGACGGGCAGTCACGGCCCAGGGAGTTTTGCCAAGTCCGGGGGTTTGGCCTCACACTGCAGGGACAGCCTGGTTTCAGTGAGTACCAAGCCCCTCTCTCAAGGGTTCTGCAGTTGGAGGAGCCACACCGATGAGGACTGTGGCTTCAGAATGGACTCAGCTCTGAGCCTTTCTCATCATCCCGGCTTCTGCCACCATCTAATCTAAGCACCATGGTTTCCCACCTGGATGACAGTCCTCCTGGGCCTCCTGCCTCGCTGCCCCTGCCTTGAAAGGAAACGAGATCACGTGAGCTCACACAGTGGTTGGACGCATATTCTTTGGGGTCTACAGCACCTTTACCCACTGGGAACAATTATTTTCACATTCCCAATCTGACCGTGAGCTCTTGGAGGGCTGCGCTGTGTCTTTTATGTTTCAAATCCCTAGTTTCTAGAACAGTTGGCAATTACTGTAGGTGTGCAATAGCCGTGTGTGAATTCATGGAAAATGGTCAGACCTGTGGAGGGCTGAGCGAGAGTGGCCAGCGACGGTGCTGTTCAGGGAGGTCGTCATCGCGTAGGTCTCCTTCCACTCAAGGGGAGAAATCCTTGGCAATGTTTCTAAGACTCAGGTTTATCATTTTAATCATTATTCTTTGGGTTACTTCGAGATTTTTTAATTAAAACAGATGCCTTATGTAAGAATTCAAACTCCCGGTACTACTTCTGATATACGTGGTATGGACATGCCAACTTGCCAGTGGATTCAGTGGCTCTAACTTATTAGTGGGTCAATTTCTTTGTAAGATTATTGACACTCGAGGTACAGATAATATAATAATATTTATTAAACCACTATTTATTTTTATCAAATACTCATTCTGGACAAGGCACTCTGCTGCATGTTGGATTAGCAGGGACTAGCAATTATACGGGACTCCATATACTATGGAAGATGCAGACTCCAAAGACATTCTCTGGGACCTGATGAGTGGACTCATGAGGTGGGCGCCACACCAGCAGCAAGAGTGGCTGCAGAGAGGGGGTGTCTGGAGAGCAGGGCAGTTTCGAAATGGGGTGCCTCACCCTTGCTCTTCTGATGCAGGGCTGTATCCTTCTGTGTGTGTGTGGGGGGGGGGGGTGGTCCTGTGCCTTGCAGGACATGTGGCCGCATCCCTGACCTCCACCTACCCATCACGAAAACCGCCAAGGCCTCCAGGCTGGCAAAATGTCCCATGGGGATGAAGTTGCCCCAAATCGAGAATCACTGTCTTAAACAACCCTGGACACGTTGTGCCGTGTTGCTGCTTCCTGCAGAAGCCAGAGCTTTGTTCTCAGCCTTGTAGCTTTGAGAGAAGGATTTTCTGTTTCTTTTTCTTTTTCTTTTTCTCTCTCTCTCTTTTTTTTTTTTTTAGAGACAGGGTCTCACTCTGTTGTCCAGGCTGGAGTGCAGTCGTTCGATCTCAGCTCACTGCAGCCTCGACCTCCCAGGCTCAAGCAATCCTCCCACCTCAGCCTCCCGAGTAGCTAGGACTACAGGCACACACCACCATGCCCAGCCAGAGTTTTAATTTTTTATTTGTAGAGATGGGTTTTGCCAGAGAGAGGCATTTTCTTGCTTCATAAAGAAGGATGGACCATTCATCTGGCTCTGGTGAATGACCTGTAATTCATCAGGGATCCTTCTGTTACCCAGCAGCCCAATTTATTGCTTTGCTGAGTGCAGGGCTGAGAAGCCGAAGGACACAAAGCTCTCATCTACGGGATTAGGATCGATGTCTAAGTGTGAACTCTCCAAGCCTCATGTGTTGTTGCCATGGCAGTTCTACTCAAGAGACGTTTTTGGACAGAAAAGAAGAGTATTTGCTCTGGAGGGAACTTGAATCCTTGTGCCAGTTCCCCGAGGCCAGGTGCTGGTGCGGGAGGCCGCTTCTGGGTAGAGGAGAAAGTTGCCTGTTGAACATTCAGCTGGCACCAAGGCAGGCAGGTGGTTTTAAGAGAAAATCTTCTCAAGGCAGATCAGCCCTTGTCTTTACATTCAACATATTTATTTTAGTGGCAAATTTATCCTAATTACATTAATAATGGGCCCCTTTACTCTTGTAGGGTATAAATTGGACATGATAGTATTTAGTTCATAGGGTTGTGATGGGAATTTAATGAGATTATGTGGGTTATATCTATCTACATTGACTTAGAAATTATTTTCTCAGAAATTAAAACAGGATAATTTATTAATATATTTAAAACCAATAATTATAAGCCTGTTGCATGTAAACAGTGATAATATCTATTTTTTATGGAAAATAATTATATCTTTTGAAACAAAAACAATCAGTGATGAGTGACTATTACATTTTTATGATGTCTAGCTTAACAGGAGACAGCTGGATTCTTATAGCTGCCCCTGCCTTTAATCTGCCATGATATCTGTTCTGGCTGAAGTATATGGAGAAAATTCAACCCCATATAGATGAGTAGTTGGAAAAGGGAGAGTTAATAACCTTTTCCTGTGATTGTGGATGTTTTCCTTATCTGTACCAAAACTAGACAAGTGATAGCTTTTTAATGATTAATTGCAACATGGAATCTGAAACCACATTAACAAACTTTTAAAACTCTTTTATATTAAAATTCATTTGTCATTCTTACTCTTTGAATTCATCTTGTCTCCCTGCAATTATACAATTTATAACTTCAAGCATTTGTCATTTAGAAAATTCATTCCACTGAATTGTGCAGATCTTGCAAATATTGACATGTATCATGAATTTTTATCATTAACAAATCACATTCCCTAATATCCCCATTGATTTTATCAGAAAACACTTTAAGTATCTGAAATCTGTCAAGTGTGCAGAGGCAGATGCGCATTTTCCGAAATTCAGATTTTCACTCTAGACCTCGGATTGTGTTCTTGGCAAGAGATGGTGTCATTTGTGTTCCTTGAGGTGATGGGATCCTTGCCTTCATTTCTGAGAAAATACCAGCCATAACCGCAAGTCTGGATTCCCTTAGATTGTCCGCTATCTTTCTTCCAGTAAAAACCATCCCATTGGGCAGGCGTGGTGGCTCACGCCTATAATCTCAGCACTTTGGGAGGCCAAGGTGGGCGGATTCCCTGAGGTCAGGAGTTCAAGACCAGCCTGGCCAACATGGTGAAACCCCATCTATAGGAAAATACAAACATTAGGCAGGCTTGATGGCGGATGACTGTAATCCCAGCTACTCGGGAAGCTGAGGTGGGAGAATCACTTGAACCTGGGAGGTGGAGCTTGCGGTGACCCAAGATTGCGCCTCTGCACTCCAGCCTGGGCAACAGAGCAAGACTCTGTCTCAAAAACAAACAAACAAACAAACAAACAAAAAACCCAAACTGTCCCGTGAGTAAAGCTTTTCTCTGAGATGACCACAAACTTCCATCTGCAGCAGACGTGCTCTTTGTGCCCTTCCAGTTTGTGATAAAGAGTTTTGGAAAAGCATGCGTTGAAGAGTTGAGGCTTAATACAATTCACAATTTATGCTGCTTCTTCAGGGACAGTCTTTAACGAAAGTGGCACTTCTTTCACAGGTAAGTCTGTGGGGGCCAAGAAGACAATGATCACTGCTGCAGGTCAGTGCCACGCTTCGTATCATGTGAAAGAAT
This sequence comes from Hylobates moloch, assembly GCF_009828535.3. Lineage (NCBI taxonomy): Eukaryota > Metazoa > Chordata > Mammalia > Primates > Hylobatidae > Hylobates > Hylobates moloch. Next base: position 2,939,241 of record NW_026652280.1, on the reverse strand, counting down.
GAGCAATGTTACCCGTCATTTCTTTGGAACCATTAGTACAAATATCAACACAATAAGAAGGATAAATAACATCTTAATATTCTGATGAAAATAGTTTTGATCTTGTGACTCACAAGTCCCTTCCAGGGACTCTCAGATGTCTGTAGCTCACACTTTGAGAACTGATGGATTAGGGTAACAAAGAAAGAGGCAAAGAAATGATTCTGGGTGTGTTTGGGAGCCCATAGGACTTGCTGATGAACGTGAACGTGAGAGCAAGAGATGCATATATTTATGGACCATTTTCATCTAACTAAAATAGCATATGACTCTAATTCTCTTCCAGGTCTGTACATCTTCAGAGCAGAAACCTCTGAGATGTGAGCTTTCAGTAGAGCCCTCCAGACGCCAAATACCTGGAAGCTAACTTCAAACTCTCTGTGAAGAAACCCTTCATTAAGGATTTTAGATGAACTCTTCTCATTGTCTTTCATTTAAGCTGTGTTTGATTAGGCCATCCTCATCTCTGGGCAACACACTGGATTCTTGCACCACCACCTGGTCTCGTAATAGCCGATTGCTATAAAACCATGACAGCCGCGTAGCCCTGGGGCACTTTCACCGTACTGTAGCCCAGTGCTGGCGCTCTTGATTGCTGGAGAACTTGAGTGCAGTTAAACTCTGCTGGTTGCATTTATAGTAAAAATCAGCAAGGAAAACAAATTACACTAAACCTAGGCAGCATCTCATGTATTGTTCTGCTTATTTTGTTTATAATGTTGTCTTTAAAAAAAATCCTTGTTTTTAGCTGGAAAGCAGTAGGATTTGGCAGAAACAAGGAGCTTTCCAGCCTCTGACAAGGCTCTCCGCTTCGCCTCCTGCTCTGGCAGGCATTGCTTAGTGATCACTGGAGTGTCTACATCAGTCCCGGCCTTGGCTCAACATTACAGAGGAGGGCCCTGTCAAATGAAACGCAAACTGTGCAAAAGTCATCCACAGAGGGCTACGTGCGGAAGCCGATGAACCACCTGGGAAGTTTTTACAATAAAACAGACCATGGACATTGGTAGCTTGGCCCAGGGTAGGCCACGGTGAAATCTGGTCCATGAGGGACCTAGAGACATTGAAATCACCCCAAGGTGAATTGCTAAGATTGTAAATCCAAGCTAAATGCACTTGAAATAAAGAATATATAAAATAAAAGTAAGCCTTCTGAGTCTAGTTATTGACTAATTTTAACTACTTGCACAAAAGGCAACAATTGCTGAGGTACTTCATTGTCTATGAGCTAAATGTGCCAAAAAAGAGATGCTTAACAGATGGCAATATTAAGAAATTCCTGGTTTTAAATCTGTACAGATGTATTAGGTTTGAACAAACACCACATTTTCCTGACCCTTCCAAGCTCTACACATCATAAAATGCCAGCTGATACTCAGGTACTAATTACAAAAACAATGCCATGTACGAAAAAACAAAGCGTGTGCAAAAAGCAGCCTTTTCTAATTTCCCAGGAATCTCGATGTTCTTCAACTACATCTATTACCTTAACTTTACAACATGTGAAATACGGATGGTACGTTTTTGTGGGACTTTTTATCCTGGAAAAATCCTTCACCTTTATTGGTGCCATTGTGTGTAAGGTTAGATTTTTAAGCTTAATATTCATGTTTGTAAATCCACCAGCGTTAGTAGAAACTCCGAGTACTCTAAACTGTCACTGCAGACACCCAATTCTTATGAATCGTCTCTGCGGAATGTTTCTAGTTGGCCTATCATAATTGGTGTGGGTAAAGGTAGCCAGTATAAAAAAATTAGAGAGGAATTCAAGTCTTATATAGAAGTTAACCATCAATTATGCCTATAACTGGAGAACAGTAACTGTGTACATATAGAAGTCCAGGAGATGGTCACCATTTATCCTGCCTGGGTACAGAGGGCATTTCTGGAAATCATTATCTTGAAGGCACGAGATAGTAATAAATTACCTTTAGTAGTATGGAAACCATTGCAGTGTTAAACAGACTACAAGACTTGGTCTCATGCATTAAGCTGATTGGCATAAACATGATGGCCCTCTTCTTATGGTAAGAGACAGAAATGTATTTCAAACTTCTTGATAACAGAGTATATGTCAAAATTGTTCTTAGTTCATCTAATGCCATTACAAACTTGGCCATCACAGGTTCTTTCTCAACTATCTACGAAACATGAATTTTTACGTAGCATTTTGTCTGACATGGAATTATTTTCAGTTGAATTTGAGAAATTTTTAAGCAAAACCATTATGCAATCATGATCAAACTTCCTTAGCCACAAACCATCAAGCTGAATGAGAACTTGAAGAATAACCTGGAATAGATAGTTCTAGAAAACAATAATACTACTAATAATATAATAACAATATTAATAATTAATATTGTTATAAAAATTACAAACAGGTTTTTCATTGCTTAATATGTCATTTCATGGTCAATATTAAAATCCAGTTTTGTTGGTCTATTAATGAGATAATGTTCCATTAATGAGATAATATTCTGCTATGGTTTGAGTTTGTCCCACCAAAACTCATGTTAATATGTATCCCTAATGTGGGATGGCACTGGAGGTGGGGCCCAGTGGAAGGTGTTTTGGGTCATGGGGGTGGATCCCTCATAAATGGCTTGGTGCTATTCTCTTGGTAGTGAGTTCTGGTGAGGTTGATTAGTTGTGGTAGGAATGGATTAGTTCCCATGAAAGCAGGTTGTTATAAGGCCAGTATGCCCTCGGGATCTGTCTCTACGTGTATTTGGCTCCTCTCTGGCCTTCTCTGCCTTGTAGGATTGTGTTAGTCTGTTCTCACACTGCTAATAAAGACATACCTGAGACTGGGTAATTTATAAAGGAAAGAGGTTTAACAATCTCACAGTTCCACATGGCTGGGGAGGCCTCACTATCACGGTGGAAGGCAAAGGAGAGGCAAAGGCACGTTTTACATGGTGGCAGGCAAGACTGCATGTGCAGAGGAGCTTCTTTTTATAAAACTATCAGATCTCATGAGACTTATTCACTGTCATGAGAACAGTGTGGGAGAAACCACCCCCACCTTTTTTATCTCCACCTGGACCTGCCCTTGACACCTTGGGATTACAATTCAAGGTGAGATTTTTTTTATGTTGGTTTTGTCATTTCATTTTTTTTAATTCCAGAGGTTTTTGGGGAACAGGTGGTATTTGGTTACATGAGTAAGTTCTTTGAGCAGTGATTTGTGAGATTTGGGTGTACCCATCACCCAAGCAGTACACACTGAACCCAATTTGTAGTCTTTCATCCCTCACCCCCTTCCTACCCTTTCCCCTTGAGTCCTCAAAGTCCATTGTATCATTCTGATGCCTCTGTATCCTCTTAGCTTAGCTCCTTCTTATGAGAACATATGATGTTTGGTTTTCCATTCCTGAGTTACTTCACTTAGAATAATGGTCTCCAGCCCCATCCATGTTGCTGCGAATGCCATGTCATTAATTCATTTCTTTTTATGGCTGAGTAGTATTCATATAAATATATATCCCAGTTTCTTTATCCATTCATTGTTTGATGGGCACCTGGGCTGGATCCACATTTTTGCAACTGTAAATGGTGCTGCTGTAAATATGTGTGTGCAAGTATCTTTTTCACATAGTAACTTATTTTCCTCTGGGTAGATACCCAATAGTGGGATCACTGGGTCAAATAGTAGTTCTTCTTTTTGGATGGGCGCCATGGGTCACACCTGTAGTCCCACCACTTTGGGAGGCTGAGGCAGGCAGATCACTTGAAGTCAGGAGTTCAAGACCAGCCTGGCCAACATGGTGAAACCCAGTCTCTACCAAAAATACAAAAATTAGCCAGTCATGGTGCTGTATGCCTGTAGTCCCAGCTACTTGTGGGGCTGAGACAGGAGAATCACTTGAACCTGGGAGGTGGAGGCTGCAGTGAGCTGAGATTGTACCATTGCACTCCAGCCTGGGCAACAGAGTGAGAATCTGTCTCAAGCAAAACAAAACAAAACAAAACAAAACAAAACAAAACAAAACAAAAAACATGTAGTAGTTCTACTTTTAGTTCTTTGAGGAAACTCCACACTGTTTTCCATAGTGGCTGTACTAGTTTACATTCCCAGCAGCAGTGTAGAAGTGCAAAACCCCCTCCTTTCTTTGTGAATTACCCAGCCTCAGGTATTCCTTTATAGCAGCACAAAATGGACTAAGAAAAGTGTCTTGTAGAGACAACTCGGCATATAGTCATGAGTCATTTAACAACAGGCATAGTCCTGAGAAATGCACTGTTGTGTGATCTCATCTTTCTGCAAACACCATAGAGTATACTCACACAAACCTTCATGATACAGCCTACTACACATCCAGGCTATATGGCATAGTCAGTTGCTCCTAGGCTACAAACAGCATGTTACTATACTGAATACGGTAGGCACTTGTAACACAATGGTGAGTATTGGTGTATCTAAACATAGAAAAGGTACAGTAAAAATACGGTGTAAGAGATAAAAAATGATAGAGCTGTCTAGGGCATTTACCATGAGTGAAGCTTTCAGGACTGGAAGTTGCTCTGGGTGGGTCAGTAAGTGAGGAGTGAGTGAACGTGAAGGCCTGGGACTTTATTATACATTCCTGTAGCCTTTAAAAACACTGGACACTTAGGCTACACTAAATGTGTTCAAAACAGCTTTTTTGTTCAATAATAAATGCACCTCATTTTTCTATAACTACTTTATACATTTTTTAATTTTTAAAAAACATTTGGCTCTTTTATAATAACATCACTTAAAACACAAACATGTGGCTATAAAAATGTATTTTCTTTATATTTTTATCCTATAAGCTTTTTACTATTTTTAATTTTTTTTTTACTTTTAAGCTTTTTTGTTGAAAGCTAAGACAAATACACATATTAGCCTAGGCCTACACAGATCAGGATTGTCAGTATCACTGTCTTCCACCTCCACATCTTGTCCCATAGGAAGCTCTTCAGGGGCGATAACACACGTGGAGCTGTCCTGACAACATCTTCTTCCAGACACCTCCTGAAGGACCTGCAGGAGGAGCTTCTTAAGGAGCTATCACTCTTTTCAGAAATACGTCCATGGGAAACCAACATATGTTTGCTCCCCTCCCCCTCCCCCTCCTTTCCCTTCCCCTCCCCTCCCCTCCTCTTCTCTTCTTTTCTCTTCTCTATGGAGTCTTGCTCTGTCACCCAGGCTGGAGAACAGTGGCGTAGTCTTGGTTCACTACAACCTCTGCCTCCCGGGTTCAACCAATTTTCCTGCCTCAGCCTCCTGAGTAGCAGGGATTACAGGCATGTGCCACCATGCCAGCTACTTTTGTATTTTTAGTAGAGAAGGGGTTTCACCATGTTGGCCAAGCTGATCTTGAACGCTTGACCTCAGGTGATCCACCTGCCTCGGCCTCCCGAAGTGCTGGGATTACAGGCATGAGCTGCAGTGCCCAGCCTGTTTCTTTATCATAGATGTGCAGTGATAAAGATACATAAATGTGCAATGTATTGGATGTGCAATACACTGGATGTGCAATACATAGATGTGCAATGTATTGGATGTGCAATACACTGGATGTGCAATACATAGATGTGCAATGTATTGGATGTGCAATACATTGCACTATGATGTCATAATAGCTACGATGTCACCAGGCCATAGGTTTTCAGCTCTATTGTAATCTTATGGGACCACTGTTGTATGTGTGGTCCATCATTGACAAAAGGTCTTTATGGGGAGCATGACAATTTTGTTTTTAAGTTACTATGCATTAGATAGCAGATCTTTTTGACTCCTGTATAAATTCTTTGGAGGAAAGACTTCTAAATATGTATTATTGCATTGTTGTCCTTCACACTCAGCAAAATGCTCATGATCATAGGAAAATGACAACTCTTTTGCCGCTCTATTTCCTTATTTGAAAGAGGAAGAGGTCAAATCAGTGCTCACTCAGCGCCCCCAGCCCATGTCTAAAGCTGGAGAGAGTGTGATTCTGCCAGGTACTTTTTAGTTGCTTATCTGATTAATCAGGTTGAGGGAAAGCACATGGTAATTATACGTTGCATTAGCAACATTAATGCTACTTATATGTCGTTACTACTTAATGTTCTCTGTCTCCAATCTCTTCGAAATTCTTCACATTTCTTAAAAATTTGGATAAGATGTCATTGTTCTTTTAGAATTATAATTCTCTACTTGATGACTTCTACTCACAAACATAGACTGAAAGAGGTCTTAAAAACTGTGCTAGTTTTTCAAATGCCTCTGCAGAAGTTCAGGTTCTCTGCTGACTTTGATTCATTAATGTAATTATAGTTCAGTAAAGCACAGTGGCTGGGTGATACTGACGCACTTCTGTTGTGACTTCCACTTCAATGCACCTCTGGACCCCACCCAGTCTGCCCACTGTTATCACAGGCTTGCTTTTTTCAAACAATGATTTAGAGTAGTCGGTACAATCAATCGTATACAATGGATTACAGAATTACATACCGTAAAATACATAATATTTTAATAAATTACCACAATAGTTCGGTATATAAATAATATGCAATAGAATAGCAGCATTCAATAGCACCTGCAATCATACAGTGCATTCTGAATGATCTCAGATGCTAAGATTAGAAGTGGCTCTGGCAGGTTAAAAATCTAGTAGCATAAAAATTGGAGTCATCAGTAAGGGGCCACTCAAATGCCTGATTTGGGGAGGTGGTGGTTGAAACTCCCATACAAAATACGAACCCTGTTTATCATCGCATCATGAACCTACTTTTTGGACTCCCTAGGAGTTATAAATAAAACTCAAATTCTCTGGAGAGAAGTCTTACCTTCTGGGTCTACCGACTAATCCTAAATCGTCAGGGATTAGGCTCTTGGGTAGTTGACAGCTGAGAGCAAGAACCTGAGAATGGCAATGAAGGGCCTGCTTTTCCTCGCACCCCAGGTCGCACACTCACCGAGGCCTGTGCAATGCGGTAAGGAGGGAAGGAGGCAGAAGGGGAGGCCTGCTGGGGGCGGCAGCAGGAGTGTCTGCACCTGACACCTGGCTGGAAGGTGGGGCGCGCTTTCCCACTGACACTATAACATCAATGGTAGTTAATTTTGCAGAGCAATTAGAATGAGAGGCCCTCTCCCATATTAGTTAGGTAGGGCTTGGTCAGGTGGGCTTTTAAAGAAATAATATTATCATCAGCAGTAGTCTGGCCTTAACAGAGAACAGGTGGAAAATTCCCCAGGTGCCGCTTCCTCCATTATTTGGTATTGTCTGAAGTCAGAAGAGCACTAGAGGCTAGATCCGAACAATGTTTCCTCCACCCTGTTCATTGCAGCTACCGTTGGTTTCTGGCGGCGTCTCTGCTTTGAGCCAATTCCAGTCATCTGTGAACAAATGTATAAATCGAGCAGGGTTTATAAAAGGTAGGATTCCCAGATCTGCCACGGACTCTGAGTTTGTTCTTTTTGGGTTGTTAGAGGAAGAGACAAGGCCCCTGGACTAAGCAGTGCCCCTCCTCCTCCCTGGTGCTAAGTGGATCTCCACGGTTTTGGCTCCCACAAACATGGAAAAAGCTCGGGAAAGCTACTGTGTCTCCAGAGCCTATATGACCAGGACTGTGTCTTGTTTGGTGCCTGTGAGGGACATGGTGCAGAGCCCCCAGTCCCCATGGCATTGAGAATTCGTTGTCAGACTATCTTATTTAGTAATTTCTGAAAATTTTGCCATTGAAAGGGTCTCGGCTCACCCCTGGGTTCTCCTAGGCCACCCTAGACATGCGGAACCCACAGTGAGTGGGTGAATGGGTCCTGGCAGGTGTAGCAAGAAGGGAATATCGACGACTCTGTTTCCAGAAAAAAGACATTGCAAAATCCAAACAATCAATTATTCAGCTTAAAAACAACAACAACAAAAGCTTTTTCCATTTTTGGAGGTTGTCTGTGTATCTAGTTCTGAATTTACAGAAACTCCTAGATGCTTCCATTCCTTTTTCCTGCCGAGATACTCATAGGAAGTAAATGAGAAAAAAGTTAAACCTTGAGGTGTGCGCACTGCCTCAAAGGCTTCTGCACGAACCCCACTGATGGCTGTAGACACAGGTCTTCACCCGCGTCGACTGCACTACATGGTCCTAGGGCTTCTGAGCTACAAGCCTGTTTGCTTGTTTCTTATCAAAAAAGAAGCAAATATTTTGATGACTTATTGTTACCAGCCAATTCTTCCACTCAGTGTCCGGTTTCAATAAGGCCCTTGGGATTCACGTGTTCATTATTTCTTGTTTTAGTCACTTAAGAACACTCACAAGGTTGAAGACAGATAGTAACTTGAATGTGCCTAAGTGTTGCGATGCTCTCTGCTGTGCACAGAGCGGGTCCCTGAGCTGATGACGGAGCCTTGCCAATCCCTCGACACCCGTACCCAATGCCGGTCTGCTCTTAGATCAACTGTTCATGTTTATGCATCGGGGAATTCAAGAGTCTTCAAGGGAACCCCTGGACACTGGAGTCAAGAATCAAATACAGATACTTCTTAATTAGGAAGAGTTTGAGGGTTTTAGCTTCATCATTTAACACATTGAAGCCAAGAATCCTGACATTTCTGAGTTTTGCCAACATTACATCTGCAGTCAATCACACATTTTGAAAGCTCTGTGGCATTAAAAAGATGATACTGGGGCCTGTCGTGAGGTGGGGGGAGAGGGAGAGGAGGGATAGCATTAGGAGAAATTACTCATGTAAATGACGAGTTAATGGGTGCAGCAAGCCAATACGGCACATGGATGCATATGTAACAAACCTGTACGTTGTGCACATGTACCTTAGAACTTAAAGTATAATTTAAAAAAAAAGATGATACCTCGACATGTTCCTTAATTTGCATGCTCCCCAGACTCATGGCTTATTTCCCATTCAGATACGAAATTATTATGTTAATTGAGCTGCCCTATGTTGAGAATGGTACAGGGCTGTGATTTAGTCACTTTTTCATTTTAACTACTTGAGGCTTAAACCTTAACCATGGCGATGGCTTTCTTGCCTCTTTCCAGTGGCCATCCGGGCAGCTTCACGTCTCCCACGTGCTGAGAACCAGGGACATTGGTCAACGCCCAGATTCTCATCTAGCAAGAACAGAGTTTGTCTCTCCGTTCAATGCTTCCCAGGACCCAGGCAGGCACCAGGACTCCCTACCCCTCCGTGGGAGAGGCTCGGGCCAGCACAGCTTCACGCCAAGAACATCTGAAACAGAGGCTCTCCCACTTTTCCAGGCTTAATTTTAGTAATTTCTGTGAGTTCCTTGTAAAGTTAATTGCATTTGCAGTGTCTAGTGTCGTTCTACGGCACTGCTTGATATCCCTCAGAATAATCAGCTGTCGGTCTGCAATTATGTCAGGTTTGCAATGTCTTTGTTGACACAGTCACTTGTTGCTCGACAGTTTGGCCAGTTTTATTATTGACTGGATCATAGTTTGAGGCAATAGTAAGAAATCATAAGTTCTTGTTTGAAAAAGTTAAAATATGTACTAGAAATCATTGTTATTATTGAAAATCAAATAATTACTTTCTACCTAAAGCATGGGTGCATTTTTCAATACATAATCCATTGTGTCTTCTATTTTTAAAGGGCAGGTGAGAAGTTGCCCTCAGATAATAGTGAGTAATATATTACAAGCACCAATGCAGAAGTTTCTTTTATGATGTTAGGTCTTTTGGGAAGTTGAGTCTTTCTAGAAAGGATTTAAATCATGTGACTTTGTAGCAGGGCAAAGTTCATGTGACCTCAAAACCTCTGGACGTGCACCAGCTCTGTGCAGCTGCCCCTGTGCAGGGGTACATGTGTCCAGCCTGCTATTATTACTTCTCTGTTTCCTCAACCACTTTTTTTCTTACATTTTAATTCTTTAATTCTTGTGGGTACATAGTAGGTGTATGCACTTATGGGGTACTTGAGATTTTTTGATATGGGCATACAACATGTAATAATCACCTCCCAGAGAATGGGGTATCCATTCTCTAAGCAGTTATCCTTTGTGTTACAAACAATTCAGTTATACTCTTCTAGTTATGTTTAAATGTACAATTAAATTATTATTGACTGGAGTTGACCACTCTTATTAATTCTGTTACCAAGACAAGTAACTTGGATGTGAAAAGACAAATGGAGGCGATAGGCCAGGTGCAGTGGCTCATGCCTGTAATCTCAGCACTTTGGGAGGCCGAGGCGGGTGGATCACGAGGTCAGAAGATCGAGACCATCCTGGCTAATATGGTGAAACCCCGTCTCTACTAAAAGTACAAAAAATTAGTGGTGGCAGGTGCCTGTAGTCCCAGCTACTGGGGAGGCTGAGGCAGGAAAATGGTGTGAACCTGGGAGGAGGAGCTTGTGGTGAGCCAAGATCGCGCCACTGCACTCCAGCCTGGGAGGCAGAGTGAGACTCCGTCTCAAAAAAAAAAAAAAAAAAAAAAAAAAAAAAAAAAAAAAAAAAAAAAAAAAAAAAGGCAAATGGAGGCAATAGAATTCTACACTTCAGCCTTTGGTTAGCATTCAGCTAAGGAAAAATACCCTGAGAACCCTTATTTCTTGGTTCCACATGACTTGAGAGCTACCTTGATTGACAGAGCATCTCCTGGAGCAGCCGGTGAGCAGCAATGAGTCCGTGTCTTCCTAGGAGTCCTCTCTATTTTTGCTCCACCTCCCTGCAAACCCCAAGGTCGATGAAAGAGAGTTTAATATAGATTTAAATGTTCTACAAGCACAGGCACACAAATGCATCCTTTCTCAGTCACCAAAGAAAGACAATAAGCATGTTTTTAATTTTTTTATTGTTCAAGTTCCAGGTTACATGTGCAGGGTGTGCAGGTTTGTTACATAGGTAAACGTGTGCCATGGTGGTTTGCTACACCTGTCAACCCATCACCTAGGTATTAAGCCCTGCATGCATTAGCTCTTTTTTCTAATGTTCTCCCCCTCACCCTCCCTGGACAGGCCCCGGTGTGTGTTGTTCCCCTCCCTGTGTCCATGTGTTCTCATTGTTCAGCTCCCACTTATAAGTGAGAACATATAGTATCTGATTTTCTGTTCCTTCATTAGTTTGCTGAGGATAATGGCTTCCAGCTTCATCCATGTCCCTGCAAAGGACATGATCTCATTTCTTTTTATGGCTGCACAGTATTCCACGGTATATATGTACCATATTTTCTTTATCCAGCCTCTGATTGATGGGCATTTGGGTTGATGCCATGTCTTTGGTATTATGAATAGTGCTGCAGTGAACATATGCATGCATGTATCTTTATGATAGAATCATTTATATTCCTTTGAGTATATACCCAGTAATGGGATTACTGGGTCAAATGGTATTTCCAGTTCTAAATCTCTGAGGAATCATCACACTGTCTTCCACAATGGTTGAACTAATTTACATTCCCAAATTCTTCAATTTTTAAATGCCCTTTCATCAACCGAGTCTTGCATGGGAAGGCGCCGTGGGACTCACTCTGAAGTGGCCCAGTGTGGTGGCTGATGGACATACCAGTTGCCCCGGAGCAGTGCTGGCGCCTGGGTAGCCTCTTCATCTTTTTTTTTTTTTTTTTCTGAAATGGAGTCTTGCTCTGTCGCCCAGGCTGGAGTGCAGTGGCACGATCTCAGCTCACTGCAGGCTCCACTCCCTGGGTTCATGCCATTCTCCTGCCTCAGCCTCCCGAGTAGCTGGGACTACAGGCTCCCGCCACCTCGCTTGGGTAATTTTTTGTATTTTTAGTAGAGACGGGGTTTCACCGTGTTAGCCAGGATGGTCTCGATCTCCTGACCTTGTGATCCGCCCGCCTCGGCCTCCCAAAGTGCTGGGATTACAGGCGTGAGCCACCGCACCTGGCCCGCCTCTTCACTTTTAATGGAGATTAAAATGGACAAGAAACATGTAAGTAATTATCGTCTAATATGTCCACATTTGTGCGTAGTGCATTCAATTATTTTTCTACCAAGACCTCGCAGAAGTGATGCTTGGGGATAGAGACAGCTCGAGGGGGAAGAACTTCAGGGCTCTTGGTGTTTGTTAGTTGTCATTTCATTATTCCATGTGATGGGGTGAAAAGGAAGGTAAGGTATGAGCGAACCTGAAAATGGTGAAGGCTGACATTTCACCCTTACAGAAGTCACAAAATAGAATTTTAACGCATGGTGCTTGATTTAAAAATTAATCTTCATGCTGAATACACTTGACAGATATATTATGCGAAACTTGCCAAAGAATGCCAGTCTCATTTGGGGTCTGCTGTGTATTCCAATAATCATACAGTAACACAGACCACCACACTAACCACCTGCAGACCTTCAAAATGTGGTTCAAATCCCACTACAGTTGTGGCCTTGTCTCATCTTGAGGCCAAGTCCTGTCCATTTTTAATTTTCTTTTCTTTCTCTCTCTTTTTTTTTGAGACAGTGTCTCGGTCGCCCAGGCTGGACTACAGTGGTGCAATCATGGCTCACTGCAGCCTCGACCCCCTGAACTCAAGCAATCCTCCCACCTCAGCCTCCGGAGTAGCTGAGACTGCAGGTATGTACTACCACACCAAGCTAATTTTTTTATTTTTTGTAAAGATGGGGTCTCACTATGTTTCCCAGGTTAGTCTCCAACTCCTGGGCTTAAGAGATCCTCCTTCCAAAGTGTTGAGGTTGAAGGTGTGAGCCACCAGGCCCAGCTCAATTTTTAATTTTCTATGATAAGAAAGAACAGTTAGTGTCATTCAATTGTTTCGAAGTGATTTTTGAAAAGCTGACACCAAGTGCTCTCCAAGGTCTTGCCTGTGTGCTTAGAGATTGATGAGCGTGGTCCCATGTAATCCTTGTGACTAGCCCATCTCAGCCAGGAGGAGAGTGGTGGCAACTTCCTCCTGTGTCTGAAAGCCTGTTAAATGGGGGAGTTGGATTGGAAAACTTGGGGGAAAGAATGTCAGGGCTGGCCAAGCCCTGGGTCCGGCAGTGGGGTGTTGGCGTGGGCAATCCACGGTGTTTCCTTCCTTAATCAGATCAGCTCAGGGCTAGGCCTGTGGATTGTGAGGATGTTGGGAAACCTAGGTGTGACCCACTCTGCCAGAGGCCGCCTGCCTGTGGAGCCTGTTGGGAGCACACGGCCTCCTGACTGAAGGTTTCTAATACCCCTGTGAACCACCCTGAACCAGGCCTGAGGTCCTTGACCACACACACCACAGCAATGGTGACGGGGAGGCCAGCCCTCACACCCCCCATGCCCGTAGGTCCTGGCGAGGTTGGAAAGGTCTGTGCAGGGGGACCCTGCCCTGCGCTGTGCCCAGCCAACTTCTCCACGCTGTCTTGGGTGGAACACTACCTTTTAGCGCTTGAATGAGGATTGCATGAGGTAACGTGTGTGAAGCATGCCTGGCACAAAGAAGTGCCTGCTAATTGTTAGCCGTTATGATTGTTAAGTGCAATGAGGCACACGAAGCTCTTAGCACCATGGCCGTGAAATAGACAGTGCTCTGCAGACGTCAGCTCCTTGTAGCTATTGGACGTTGTTTCTTCAGCCTCCCAAGTCAAGGAAAACCAGACAAAATAGCAGGATTGATGTTCAGGTTAATTGACAAGGGAGTTGCTCATAGCCCGTTGGTAAGCAGGGAGAATCCTCTGCCCTTAGTAAAATTTAGTGGCTGGTGAAAAAGGGAGGTATCATGTCCTTTACAGAAAAGGATGAAAAGCTTTCTCTTATTACATTCTAAATCATTTACTTAAAATTTTTATTCATCTAAGTACAGACAAGCATAATTTTGCATAAGGATGTAAAGATAATTAATTTTTTAGTGTTTGGTATAGGTTCTTTTTTTACTAGAAATTGTTGCTGAAATAATTATAGACAAGCATGTAGTTTTAAGAAGTTATACAGAGACAGGCCTGTATACTTCACCTACTTTTCCCCAATGGTAACATTTTTCAAAACTATTGTATAATATCAGAACCAAGATATTGACACTGATAGGCTCAAACCATCTTATTCAGACTTCCACAGTGTTGCTTATACTTATGTGTCTGTGAGTGTGTGTGTGTGAGTGTGTGAGAGTGTGTGTGTGTATGTGTGTGTGTGAGTGTGTGTATGTGTGTGTGAGTGTGTGTGTATGTGTGTGTGAGTGTGTGTGTGAGTGTGTGTATGTGTGTGTGTGTGTGTACTTAGTTATATCCAATTCTGTCACATCCACCATATCAAAATGCTCCAAAGCATCCTGCTGATGGCCCTTTACAGTCACAGCCATGCCCCTCCCCCCACAACAAATCCCTATCCCCGGCAACCACTATTCTGTTCTCCATTTCTAAAATTGTGTCATTTCAAAAATCGTATATGAAGGGAATCATCCAGCATGCAGTCTTTTCAGATGAGCTTTTTCTTTGAGTGTGAGTCTTTAGAGACTCATCCTGGTCTGCATGTCCTTTTTATTGCCGAGCAGTATTCCATGATAGGGGAGCATTGCAGCTTGTTCACTGCTTACCTGTTGAGATACATCTGGCTTCTCAGTGTGGGGCTATTATGATCAAAACTACTGTGAACATTCATGTACAGTGACATGGTTAGGCCTTGTGTCCCCACCCAAATTTCATCTTGAATTGTAATCCCCATAATCCCCACGTGTCAAGGGATAGACCAGGTGGAGGTCATTGAATCATGGGGGCAGTTTCTGCCATGCAGTTCTCGTGATAGTGAGTGAATTCCCATGAGATCTGATGGTTTTATAAGGAGCTCTTCCCCCGTCGCTGGTCACTTCTCCTTCCTGCTGCCTTGTGAAGAAGGTGCCTTGCTTCCCCTTCACCTTCCACCATGATTGCAAGTTTCCTGAGGCCTCTCCAGTCATGCTAAACTGTGAGTCGATTAAACCTCTTTCCTTTGTGAATTACCCAGTCTCAGGCAGTTCTTTATAGCAGCATGAAAACAGACTAATACATACAGGTATTTGGGTGAAGATAAGTTTTTATTTCTGTGGGATAAATGCCCAAGAGTTGTCAGTCACATGGTGTGCATACTGAGTTTTATATGAAATCACCAAACTGTGTACAGAGTGGCTGAGCCCTGTTGCATTCTTACCAGCAGTATGCCAGTGACCCGGTTCCTCCACATCTTCAACAGCATTTAGTTTTGTGACTTTTAAAATTTTAGCTTTCTGTTGGTGTAGAGTCATATCTTACTGTAGTTTTATATGCGTTTTCTTGATGGCTAATGATGTTTGCCACCTGTGTATCCTCTGGTGAAAGATCTGTTCATGTCTTTGCCTATTTTCTAGTTGAATTGTTTGCTTTTCCTGTTAAGGATTGAGAGATCTTAATATTTTCTAGAGACTAGTCCTTTGTTGAATAGGTGGCCTGCAGATATTTTCTTGCAGCCCGTAGTGTTTATTTTCATCATTTCCACATGAGCTTTCACAGAGCAAATGGTTTTAATACCTACCAAGAACCATTTATCAATATTTCCGTTTACTGATTCTGCTTTTAATGTCAGATTCAAGAACTTTTTACCTAGTCTTGTATCCTGAAGGTTTTTCTTTTTGTTTCCTGCAAGTTTAGTGGTTCTCCACTTTACATTAAATTCATCATCCATTTTGAGTTAATTTTGTGTGTTATGAGGTTTAGGTCGAGGCTTGTGTTTGCTGCCTATGGATGTCCAACTGCTCCAGCATTATATGTTGAAAAGTGCAATGGTCTTTTGGATGTTTCAACTTGGATACTCTACAGCCCTCAGTTATTTACTCAAACCTTAATTTAATGCTAAGAAGGTACTGATTTTTTATTTGTGATTAAAGTCACTTGGCTTTAACTAAGGGATATTATCCTAGGTAATCCCATTGGATCTGGTTCAATCAGCTGAAAGGCTCTGAAAGCAGAGATGAGGGCTCCCTGGAGAAGAAGAAACCCCACTTATGGGCCAGCACCAGCTCATGCCTACCTATGGATTTTGGACGTGACCAGCTAGCTCCCTAATCCCAACTCCTTGCAACAAATGCTTACTAAATATCTTCCACTCCTATTTGTCAATTTTGGCTTTTGTTGCCATTGCTTTTGGTGTTTTAGACATGAAGTCCTTGCCCACGCCTATGGCCTGAATGGTATTGCCTAGGTTTTCTTGTAGGATTTTAATGGTTTTAGGTCTAACATTTAAGTCTTTAATCCATCTTGAATTAATTTTTGTATAAGGTGTAAGGAAGGGATCCAGTTTCAGCTTTCTACATATGGCTAGCCAGTTTTCCCAGCACCATTTATTAAATAGGGAATCCTTTCCCCATTTCTTGTTTTTGTCAGGTTTGTCAAAGATCAAATAGTTGTAGATATGCGGCATCATTTCTGAGGGCTCTGTTCTGTTCCATTGATCTATATCTCTGTTGTGGTACCAGTACCATGCTGTTTTGGTTACTGTAGCCTTGTAGTATAGTTTGAAGTCAGGTAGTGTGATGCCTCCAGCTTTGTTCTTTTGGCTTAGGATTGACTTGGCAATGCGGGCTCTTTTTTGGTTCCATATGAACTTTAAAGTAGTTTTTTCCAATTCTGTGAAGGAAGTCATTGGTAGCTTGATGGGGATGGCATTGAATCTATAAATTACTTTGGGCAGTATGGCCATTTTCACGATATTGATTCTTCCAACCCATGAGCATGGAATGTTCTTCCATTTGTTTGTATCCTCTTTGATTTCATTGAGCAGTGGTTTGTAGTTCTCCTTGAAGAGGTCCTTCACATCCCTTGTCAGTTGGATTCCTAGGTATTTTATTCTCTTTGAAGCAATTGTGAATGGGAGTTCACTCATGATTTGGCTCTCTGTTTGTCTGTGATTGGTGTACAAGAATGCTTGTGATTTTTGTACATTGATTTTGTATCCTGAGACTTGGCTGAAGTTGCTAATCAGCTTAAGGAGATTTTGGGCTGAGACAATGGGATTTTCTAGATATACAATCATGTCATCTGCAAACAGGGACAGTTTGACTTCCTCTTTTCCTAATTGAATACCCTTTATTTCCTTCTCCTGCCTGATTGCTCTGGCCAGAACTTCCAGCACTATGTTGAATAGGAGCGGTGAGAGAGGGCATCCCTGTCTTGTGCCAGTTTTCAGAGGGAATGCTTCCAGTTTTTGCCCATTCAGTATGATATTGGCTGTGGGTTTGTCGTATATAGCTCTTATTATTTTGAGATACGTCCCATCAATACCCAATTTATTGAGAGTTTTTAGCATGAAGGGTTGTTGAATTTTGTCAAAAGCCTTTTCTGCATCTATTGAGATAATCATGTGGTTTTTGTCTTTGGTTCTGTTTATATGCTGGATTACATTTATTGATTTGCGTATGTTGAACCAGCCTTGCATCCCAGGGATGAAGCCCACTTGATCATGGTGTATAAGCTTTTTGATGTGCTGCTGGATTCGGTTTGCCAGTATTTTATTGAGGATTTCCACAGTTCATCTAGGTGGGTCCTCTGCCTCAGAGTCTTCCTGAGACTGTTATTACAGTGTCAGCCCAGGGTCCCTAACAAGGCTGCAATCAAGGTGTCAGCCCAGGCTGCAGTCATCTCAACATTCAACTGAAGTAGCATCCACTTCCAGTTTCACACCATGGTTGCTAGCATGATACAGTTTCTCACAAGCTACTGGACTGAGAACCTCACTTTGTTGCTGGCTGTTTGCAAGAGGCTTCCCTGGTAGGTCTTTCCATCAAAGCAAGCACAGGAGATGACCCAGGGAGAGAGAATATCAGCAAGACAGAAGTCACAGTCTTTATAACCTAGTCATGGAAATAACACCCCGTCACTTTTGTGAGAAGCAAGTCACAAAGTTCAGCTACACTCAAGAAGAGAATATTACAAAGGCTTTAAACACCAGAAAGTGGGGACCACTAAAATATATATCAGAAGCTGCCTGCCGCAACTACATATACACTTTGTACCTGTTTTTTCCACATAAGAATGAATCACATAAATTAAAAAAAATATATATATCTTCCACTCCTTCTGCCTCTTTGGTTGAACCCTGCCTGATACAAAAAGAGTATTCTCCTTCTGTTGAATTGCTTTTGTACCTTTATAAAAAATCAACTAAGCATATTTTTGTGGGTCTTTCTCTAAGTTTTGTATCCTGTTCCATGGATCTGTTGTTTAGCCATCTGTCAACATCACAGTTCTGGATTACTGTAGCTATGTAGTCAGCCTTAATATTGGTAAAGTGACTCCTCCCACTGTTTTCTTCTTTTCAACATTAGTGGAGCTATCCTGGCTGTCTCTGGATGGGGATGGGGGTGTCAGGCCCAGGGAGAAGGAGAGTGCTTTCCGTGGTCACCGTTTTCATGGCGATCAATCCCATTTGCAGGTGGCACTGGGCTCACTTGGTGTTGTCAAGAGGAGCCCCTGATTGGTGAGGGGAGGAATGTATCTACTGGGGCTGCCTTTTTTGGGGGGCTGGTGGTTGGTGGGTGGGTGACAGAATCTGGCTTCTATTTCTTCGTCGAGTGGGGTCACAAGACACCTTGCTGCTGTGCTGCCCCAGAAGTACAAACTGCTGTGCTGTTCTTCTCCCAGTCCCAGAAGTACCAACTACATCGCTTTCCTCTTACCATACATCACAGCTGTCCTTTGGTTGTCTGTTGCGTTGTTTCCAGGGTTTATAGTTGTGCTTAGTGGGAAAGAGAAGGGAAACAGGTCTATACCACCTTTTTTAGGCTAGAAGTTGAAGCACGCATTTTTAATACGATTTTTTTCTTTTCCTTTTTTATTTGTCTCTCTTCCCAAACTCCTTTGCCCACATCAGAACCTGCTCGACTGCCTATGTTATGACTGAGTGTTCATTCTGTGTTTTGGTATACACGTATAGAATACTGTGTAAACATGCACGTACATACAAACACACATGCAGACACATGTACATACACAGGCAAGTGCATTTGTACATACACAAAGGGAATTAGTCTGTTTTTGTTTTGCAGGAACAGATTGATTAATCACACGTTTCAACAGCTTTCCACTTAACAATGTTTTACAAAAATCTCTTTAGGAAATACGGTGTAGCTGTAATTTGTTTTTTGGGGGTTGCATAGTTTTTTGTGGAGAGGTGTAGCCTAGTTTATTCAGCCAGCCTCCTATTGATGGATGGTCTCTTTATTTGCAGCTCTTGTCCATATAAACAATATTGTATACCTTGTACATTTGACATTCTTAGTGATGTAATTTCTATGGGATAGATTCCAAGAGTGAGATTTTGGGGTTGAATAATTTATGTATTTTGAATTAAACATCTGTTCCTAACTTGCTTATGAAAGAAGCCACAAAACTTCACGTTCCTTCACAATGTATGAGAGTAAACCTTTTCCAAGAAAGAGATTTCCTGAAGTCAGAACCTCCCCCTTACCCAGCCTTCCTTTTCTGGCTGCAGCAAAATGCTTTTGTTTGCTGCACTGAGAAATCGCCATGACTATCCAGGTACAGAATGGCACGGTAGCAACACAAAATTCCTCCAGTGCTGGAAACGTGTTTATTTCCTCTTGCTTTTGCTCAATCTCTTAATCTTCCTTTCCCTTTGAACCCTGGGAATAGACCAGCTGTGGGTTACTGATCAGCTTTGCTCCTTATTGACAGAACCACAGAAGTGAACTTATGATCTAATCTTTCATCCTCCATCAAAAAGCACTAATTCCAACTCATTTATAAAAGTTCAATGCTAGTTTGTAAAATGTGTGTCCCGTAGACCACAGAATTCAGACAGGTTGGTCTGACTTTGCTACCTCAGATTTTGGTTGTAAAAAATCCATTGTGTCTCTTCTGCTGCCATTTATTGTCATCTTGGGTTAGAATTCTTGCAATTATTTTACGTTTTTGTTTCTAAAATGATGTTCAAGCTTTGAAAGTAAAGAAAAAAGAAAAAGAAAAGAACAAAAAATCTACTTGAATTCCCTATTAAAATGGCACACTATTAGGAATAACAAATTTTAAAACTCTCTGGGTAGTGAGCTGTATGAATCTCTCTTTGAAATAACAGATGAAGCCTATAAGTTCAATTTATTTTGTCTTGGAAAAGCAAAGCATGATATTAAAAACAAAACAAACAAGATGCCTTGAAAAGGAGCAGTGTCTGTAAAGAATTGAGTCAACAATTGAGAAAAAAAATCACTCCAATTATAGCTAGTTCGTATTCTGGAATGGATGAATTCAGGCTTACTAGAAAATGCTGTGTTTGAAGTAGAGCCAGGAAGCACAGTGTGGGCCTGTCTGTCTAGGGGACGGATGGGCCCAGCGTGGAGCGCTGAGACAGAAGACGGCTTGGACAAAGGCTCCAACAGGTGGAAGAGCAGCTCCAAGGGACTGTAAGTGATTTGGCCACTTGGGGCCCAGGGAAGAGAAGAGATGCAAAGACTGGCAGGAGATAAGCCATGGAGCAGTAGTTCATTCACTCATCTGTCCATTCCTTAATTCATTCAGCAGTTATTTGTTGATAGCCTACTCTGTGCAAAATGCTCTTCCCAGTGCTGGGAATAGAGTGGTGAGAACAAAAGTGTAGTATATAGTTATGCTTTAGCGCATGAATTTAAGCATCTTCAGTATTTTTTCCTAGAAAAAATCTTCAAATACTCAAAATGCAAAAATTAAAAAAGATAAAGATTGACGTAAGTATTTTTAGAGTATTTACCGGATGGAGTGATGTTTGTTACCTACAGCATATTCATCTTTAGCTATTTTGAATAATTTTTGGTAACTTGTCTTATAGTCCATTGGCCAGTGAATGAGATTTTGGGTAGATAAAAAGGACTCAAAGAAGAGTGTGTGGGAAAGAAAGATATAAGCCTTGTCTAGACATGACTTTTTGGATCCCAATTCAGTTTATTTGTTGGTCTTTTTTGGACTTCCTAAAATGGGTCGCCCACATTTGAACTCTGGCCTGGAAGTGTCTAACCAATGTCAGAGTTTAAGATGATGATTAACTACCTTGTTTTAAAGACAACCTTTCTCTGAAGGTGGCACTCCCTGTGCTGGGTGAGTTTTATAGATAATTTACCTGTAGGAATTTTTCCCATGAGTTCTCTTAAGCCAGGAATTTTCTCCGTCTATCTCTATACTGGCAATCTAAAATTCAGGAATTTTCAATTCTTCTCGGGACATGTGTCTTGTTGGTTTCTGCCTGTCATCCTAACTTGTTGGATCATTTTAAATCTTGATTTGCCCATCCAGCAGACCAGCTGTCTTTTCCAGCCCTGCCATCCATAGATGCATCTGCTAGGTGTGATTACTGTGCATTGACCTACTATAGGACTAGCAGTGATCAACTGGCACAACCCTGTGGTCTACATGAGAGTGCCCTCCAGAAGGGCATCAGATTCATGTGCAGGCCCAGGGAATATGATTATATTACTCTTAGTGCCACCTCACTGTGGAAACCTGCTGGTATTATTTATTGTTGATTTATTGAAGATGCTACAAGAGAATTATCCTATGCCTTGTGGCAATACAGTTACAGCATGGTCGTGAAATTCCTGGAGCTACCAGCTTGGAAATAATGTCCAGAGGGAACATGCCATTAGTTTAGCAAATTTTGTTCTTGAGAAGCCATCACCCTATCATCATCTTTTTAAACTATTCATCAACTGTATCTTTCATAAATCATTTTTGAATGTTGCTAATGATAAGCTATGATAATTCATCTGGAGCTTGTAATCAATCTTTTAAAATTGCTGTTTGAAAAAAAAAATCATGACCCGTCTGCTATTCCTTTTTTTTTTCTTTTAGGATCAGGGGTACATGTGCAGGTTTGTTATATAGGTAAGTTGCATGTCACAGGGGTTTGGCGTACAGATTATTTCACTTCCCAGGTAATAAGCATAGTACCTGATAGGTAATTTTTCAATCCCCTCCCTCCTCCCTCCAACCTCCTTCAGTAGGCCTTGGTGTCTGTCGTTCCCTTCTTTTTGTCTATGTGTATTCAATGATTAATTCTCACTTATAAGTGAGTATTAGGTTTGCGGTTCCTGCGTTGGTTTGTTTAGGATAATGGCTTCCAGCTCGAAAAATATTGCACAAAAAACATTATCTCACTCCTTTTTATGACACCATAGTATTCCATAGTGTCTATATTCCATATTTTATTTATCTAATCTACTGTTAATAGGCATTTAGGTTGATTCCATGTCTTTGCTATTGTAGATAGTGCTGTGATGAATATATGCATGCATGTGCCTACACAGTAGAAATATTTATATTTCTTTGGGTGTATAACCAGTAATGGGATTGCTGAATTGAATGGTAATTCTGCTTTGAGTTCTTTGAGAAACCGCCTAACTACTTTCCACAATGGCTGTACCAATTTACATTCCCACCAACTGTGTATAAGCATTCCTTTGTCTCTGCAACCTCGCACCTGTTCTTTATTGACTTTTTAATAGCCGTTCTGGCTGGTGTGAATGCTAGCCCATTGTGGTTTTGATTTGCATTTCTCTAATGATTAGTGATGTTGAGTATTTTTTCATGTGCTTGTTGGCTGTGTTTATATTTTCTTTTGAAAATTGTCTATTCATGTTCTTTGCCCACTTTCTAATGGGGTTGACTGATTTTTGCTTGTTGTTCTGTTTTAGTTCCTTACACATTCTGGATATTAGGCCTTTGTCAGATGCATAGTTTGAAAATCTTTTCTTCCATTCTGTAGGTTGTCTGTTTATTCTGTTGATAGTTTCTTTTGCTGTGCAGAAGCTCTTTAGTTTAACTGGTCCCATTGGTCAATTTTTGTTTTTGTTACAATTACTTTTGGCATCTTCATCACGAAATTTTTTGCCAGGGTCTATGTCCAGAATGGCATTTTCAAGGTTATCTCCCAGGGTTTTTATAGTTTTAGGTTTTACATATAAGTCTTTAATCCGCCTTGAGTTGATTTTTTTTATGGTATAAGAAAGGGGTCCAATTTTAATCTTCTGCATATGGCTAGCCAGTTATTCCAACATCATTTATTGAACAGGGATTCATTTCCCCATTGCTTGTTTTGGCTGACTTTGTCAAAGATCAGAAGGTTGTAGGTGTGTCGCTTTATTTCTGGGTTCTCTATTCTGATCCATTAATCTATATATGTGTTTTTGTACCAACGCCATGCTGTTTTGGTTACCGTAGCCTTGTAGTACATTTTGAACTTGGGTAACATGATGCTTACAGCTTTGTTCTTTTTGCTTAGGATTGCCTTGGCCATTCAAGCTCTTTTATGGTTCCATATAAATTTTAAAGTAGTTGTTTTCTAATTCTATGAAGAATGCCACTGGTAGTTTGATAGAAATGTCATTGAACTTGTAAATTACTTTGGGCAGTTTGGCCATTTTAATGATATTGATTCTTCCTAACTATAAGCAGGGGATGTTTTTCCACTTGTTTGTGTCACCTCTGATTTATTTGAGCATAATTCTCATTGTAGAAATCTTTCACCTCCCTGGTTAGCAATACTCCTAGGTATTTTGTTATTATTATTTTGGTGGCAATTGTGAATGTGATTCTGTTCTTGATTTGGTTATCAGCATGGATGTTGTTGGTGTATAGGAGTGCTGCTGATTTTTGTACATTGATTTTGCATCCCGAAACTTTGCTGAAGTTGTTTATCAGATCAAGGAGCTTTTGGGTGGAGACTATGAGGATTTTTAGCTGTAGAATCATATTGTCTGCAAACAGGGATAGTTTGACTTCCTCTCTTTCTATTTGGATGCCTTCTATTTCTTTCTCTTGCCTGATTGCTCTGGCCAGGATTTCCAGTACTGTGGTGAAGAGGAGTGGTGAGAGAGGGCATCCTAGTCTTGTGCCAGTTTTCAAGGGGAATGCTTCCAGCATTTGCCCATTCAGTATGATGTTGGCTGTGAGTCTGTCACAGATGGCTCTTATTATTTTGAGGAATGTTCCTTCAATGCCTAGTTTGTTGACAGTTTTTAACATGAATGGATGTTAAATTTTATCAAAAGCCTTTTCTGCATATATTGAGATAATCATGTGGGTTTTGCGTTTAGTTCTGTTTATGCGATGAATTATATTTATTGATTTGCCTGTGTTAAACCAACCTTACATCCCAGGGATAAAGCCTACTTGATCATGATGGATTAGCTTTTTGATGTGCTGCTGGATTTGGTTTGCAAGTATTTTTTTTTTTTGAGGATTTTTGTGTTGATGTTCATCAAGGACACTGGCCTGAAGTTTTCTTTTTTGGTTGTGTCTCTTCCAGGTTTTGGTATCAGGGTGATGCCAGCCTCACAGAGTGAGTTAGGGAGGAGTCCCTCCTCCTCAATTTCTTGAATAGTTTCAGTTAGAAATGGTACCAGTTGTTCTTTACATTCCTGGTAGGATTTGGCTGTGAATCCATCTGGTCCTGGGCTTTTTCTGGTTAGTAGGTTTTTATTACTAATTCAATTTTGGAACTCATTATTGATGTGTTCAGGGAGCCAATTTATTTCTTTTTTTTTTTTTTTTTTTTTTTGAGACGGAGTCTCGCTCTGTCGCCCAGGCTGGAGTGCAGTGGCACGATCTCGGCTCACTGCAACCTCCGCCTCCCGGGTTCACGCCATTCTCCTGCCTCAGCCTCTCCGAGTAGCTGGGACTACAGGCGCCCGCCACCACGCCCGGCTAATTTTTTGTATTTTTAGTAGAGACGGGGTTTCACCAGCCAATTTATTTCTGATTCAATCTTGGGAGGATGTATGTTCCCAGGAATTTATTCATTTCTTCTGGGTTTTCTGACTTTTCTGCACAGAGGTGTTAATAGCAGTCTCTGAGGGTTATTTGTATTTATGCGGGGTTCGTGGTAACGTCCCTTTGTAATTTTTGATTGTGTTTATTTGGATATTCTTTCTTACTTTATTAGTCTAGCTAGAGTTCGGTCTATCTTATTTATTCTTTCAAATAACAAACTTCTAGATTCATTGATTTTTTTGTATGGTTTTTCCTCTTGAGTTCAGCCTGAAAATTCAAAGATTCATGTTTATGGAATAGTTTATGTTCATGGATTCTTTCATTTCCTCCAGTACCATTTCTCCTTCTCTGCTGTTTTAATGGTCTAAGCAGACTTTGTAAAGGAGAAGCTTCCCTAGGCTCTTTCTAGGACTTTCCAAGCATAGAAATTATCATACAAATTAAGCAGGACTTTTCACTTTCATAGACTGTGATAGAATTATTTGCATGTTTCCAATTGCTTTTAGTAGGCCCATCTTCAAAATGATGGCAACTATTTATATACTAAATTCAGCATAACAATGGTGCCTTCCCCTGGGGACAATGTTTGGATTAAATTATTTAATCACTCTAGCCAAGTGCTTGGGACCTAAAAATGAAGGAGGACAGGGTTTGGACCCTAGAACCTCTGAGGTTTTAAAGAAGGTGGGGAAGGGAGGGGTGTGGCCAGGGATAAAGGAGAGGCTACAAAAGTCTCTGTCATGTTCCCTGCTGGCTGGCTGGGGTGGTTTTGTTGATGGATTCTATTTTGCGTTTCAGGAGGGGACCTAATGTTCTCCTCTTTATATAATCACCTCTATTTCTCTTCTCAAGCAGCTTGAATCTTTCACTTACCAAGAAAGACTAAATATAAAAATAATACTAATACCTTTTAAACTTTCATATCCTGCCAAGCTGTGGAGCTGGGGAAGCCAGGTGCAGTGGGGAGGAGCTGCCAGGTGGGGCCTGGGAAATCCGCTCAGGAGCTGGCTTGCAGATGCCGCACCAAAACCAGGGATTCGCCCTTGGTCACTGTGTGGCACATTTCTTTTCGTTCTGCATCAACTTTTTCCTAAGATTATGACTGTTTTAGTGAAACAGGCTTTATGATAGAGGAGTTTGAGCCTTAAAAATCTGGAATAACACTGAAATCATAATTATATGGCAAATACTTTATACAGACTTCTGAGATCCTGCTACATAGAAAACATCTTCTCTCAAGAAATAATATTACAGATGTGAACTAATCTCTTTTTTGTGGGCAATCCATGCTAGAAATACCGATGACAATGGCAATCATTGTAACAAACTTATACAGCCCTTTAAAAGGACTCTCATTCTTACCACCTTACTGGTTGCTCTTGAGTTTATACCCGAATAACTTAAGAAGCGGCACAATTATGCTTCCTTCTCCCAGGTATGCAGAGAGGAAAGGGTGAAGCTTGGGCTAAACCAGGTCTATTAATTTCTCAAAGGAAATTATAAAAAATAAAATTTGGGTTGGGGTTATATACACATGAATGATTAATAGGTAGAAAAAGATTCTTCAATAATTAGATATTACTAAGTCTTAGTAGCTTACTTAGTTCAAAAGAGTAAATTTCTCATTTTTATACTTTTTTTTTTGCATCAGATTTCTAGGCACTATTTTTATTTAATTATTCATTCTAGAATCTTTCTAGTTCCCAGAATCAAAGTTTCTCTTTTTGGAATTCCTTCTAGGATAAAGCTTATTGTGTTCTAAAGACAGTGTTAGAGCTATTAGAATTTAATTTTAAAGAAATTAGCAATAGAATTCAAAAGTTGAAAAACCAAAATAAAAACATGATTTACCTCTGGTTGATCTTACCAGTAAGATAGTTCCTCTTTTAATTTTATTTTGCTTTGGATATGTCTCATTATAATTCTGTTCTAGTTTTTATTCTTAAATATCCTTGTCTACGGTGAAAATGTCATATATCCAGAATATCTGGCTCAGTTATTATTATTTTTTCTACTGGGACTCTTGTTAAAAAGGGAAATGCATGACAAGCGATAAAAATGGCAGTTGGATGGAACTGTCATTAGAATGTCCTGGTTCTGTGCTTGATGTTACCAAGACACTGTGACCAAGGAGGCTGCTCAGGGAGCCTTGACAGCCCAGAGAAGCCAACGCCACCCTGGCGGCTCAGCGCACGGGCCCAGGACAGCAATGTCCATGCCCCTGGGGAGCTTGTTGGCAATGTGGAATCCCAGGTCTCCCCCTAGACTCTTGGTGTCATGGGATTCCCAGTGGTCCATGTGGACTCTGAGGTGTGAGGAGCCTGCCCCTCACTCACTGCCCGCTGGAAGATCCCTCTGCCTCCTCACATACAAATGTGTCTTGCTGCACCCACCACTCTTTCTTCTTCCATCTCTGAAAACAAGGCCCATTGTTACTTATTTTTCATTCTTCCTAAGTCTCCCTTCTAAGGCCTCTTTTAGTTAGAGCATCATATTTGATAATAGCAACAATTTCTGCAACGTGAAGGTGATGAAAAAATCTCTGTCTCCCTTTCTTCCTACTACATGTGTCACATAACCAATACTGACAGCTTCATCAATGGCTTTCCACTTCTCCCTGGAGTTTTCGTGTGGTTTTTTGTCACCCCGTCTACTCTCCTTCAATTGTTCTCTGTCCCCTAATGGCTTTGAAACAAATACTTGTTGTTGGAACCTGTCTCTGCAGCTCCAAAGCCAAGACTTTAGGTCACTAGCAGATAATTCTTTTGGATGTTCCTTAGGGCAACTTAAATGCCCATAACTAATGACAGCACTTCATTACCACCCAGGCAGACAGCTAAACACTTCTTGAAAATTACAAATGACTTGGACACTCCTTAAAATGACTCCTACAGGGTGCTGCAGTAAAATCTCATAAACTGTGTTTTACTGCCTAATTTGACCTAATGAGATTCTGCAAGCCGCGTGTGACTGGAGAATTCTTCCCTTTCTGTTTTACTGACAAACTACAAATTTTGTGTCGCTAGGCTGAGAATATGGGGGCCCCAAGCTTCTGAGTGGCATGGCCAGGCAGTGACAGTGTCTCTCCAAATCGTCAGCTTGGGCTGACTTTTCTCAGTTACCTGAACCTCTCAACATCATAGATTTCCCAGTACATTTGAAAATTGTATGCTCTAGGTCTATATTGGCACATTAAACCTGTGTGGAACTTACAAGGCTGTTCAGGGCTTTAGATATTACTCATGCTTAAAAGAAAGGAGTTCATGGTGAATTGATTTTTCCGTTTTAGCTTTTAGCCTTTAATATGATTCAGAAACAGACAAAACATAATATCCATGGGAATAAGACAGAGCTTTTTTTTTCCCCTTTGTGTATATTTTCTATTTGTTGCTTCTCAGCCCATATATCATAGAATGAGCTCCAAAGTTCGTAGGTATAAATCAGGGCATCTCAACAGCACCACTGTTGGTATTTTGGCTCAATCGTTCCTCGCCGGGCAGCTTGATCGTCCTTCTGTCTGTGCACTGTGGAATGCTGGACGGCATCCCTGGCCTCTACCCACTGGGTGCTGGTAGTGGCTCCCCACACCTCTAGGTTGTGACAATAAAAAATGCTGCACAATTTCCAACTGTCCCCTTGGAGGAAACTATGGCTTCCAGTTGAGAACCACTCTCAGCTAATGATCTTCTCAACTGTTGGAAGAGAAAAAAATCAGCAACTCTTCCCAACTAGACATGTTTTAAGATCCCAAAACATGGCAAATGGCATCTCTGTACTGTGAACCTGTCGTGTCTGTTACCCCATTGCTGGTGCCATTTCCATGTGACTGCTCTTGCTAAATCTTTTCTGTGCATATAATTCCCATGTTTGGGTGAGTGGGAGGGCGGTTAGTCACCTGAGCATGTGGGAGTGGGTGAGGACCTGCCCCAACCCTACTGCCTACCCCACGTCCCAGTGCACTCCAAATCCCGGGCCCTTTACGTCTGCCCTTTCTCTGTCATCTAAGCAATTTACCATTTTTGCACCCATTTTTTTGTCTTCATATTTTGTGATTTGTAAGAACAGATGTCTCCTAGCTTTGTGAAAGGTGAAGTTTGGGTTCATTTTCTTGTTCTAATTGTACTGAGACAATTTTTGAAAAGACAAGGAAAAAATGTTGCTACTGTGCCAAATTGAATGGAAGTGCCTGGTACATTTTTGCTGTTGAATTCAGGGAGAACAGCAAGACCAGGAGACAGGATCCCTCACACCCGGAGCTCCTTTCAGCCCGTTAGGGACATGCATGTGCGCTGCTAGATGAATTTATCATTTAAAATGAGAACCTCGGTTTTCCATTAGCTTAAGAGGTTTCACTCAGCGCCATATAGGAGTCAATTTAAGGGGTGCCCAGATCACTCATTAGAGAAATAACATTTAATTAAATTTCAATTAGTTAAACTTAAGTTGTGTTTGCTTGTTTAGAAGGTGTCTTTCCAAAGTGAAAATAATGTATTGAAACTCAAACCTGTAAAATTATTCCTTAATATCATTTGTTCGAATTACAAAATCTCAAAGTTAGAGTTTGTTATATCTGGAAGGAATGGGTTAGAGGTCTCTTTCTGTGTCTTTTTACTTGTAATTTTGAGGTGAGACAAATTAAATGCACATGGTTGGAAGCAGCGCCATTCGAAATTCAGCACTAGGTTGTATTTGTCATGGGTGCGGATTACTCACAGCTATGAAGCTTTTGCTCAGAGACAAAGGCCTTTTCCTGGTTTCTTTAAGAGTAGGCCCTGCGAAACTGTTTTCCTCTCTCACCCTTCCCGCCCTTCCCTGTGCGAGGGTCTTCACAAACATCTGGACTTGTAGGGTGTGATGACCTGTCTCTATTGGAGAAAGAGGGGCCCCAGATCTGGAGCGGGGCTGGTGGGGACAGTGAGAGACCCTGCAGGCTTGCATCCAGATCAGGGTGGGATTTCATACATGCACCGCATTGCCATGCAGAGAGGGGCCCCCTCTGCTGAGCCTCAAATGAGTCAGGATGAACTCATCATTGTAATCAAGGGTCATTCCTGGTAGTCA
Source organism: Hylobates moloch (assembly GCF_009828535.3). Lineage (NCBI taxonomy): Eukaryota > Metazoa > Chordata > Mammalia > Primates > Hylobatidae > Hylobates > Hylobates moloch. Next base: position 2,909,515 of record NW_026652280.1, on the reverse strand, counting down.
CCTCAGAAACACAGGAGGAGACAGGTCTCCCGGGTGGGGAAGAACAGTGGCCAGGTGTGACTACAGCACCAATCTCTCTCATCCTCTTTATGATGGGCATAGGGGCCAAACCCCCAACAGGCTCTGGGGTGCAGAAACCTCACAAGAGGAACAGAGACACCTGTCTCTTTAAGGCTGATCAAGATATGGTTTGTATCCTGAGGAAAACAGTAATGGAAGCCACTTCTAAGTTCTCTTGGTCTCTTGGCACTGGATTCTGTTATCAGGGTTTCTCCACCTCAGCACTGTCAGCACCTGGAGCTGATTGTCCCTGAGGGTCTGTCCCAGGCATTGGAGGGTCCCCAGCAGCTTCTCTGGCCTCCACCCATGCAATGCCAGTAGCATCCAGGCATCATTGACAACCCAAATGGTTCCAGACATTGCCAGTGTCCCCCAGGACAGCATTACCCTGTCCATTACCCTGGGTTTAGAACCACAAGGTCATTCACTGGCTCAGAAAAATAACTATTATTTGAATTAGGGTGGCAAAAGGAGCGTGTCTCCTGATATTTTACCAATAATAGCTCTAAAACAATACTAGATATATGTATTTTTAAATCAAAGATTGGCAGCTGGGAGTCCCTGAGCCATGCTACTGATGGAGCTCTGTTGTGGCTTCATTTTTTCTCGTGTGTGTGTGTGTGTGTGTGTGTGTGTGTGTGTGTGTGTGTGTGTGACTGTCGCTGTTTCTGTTTTGCTCATGGTCTGCATGCTCATGAACACAGCTCATGCTCTGGCTGGAGAGAAGTGGTTGTCTCATGTCTTCCTCCGGGCGACCCTGTCTTCCCACCCACAGCCATGGTGGCCCTACACCTGCAGGTCGGGGCCACCTACTTCTCTGACCGTCCCTCATTCCTCCAGCTGGCTTCTGCAACTCATTTTGCTGATATGAGACCCTGCTGTGCCAATCTGCTGTGACAGCCTCCTGCACAGGTTTCTCCAGCTTCCTCACAGCTGTCAGGCCAGAGAGAGCACCCCACCCCCACAGCCTCCCATGACAGGGCCCTGGAGCTGGTGGAGCTGGTGGAGCTGCTGTCCCTGCGGCTGGCTGCTTTCTGGTGGCCGAAGGCTTTCTTCATCTTCAGCTCCATGAGAAACTGGAAGTGGTTGTCAGTAACAATCTTGCAAGAGTTGTCATCTTTTTGGATCTTTCTAGATATTTCTGGCCTTCTCTTTCCGGAGCCTCCTTCCATTCCTGGGAGGTCTTACATCTTCCTGTAAAAGTCTCTCACCTCTAGAAGGACCTTCCTGTCTGGCCCCTTGCCCCCTGCCATCTGTACCTTCCACAGTGAATGGCATCTTCTCCTCCCAGCCAAGGCTTTCAATGCGGGACTTACCTGCATCAGTGTCTTCTTCAGAAGGTGGCGAGTGATTCATTCCAGAAGAAACACTGCAGATCTTTCCCAGCACTGGGCTGTGCTCAGAGAGGGCCTCACATGGCTCTGTCCACAGCACCAGGTGCTGACGCCTTTCTGGAGCCTGGAGCCTCTGTTTTGCTCCAGCCTGTAGCAGACACCCCTGGATGCCACTGCAGCTTGATGTGGCCACCGCTCGGCTTGCCAAGGGGCCTGCACGAGCCCTGGCCTCAGTCCTCATTGTCTGATCACTGAGGTCAGGGCCACTGCTTGCATTTTTCAAACGATTCGAGGCCGAGAGGATAGGCCTGCGGAATGGGGGTGGTGGTGGAACCTCTCAATGTGAGCTTACCTTTGAGGGCGAATGTGATCAATCCCTCCCTTCTGCCTTCTTTACCCCATGACTGGCAGGGATTCTGGAGGTAGTTATGACCAATATTTACTTCCACTGTCTGTATCATATCAGAGCAACATAGCATAACAAAACCTTTCACTGTCTCGGAGCCCGTGCGCTTGCTGTCGTGAGTGTGTATTGGTGGTGCAGACCGGCCTGTCGGCTCTGCAGCCCGACCCAGCCACTGAGCTTCTGAGTCCAGGAATAGCACGTGCAGGAGGGGATGTTCGGTCCTGCCCTGCACTCTGCTATGTCTGCTTCATTAAGCTTATTTGTTACATGTTTGCTGCATTAAATTTGTTTACTTAGTGAATGAATTCTAACCAAATGCCTTTATAACTTTCTCAGTAATACCTGACTTGTCTCATTTGGAAGGGAAAGATGGATATAAACCCAGGCTGTTCATGTCGGTTTATTTGACAGGAATGGCTACTCATGGTGGGGCTGCCAAGGCTGCACGGTGTCTCTCCTGTCTGAGCCGGCTCCCACTGCAACCCAGCACCGCCGCAGCTGCAGAGCAGTGACCTGTGTCAAGAGCGTTTTGCGACACTAGTGCTTTTCTGTCCTTGAAGAAAAATATGAGCCATATTGCATACTGGGACTCCAATTTATACTTCTGAAGCCAAAATGATATCTGTGACCCATTTTAAAGTTAAATAAGTAAGTCGATAGATGGGAAGATGTTATGACCATAAGAGCTGATAATTCTGCGGCTTCCTAAGCCTGCCAGCTCTGGTTTAGAGAACTCACAGGCGCACAGATGCAGGCAGGGAGGCTGAGGGTCCACCTGGCTCAGCCTCCGCTGGCCGTGGCCGTGCCTGGCCTCTGGAGGGCAATGACTCCCTCGATGTGAGTGAATGAATGAATGACACAGTGTGTGCCTGGCCTGTGATGGGCTTTTATTGTGTGAGTGGAAACTCGGATGAACAGGGCGTTCCCAGCACAGCAACATCCATCCGGGCTTCCGAGGGTGGTTTGGAAACAATCCAGTCCCAGACATGCCCTCGCCTTTTTTCAGGTGTGATGGCAGCATCCATCTTTCCCCTCCTAGAAGCGCCTGTTACCATCTGTAGCCTGGACACCTGCAGTAGCCGCCTATCTCTCTTCTCAGTCCACTCTTCTGGTTGGTTTTCTGTATTGTAGACAGGTGATTTTTCAAAATCACAAACCTTATGGGCCCTTTCTTTGCTCACCACCTTCTAGTGGGCTCTCATTGTTCTGAGGGTAAAGAGGGAAACCCCAACAGGACCTGGACGGCCCGGGGGAGCTGGCCACCCCTTCCCCTCCAACCTCACGTTGTGAGATTCTCACTGATGCACGCTGTTCTCTGAAGCCCTATGCTTCCTTCCACTGCCCTGCGCTCCCTCCCGCCGCCCCGTGCTCCCTCCCGCAGCCTCGTGCTCCCTCCTGCTGCCCTATGCAGCGTCTTCTGCCAGGAGGAATTCTCTGCTGCTTCCGATCTTCCTCTCCCTCCGCACTCCTCTTTCTCTCTCTCTCTCTCTTTCTGTCTTTCTCTCCTGTCTGTTGGCTTCCGTCGCTCTGTTTTTGTCTCCATTTCTTTCTCCTTCCCTCTCTGCCTCTCTCCCTCTGTCTCTCCCCCTTCTCTCTTTGTCTCTCTGTCCCCTTTCTTCTCTCTCTTCTTTCTCCATTTCTGTTTCTCTGTCTCTACTTCTCTTGCTCTCTTCCCCTCCTTCCTGTCTCTTCACCTTTCCTTCTCTCTGGTTCTGTGTTCAGCTCATGGATGTTCTGGTTTCGGCCTCAACACCATTTCCTCGGAGACAGGCTCTGTGAGGCCCAAGGTACTTGCTTATATCCTTCATTAAACCATGCACTCTTTTTTCTCTTCTTTTCTTTCAGTGGGGTCTTGCTCTGTCACCCAGGCTGGAGTGCAGTGGTGCGATCATAGCTCACGGCAGCCTTGAATTCCTGGGCTCTAGCGATTCTCTTATCTCGGCGTCCTGAGTAGCTGGGCCCACAGGTGAGCACCATCATGCCTGGCTAATTTTTAATTTTAATTTGTAGAGATGGGATCTCCCTATATTGCTCAGACTGGTCTCAAACTCCTACACTCAAGTGATTCTCCTGCCTCAGCCTCCCAAAGTGCTGGGATTATAGACGTGAGACAACGCATTTGGCCATCATGCACTTTTCAATAGCTAAGTTATAATTTGTAATTACAGATTTATTTTGTCATTATTTGGCCAATATCTATCCCTCCCCATATCATAAGCTCCATAGGGAAGAGGCTGCTCACTCTTTTAACAACAAATATGAATTGAACTTCTGCTTGTATCAGGCACCAGTCACGGTTGGCTATTGAAATTCAGTGAAAGCGAAACAAAGTTAAAAAAACTCAGTTCCTCACTCACACTGGTCACATTTCAAGTATTCAATACCCGTATGGGACTAGTAGATACTGTGTTGGATAATGAAAAGTTATATAACATTTCTATCAGGTGATATTGGTCTAGATTCTGAAGAGTCCACAGTGAATAAGACAAAACCCTATGTCTGCGGAGTGACCTCTCTGGGTGACGGTCTACTCGTGTCAAGCCTCATAAGGTCTGCCCAGAGCCATGTGCACCAAGTATTTGTGGAAGAAATTAATTACTAAGAGGTTTCCTGAAAGGGCAACACTAGGGTTATCAAGGACATCCATGTAGAGAATTCGTCCTATACATCACGTACATGTAAATGATGTGTGTGAGTATTTAACAAGACTGTCTCACAATATTTACATGCCTGTCTTCCTTCCGTGTTAAGTAGAACAACAAACAGGGAGAATCGGAGGTGGTTCAGCAGCCTCCGCACGCTTCCTGATGTTCAGAAGTCTTTCCTTTTTTTCTATAAGTGAAGGTTCATCTCAAGCTTCGATAAATACTATAAAGAATTCTTTGATGAAAGGCAAAGGTGAGAATGGAAAATATATGTAGAAAAAGTAAGCAGTAGTCTTTGCTTACTGTTCGATGGTACTTTTTCATCATTGCAAATTTGTTTCACGTTTTTAGTGTTTTAAAAGAGAATTGCAGCCACCACTCATACTTTTTACTATGTGCTTCTTTTTGCTTCACTGATATGAAGAAGTAGATAAAGTAATGATAGCGTAATTAAATCTATTAACATATATAACCTAAAAATGTGGAGATGAGATAGAAAACTTCTTACAAAGTTAATAATTCAGTTGAGCTCTGTGTAGATAAAGTCGGCTTGTCTATTACTTTTAGCCCTGTAGCTTGGGGGAGGATACAGTTCTGATGCTGATTCATCCCGTTCAACCTGCACAAGCTGTCCCAGAACCACCAGAGAACTTGGACGCCTTTGCCTCCCCCACAGCCAAGGGCCCTGCTGGGAGAAGTGGAGTCGAGTTGGTGTAGAATGTTTCCCCTGGGTGCTCAGGGCATCTATTCAATGGCTTGTGGGCTAGAGGGAGGAAAAGTTCACTCTGGTAAGCTCAGGCCCAGAGGTGTGCAGAGATGGTCCTGTCCATGTCTGGGTTCAGAGGGACAGGAAAGAGCCACAGGGGCTTTGCCCGGGACACTTTTGGACGCTCCTGGCTGGAAGGACCAGGCAGGCAGGGAGAGGGGTGTGAGAAGATGGATGAGAGTGGCCATGGTATGGCCTTCTTTGTGATTTGTCCCTCCCTCTCTAGTGTTTTTATAAAAAAGAAAAATCAGTTTGGCAAAACTAGATGAGCTGAATGCTCCTAACTATTGCTGTTTGTTGAAGTGGCCTGCAGTGATAGCTGGTCCGCATGGGAGGAAACCTGCATAGACTGACAGGCTTAGTGATGTATGCCACCAGAAAATGTTCCCAGTTCTTTTGGAAATATTAAAGCTGAAAAGTGAGAAATAATGCCATTTGTGAAATAGTAAAAATGAGCAACCTTAGGTTTATTTTCAGTCCTGCCCTGGAAACCCTGTAATAATTAAGATTTTTCTAGAAAACTCTTGAATGGTGAAAAGCCCTGGGTGGAAGGACACGCCCTGCTGTATGCTACATGACCTCGGAAGGTCCTCGTGATTCTCTTGATCCTTCTCTGTAAAATGGGGCGCACCACACATCTCCACCAGGGGCACTACACAGGGTTCAGGACGAAGCCCTCACACGGCAGGAATTTCAGAAATCTCAGCTGGCAGCAAATCTAGAAGCCCCGAATTATTGATAGCATATTTTCTCTCCTGCCTGAACCCAAAGGCTTGGTGAGGTCAGGACCATGCTGGCTGAGTGCCCAGGGTGCTCCAGGGTTGGGGCACGCGCTCAGACACATGCAGAGAACGCCTGAAAGTTGAAAGTGGTTCAGTTAACTCCAAGTCCACGCATTCAGCAGACTATGTCTCGGAAGAAACACACCAGAGAGATGCCGACCAAAGACAGCCCTTGCTTCTGCAGTCACTAGTGTTTATTATTATTATTTTTAGAAAGAGACGGGGTTGCAGTATGTTGCCCAGGCTGGTCTTGAACTCCTGGGCTCAAGTGATCCTCTCATTTTGGCCTCCCAAAGTGCTGGGATTCCAGGCGTGAGCCACTGTGCCCGGTGGCTGGTTGTTTTTAATGTCCTTACTGAAGTATAAAAACACTGTTTAGTGTTTCTTTATTTGTTTTTCCTGGATTTCCTGTACTTGAACTTTTTTTTTTTTTTCAAGAATTCCATTTTGACTTATCTAGTGTTTTGGGGTTTATCCTTTTTTATAGTTTTTTAAAATGGTAGCTGTAGGTGCTTCATTATTTATACACATCCTACATGGTCTAGTGGTGCTAGATTTTGTTAGCTCTAATACCATGTGGTCACCTAAACTCTCTTTTCATACTTTCCCTCCCCCATATTATATTACAGTTTACAATATTATGTTATAGTTTATAATGTGACTATCATCTTTAATACTTTCTTTACATACACTGAGAACATCAGACAGCATTATCATTTTTGCTTCCAACCATGGAACATAATTTAGAAAACTCAAGAGGAGAAGGAGTCTATTTATTTACCTATACTTTTTACTTTTGCTGTTGTTCTCGCTTTCTTCCTAGTATTCCAATATTGCTTCTTTTATAATTTCTCTTCTGTTTAGGAAACTTCCTCCAGCCATGCTTTGAGTAACCCTGCTGGTGGCAGACTCTCTTAGTGCTCCTTCACTGGAAAACGTCTCTATTTATACCCGTTCATGAGGGACATTTTGCCTGCCATAGACTATCGGTTGACCGTCCTTTTCTCTCGGTATTTGAGACGTGTGCTACTTCCTTTTGGGTTCTGTGGTTTCAAATGGAAAATTTGCACATCCTGCAAGCAATGTGATTCTCTCTGGCTACTTGGCAGCTATTTTTCTTTGTCTTTAGTTCTTCAGACCTTTGATTATGATGTATCTTGTATCTTGGTATAAATTTCTTTGGGTTTACCACATTTGGAATTTTCTCAGATTCTTGAATCTTTAGTATATTTCACTAAACTTGGGAAGTTTTCAGCCGTTTAAAAAATATACCTTTCCAGTTCCACTTTCTCTCTCTCCTCTGAGGGTGACACAGGCTCCTGACAGTCTGTTCTTTCTCCTCGGCCCACTTCGTCAGTGCTGCTGCGAGTTGGTGACTTCTGGCCCTCATCCAGTCTTTTGTCCCCTTGCTGTCCTGGTTAAGTCCACCCATTGAGGTTTATGTTTGTCTTTTGGTTATTGTGTTTTATTGCTTTATAATTTCTTTTTTTTTTTCAGACTGAGTCTCACTCTGTCACCCAGCTGGAGTGAGGTGGCGCGATCTCTGCTCACTGCAACCTCTGGCTCCTGGGTTCAAGCGATTCTCCTCCCTCAGCCTCCTGAGTAGCTGGGAATACAAGCGCCCACCACCATGCCAGGCTAATTTTTGTGTTTTTAGTTGAGATGGGGTTTCACCATGTTGGTCAGGCTGGTCTCGAACCCCTGACCTCAGCTGATCCACCCACCTTGGCCTCCCCAATTGTTGGGATTACAGGCATAAGCCACCACGCCTGGCCTCATTTGGTTTTTCTTTATTCTTTTGCTAAAATTGTCTGATTTTCCATTTATTCCATGGGAATTCGTACTTGCTGAAGTGTATTTATGATGGTTACGTGAAGGTCCTGCTCAGCTAATGATAGCCTCTGACTCATCTCCGTGTTGTCATCCATCGATTTATTTCTCCGTCCAGTTGTGATTATCCTAGTTCTTGGTACGCTGAGTGACTTTGGCTCGGAGCCTGTACATTTAGGATATCTTATGAGACTCCTGAGCTGCTGGCGTCTTCATCTGCAGCAGGTGCTGTCCTCTGGGCTGCTGTGTCTGGGCAGGGTACACGTGGCACTACAGCCGCAGCAGAGCCCTGACTGTGCTGAGCGGCTGCAGGCAGGTGGGGTGATGATAACCTTCCCTTGGCCTTTCTAGTATCTTCAGGTGGGTGTGGGGCTTTGGCTACACTCAGCTTCCTTGGGCCCTGCTGGCCCTGCCTCCCACTGCCAGCTTTAGCCTCAGTGATGCCACATGGGGATGGGGCTCCCTCCTCAGCCCGGTTGATACTGAGGGGAACAAGTGGACTCAACCTGCCTCCTACCCCTTATCCCTTCCCATGGTGAGGGGCTTGCCAGGGAGGGCACAGGGCAGTGAGCAGCCCCATGTCACACTGCTTTGCTCAGGACTGTTGCTGCTGGGTGGGGTGGAGTGGGGCTCAGCTCCACAATGGACCCACTGACATTGCCCTGGATAGGTCAGGGTGCCGCCTGCTTGTGCAGGGGGTGGGATGGAGCCAAATGATGCTCAGCGCTGCCCGAGGCCCTGGCAGGAGTGGGGTGGGGAGGTGGAAGGTCCACCCCTCATCGGCCCTGCTAAGAGCCTGGGGATGGGCCTTGTGTGTGTCTCATGAGTCTTGCTGCGGGGGTTTCCTGTGGTTGGTATGCTCTGTTTGTGGTCCTCTGGCTGGGGGATGGGGGTGAAGGCACAGTTTTCCTGGAGCTCCTTTTGTGTGTGTCTGTGGGTGGTCCCAGGGCTGGAGCTTCTGTAGAGCCATGTGGAATCCATGAGGGGTGGTAGGAAGCTCAGGAGCTCAGGTCCACATCCTCCCCGGAGCCCAGCTCTCTGGGCACCCTGCCTTCTTCTTCACACCCCGCAGGCTGTTCTTGTACCTGTTGGCTGTGCTGCTGTGTCCGGAGTTCTTGGTCATGAGAGACAGGACTGGGGAGGAAGGGGGCAGCTACCTGTGATGGGACTGGAAGTCTCTTCCTAAATATGTGTTGAATATAGAAGTCATTTAAATCCCACCCACTGGTATCTGGAGGGACTGCTGGTCCTGTGATGGGCTCTCCCTCCCAGGCAGTGAGGAGGCATTGTCCCGGGGAGCAGGGCTGCTGGGTGCTCCTCTCCACTAAATTGAAATGGAAGGTGTGCTCTCCTACTCACTAGAGGCCTTTTCGGTTGACAGCTTGCACCATCTCTACCCCATCTTCATGTAACTTGGAGAGGCCTGTAGCCCTTGGCATCTGGCTGCAGCCTCCTGACATTAGTTCAACAGAGCACAGGCAGATGTTCTGAGCTTCAGGTCTGTCCTCCCCAGGTCCCTTGATTGAAAGTTGGTCTCTGTTGCTGTGCCATGCGGGTTACTGCAGCACACATTTAATAATCACATTCACGAGCTCCTTCATTTCCAATCCTCAACACACAAAAGTACTCACTTCGGTAACTTTGAACAATGCACATTTTCCTTACTTGCACTTTGGATCACAGGATAAGAAGGGGGAGATGGTAAAAAAAGAAACTCACAAACCAAATGAAACATTTATCTCTGGGATCAAGGAGCCTTCACGGAAGGGGGACCTGGCGGTCTCAGGTTACAGCTGGAAGTCACTGCCTGCTTTGCTGTGGTGGTATCTTCTAGAATTTGGTCTTTGTGGAAGCCTCCATCTTAAAACAAAGGAGAAGAGGAGAACGTTCCGGACTGCATGCCCAAATGGAGAATCGGAGAGGAGGAGAAGAATGAAAAACTTCGAATGGGAAATTGCTTTGAAATCTATTTCCCCAAATCTACTTAACCTTAGGCCAGGAGAATATTGTATGTCACAAACTAATTTTGCAAATGACATTTCAAAGATCCCTTTTTAACCTAATTTAAGTGCATTCCATTGTGATTCTCTACTAGCTGCTTGTGAATAAAAATCTAATTACTGTAGCTAGACAAATTAAAATTCTTCTGGATGGAGTGAGCTTTCCTTCCTTCTTTCCTTCCTTCCTGGGAATGCCAAGGAACATTGCTTGATCTTTTAGCAAGCAAAGGCCAAGGTACACAATTATTTTGGAGGGTCTGAAAAAGTATTTCTGTTCTTGTACATTTCTGTTGAGCCGTATCTGAATTCATGTGGCTGCTGCCTCTGTAACCGTTCTGGAATAGTTGTAATACTACAGGGGCCAGTGACTGCACCTGCATTTTTAACTATGGTGCCATCAAGTGGTCATTAAAAGACATTCTTGATAGATCTGGGCTCTTTAGTCAAGCTGGTAGTAGAAATTTCCAAGCCCTTCATTAAGAAATTTATATCTTTGGCCGGGTGTGGTGGCTCATGTCTGTAATCTCAGCACTTTGGGAGGCTGAAGTGGGTGGATTACCTGAGGTCAGGCGTTCGAGACCAGCCTGGACAACATGGCGAAAACCCGTCTCTACTATAAATACAAAATTAGCCGGGCATGGTGGCGGGCGCCTATAATCCCAGCTATTTGGGAGGCTGAGGCAGGAGAAGCGCTTGAATCCGGGCGGCAGAGGTTGCAGTGAGCCGAGATTGTGCCACTGCACTCCAGCCTGGGCAACACAGTGAGACTCCATTTCCAAAAAAAAAAAAAAAAAGAAATGTATATGTTTATTAAAAAATTGAACTGTAACTGGGCATGCTGCATCTTTAATGTATCAGAATTCAAGTTAAATAAACCCCTTTCCAAGCCTTTAAAATCCGTATAAAAATCTAGCCAGAGTTTCTTTTCTCCCCCTCCCTGTATGGCTTCTTTGCTCTTTGTTTCTTTCCCTCAGGGACCATATTTTCCTGTGACTGGCCGTTGGCTTGGCCCAGTCACTAATTCTTTGCCTCAGTGTCTTGCCCTACTTTTCTTGGTCCTTGTCATTGGTTTACTCAAATTCTTGGTACCTCGTTTATGGGAAAACCATGAAGAAAGTTTCCAAGACCTCAAGTTTAATTTAGCTCAAAAGCGAAGAGGTTGTTGTGTGTTTCCTTTCCTGATAAAAGAACAGTCACGTTGACGTCCTCTCTCCTCACATATGACTTCTACAGAGATTGAAAGGCTGGGCGCAGTGGCTGAAGCCTGTAATCCCAGCACTTTGGGAGGCTAAGGTGGGCAGATTGTTTGAGGTCAGGAGTTTGAGACCAGCCTGGCCAACATGGCGAAACCCTGTCTCTACTAAAAATACAAAAATTAGCTGGCGGTGGTGGCATGCGCCTGTAGTCCCAGCTACTCAAGAGACTGAGACACAAGAATTGCTTGAACCCAGGAGGTGGAGGTTGCAGTGAGCCGAGATCACACCACTCCAGCCTGGGAGATAGAGTGAGACTCTGTCTCAATAAAAAAAAAAAAGATTCAATCATCTGTCTTTCTTTTCAAGTTTGTCCTCCAAACTAATTGGAAGATTAGTATTTGAAAGGCACTAGAAAATCAGACTGAATTTTCAAATACATAAAAGGAGTTGTTCCCGTTGTCTATTTAGTTGTGAAAGTGCCATAAAGGTAAATGTCACAGTGGAAAAAAGTCCAGAGGCTACAGGGGAACAAGGCCTCCTGCTCGGCGAGCCTCACTCCTGCATGGCGAACTTTTCAGGTTAGTTGCTGCGATGATTTCTTGTATTTCCAGACGTTTCCCAGACATAAAGATAGTTATGTAATCATTTCTTCCTCCTTTTTAAAAGATCCAAGGCATCAAATTGTGTGCTCTCTTCTGCAACTTGGTTTCTTAGCATATTTCTTGGAAATCTTTGTAAGCTGTTATTACAGTTCTACTTCATTCTATTGTAATTATTTAAAATTATTAAAATTAAAATACTTAGTAAAAATAAACATGCACTTGCGAACAGAAAGTCACAGTCATGCCATGCCTTCTCAACAACCTACTGGTAACCAGAGGCCGTTGCTTCGAGCTCTTTCTATTTTCAATTCTATTGGCAGGAACCTGCAAAACTCTAGCTAATACATTTCTATCTTTTTGTTTAAAATCTGCAGCTTCAGACAATATTCATTAATTCTTTTATATGAAAGATGAATACTTAGCTTGCTTACACTTTTCGTATCCTAATATTCAATTATATTTCTTTATTAATATTTTAACTTAAAATATTCTTTATTATTTTATGTTCCATCAGTTTTTGTTGTTGTTGTTCTTGTTGTTATCATTGTTGTTGTTGAGATGGAGTCTCACTCTGTCACCCAGGCTGGAGTGCACTGGCACAATCTCGGCTCACTGCAACCTCCGCCTCCCAGGTTCAAGTGATTCTTCTGCCTCAGCCGCCCGAGTAGCTGGGACTACAGGCGTGCGCCACCACACCTGGCTAATTTTTGTATTTTTTGTAGAGATGGGGTTTCACCATGTTGGCCAGGTTGGTCTCGAACTCCTGACCTCAGGTGATCCGCCCACCTGGGCCTCCCAAAGGGCTGGGATTACAGGCATGAGCCACCATGCCCAGCCCCATCAGTTTTGTGTAACAGCTGTTTTGAGGTATAGTTGACATAACATAAAATTCACCCTTTTAAAGGTTACAGTTTAGTAGTGTTTAGTTTATTCACAGAGTTGTGCAAGCATAACCGCGACCCATTTCCAGGACATTTTCACTACCCCCGAAAGAAACTGTGCACCTGAGGCTTCTATCTTCATCCCCCCTTGCTCAGCCTCTGGCAACCAATAATCATCTTTCTGTCTCTATGGCTTGGCTTATTCTAGATATTTTTATATAAAGGAAATCATCGTGTGTGTGGTGTTTTGTGCTTTCAGGTTCGTTATGTTACATGTCTCAATGCTTCATTTCCCTTTATTGCCAAACAATATTCCATTTTATAAATATACAACATTCTGTTGATGCCTTCATCAGTTCATAGATACTGGGTGTTTTCCATTTTGGGGTATTTTGAATAATGCTGGTAAAAATATTGATGTATAGGTTTTGCGTGGACATATGTTTTCAATTCTCAATATACACAAGAGTGGAATTACTGGGTCATGTGGAAACTCTGCATTTAACCTTTTGAATTAAACTCGAATGATCAAAACAGTTTGGAAAACTGAAAACTCTCTTCCAAAATGGCTGCACCATTTTCCCTTCCCACTACAATGTATGAAGGTTTCAGTTCCTCCATATCTTTGTCAACACTTGCTCTCTGCCTTTTTGATTTTAGCCACCCAAGAGTGTGAAGTGGTGCCTCACCACGGCTTTGATTTGCGGTTCCCTGATGGCTGATGACTTTGAGCTTCTTTTTATGCCATTATTGGCTTTTTGTGTATTTTCTTTGAAAAAGTGTCTATTTAGAACTTTTCCCTATTTTAAAAAATTGTGGTATCGTATTACTGTTAATTTGTAGGAGTTCTTTATATATTCTCCATACTTGGTACTTATCCGACATACAATTTGCAAATATTTTCTCCCATTAAATGGGTTCTTTTTTCACTTTCTTGGTGTTATCCTGTAAAGCAAAAGTGTCTTTAATCTTGATAAAGTTAAGTGTATCTAAATTTTTCCTTTGGTGTCATTGCTAAGAAACCATTCACTAATACAAGATCATTAAGATTTATTTATCCCTATGTTTTCTCCTAATATTTGTAGAGTTTTATTTATTTATTTTTAAATTTTATTTATTTATTTATTTTGAGATGGGGTTTTGTTCTTGTTGCCCAGGCTGGAGTGCAATGGCTTAGCTTACCTCAACCTCTGCCTCCCAGGTTCAAGTGATTCTCCTACCTCAGCCTCCCAAGTAGCTGGGATTACAGGTATGCCCCACCACACCTGGCTAATTTTGTATTTTTAGTAGAGACAGGGTTTCTCCATGTTAGTCAGGCTGGTCTCGAACTCCTGACCTCAGGTGATCCACCCACCTCTGCATCCCAAAGTGCTGGGATTACAGGTGTGAGCCACCATGCCCGGCCAGTTTTATTTTTACATTTGAGTCTTAGACCTATTTTAAGTTAAGTTTGTATATGCTGTGAGGTAAGGGTCCAGTTTCATTTTTTTTTTTTTTTTGCATGTGGATATCTGGTTGTCCCAGCACCATTTGTTGAAAAGACTATTTTCTTCCCATTGAATTATCTTGGCATTTTTGTTAAAAATCAAATGTATGAATTTATTTCTGGAATCTCAGTGCTATTCCATTGATCTATATGCCTCTTCTTATGCTATTTTACTTAGTATATTTTGGAGCTATTAATATATCAGGAGAGAGAGAGTGTCTTCATTTTCTTTCTGGCTGCATAGAATGTATAGACCTTTACTGAGCTATGTAATTTTACCTCAGCCTGTTTTTGATTGGAAAATTGTTTACAATCCTTTCGCTGCAATGGCTGTATATGCACCTTTAAAATTGTATATATGTGCCCATTTATCTGTGAGATAAAATTCTCAGAAGTAGAATTGCTTATCCAATTATGTTTACAAAACAGATTTGGCTGAGTTTTCTAGAAAGCTGGTATGGGTCCAAGGGCCAGTGTGGGAATTAGTTTCCAAAGGATGAATAGAAGATCTTTTTTCCTTAATCATCCTCAAACAAAATGAGATCTGCTCAGAAAGAGAAGAAGATTGGTTTCTGTCCTCCTTTGCCTTTCCCACCTGATGCTGCTAAAGGAAGTCTGTGCATACAGCCGTCTCTCCAATTCCAGGTTCACATTTGATTTTCACATTGGACTTCTGATATGGTTTGGCTCTTTGTCCCCACCCAAATCTCATCTTGTAGTTCCCCACACGTTGTGGGAGGGACCCATTGGGAGATGACTGAATCTTGGGGAAGGGTCTTTCCTGTGCTGTTCTTGTGATAGTGAATGGGTCTCATGAGATCTGATGGTTTTAAAAATGGGAGTTTCTCTGCATAAGTTCTCTCTGTCTGCCACCATGTGAGATGTGCCTTTCACCTTCCACCATGATTGTGAGGCCTCCCCAGCCACGTGGAACTGTAAGTCCAATAAACGTCTTTCTTTTATAAATTGCCCAGTCTTGGGTATGTCTTTATCAGCAGTGTGAAATCAGATTAATACAACTTCTGTTATGGACTGACTGATGTCATTTTCTAATAATATAATCTGCTTTTTTTCCCTATCAATGAATTAGTGGAGCAGCAGACTGATTAAACATCTTCCCTGAGTTCTGCAATTCCCCTGCACGATTCTTCATTGTTGCCCAGACCTGCAGCCCTGCCATCAGCATTCTTCCCTCTCTCACCCCGATGCACTGAGCATTTTATGTGTTCTCCCGCATTTGGTTCTTATAACCATCCCATGATTTTGGTTCTGTTCTCATCTCCAGTTTACAGATGAAGAAACCCAAGCTTGGTGAGGTTCGGTATGTGTTGGAAAAGCAAAGAAGCAGGTGTGTCTGATTCCAGAGTGCACATGTGATGCACTGTTCCCGCGTGGGTGGCAGGCAGCTGTCCCACGCTCCCTCAGCCTTCCTGCTGTGGACTTTCAGGGGCAGCTGCACCTTGTGTGCTCCCCAGCTAGGGTGCACCCTATGTTCTGCTGTTTTTTTTATTCCACACTCTGCACTTACCTGTCTTCCTTCCCTATTGAAACACAGTTTCTCTTAATAGAGAAAATAAAAGTTCAGGTCAATGTATTTGCCAATTGGCCTCAATGTATTTGCCAGAGAACTTCAAGAAAAGCCTTAAGTTTATTTAGTTATCGTCAGCTCTCCAGGCCCTTGTAAATGAGCTGGGTCCTTGGTGCAGTTTTCTTGCTTCTCGCTTATTACTTTTGGCTCATTAGCTTAAATCCTAGCCTAGTAATATGTTGTAAGAAAGAAAAAAATGTAAATTTTTAATGAATCTCATTGTCCTCTTAACTCCTGGCCAAATGCTGTAATGTTTTTAAAGGGGATACAGAAAGATAAAAGAGCTTTTGCTTAGGGTTACAAATTAAGGATTTTTGTAGTGATTGTTCAAAAGTTCTTATTTACCAAAATGAACAACATTGTCCAAGTTACTTTATAGGTCAGAATGGTGAGCATAAGAAAATAGCAAGTCCAGTCAGAAGAAAATGAAAATCTGCTATCACAAAGAGCATTAGCAAGAGGCCTGTTTCGACATTTAATGTATGAGTATTATATGTATATTAAATACCCTGCAACATTAAGACAGCCTTCATTAGGGAGTAGGAAGAAGACAGACTGCAAAATTAGAAAGATAAAAGAGAGAGAAATCTTCCCAAGCGGGCACCATGTGTAGTAAGATATTGTGAACTTGTGGCAAGATAGGTAATTTCAAAGTGAATACATGAGAACCAACATGATTTATTAATTCAAACCATATGAATTTGCCAATATTCAAACTTTTTAAACCATAGAAATTACACTTTTATACAATTTATCTAACACTTAGACTCTGGTACAAATATAGCTACATGAAAAAAATAATTTTGTGAGCACTTACCAACTCAAAGTATGAGAAAGTCAAAGTGGTTTTCCTCTTGGAGCTCCATTTTACTCCTAATTATTATTTATTTATACTTATGTTTTTTGAGATGGAGTTTCACTCTTGCTGCCCAGGCTGGAGTGCAATGGCAAAACCTTGGCTCACTGCAACCTCTGCCTCCTGGGTTCAAGCGATTCTCCTGCCTCAGCCTCCCAAGTAGCTGGGACTACAGGCAGATGCTACCAAGCCTGGCTAATTTTGTATTTTTAGTAGAGACAGGGTTTCTCCATGTTGGTCAGGCTGGTCTCGAACTCCCGACCTCAGATGATCCGCCAGCCTTTGACCTCCCAAAGTGATGAGATTACAGGCGTGAGCCACCATGCCAGCCTACTCCTAATTTTGAAAGGTAAGAGCTTCACTGTCCAAAGGAGTCAGTTATGCTTCCAAAGGCTTGCAGAGGTGAGGGAGACCTGTGGAGGCCAAGCTACTCAATTGTGGCCCTGGTCTGGACAGCTGTGCTGTGGTCTTGTCTTTGGGGCCCAGCTCAATGCTCGATACCTTGCTGCTCTGGTCCCCACACAGGCTGTGGTGATGCTTCCTGTTGGTTCCTATGGTGAAACCTCCTCTGTTCACCCTGACAGACCTCCCCTACCGCCCAAAGCCTGGCAGTCCCGCTGTGGTGGTTGCAGCCTTCACTGCTGGCCACGTGCTCTGCATCACCAGCCCCCATGGGCTCATTCACACTGAGCTGTGTCTGGGTCACTGTGTGGGGTCCTCCTGGCAGCCCTGGTGCACTTTCCTACTGACAGATCTCAGTAAAGATCTGTGAATGCTGAAATTCTAAAGGAAGTTATTGGAGGACTCTTAATACTGATCTCAGTATTAATGAATATTAATTAATGAAGACATTGTGATAATGGTGAAGGATGGTCATAACGACACATGGAACAGAACAGGTTCAGGGATAGACTATACATATATTGATTATTTGATAATGGTAACAAGGTTACTCAAAAAAGAAATGATAGAGTTTTTAACAAGTGGTGCTGGAACAGTTGGGATTTCATATATAAAAAAAGAACCTCAGCTTATATCTTGTACAATACACAAATATTTACTTGACATAAATCATAATTCTTACTATAAAGCTGCAGACTAAAAGGCTCTAGAAAAAAACATGTAAGAAAATCTTTGTGACCTTTGGCCAAGCAAGTATTTCTTAGATAAGATACAATAAACATAAACTATAACAGAAAAGCACTGATAAGTTGAATGACCTTCATCAGAATTTAAAAACTTCTGCTCTTTGTAAGGCACTGTTAAGGCAACAAAAGGATAAACAATAGGCTGGGAGAAAACATTTGCAAAACATGCATGTGACGAAAAAGACTCCAGTAATCAGAAGATATTCGGAACTTTCACAAAATAATACAAAAACAAACAAAAAAATGGGACAGCGGCAAAGATTCGGACAATTCACCAAATAAAAAATATCAATGGTGAATGAACACATCAAAAGATGCTCAAAGCCATTAATCATTAGACAAATTCAAGTTCGAACCAAAAGGAGATAACACTACACATAAATCAGAATGGCTTAAAAAAATGCCAGTACAAAAGGCCAGTGCTGGTGAGGATGTGGCGCCACTGAAAGCCTCATCTGTTACTGGTGAGAATGCAGCACGGCGCGGGCACTCTGGACAAGTGTGGCAGTTTCTTATAAAGTTAGTCATATGAATACCACTCAACCCCATAATACAACTCCTAGGTATTTACCTAAGATAAATAAAAACATACATCTGCACCAAGACCCATGTATAAATGTCTATAGTCCCTGTTTGTATAATCAGTTCAAACCAGAATATCTCAAACGTCCATCAGCCTGTGAACAGGTAAACAAATTGTGGTACATCTACACAGTGGGATGCTACAAAGCAACAAAAATGAATGAGTTGCGGACACAGGCAACAGCGTGGATGAAAAAGTCATTATGTTGAGGGAAGCTAGATGCAAAGGCTGCACACTGTATGATTCTATTTATATGATATTCTAGAAAGATAAAACTGTACAATCCAAATCAGATTAGCACCTGCCAAGAGCTGGAACTGGTGGGAGTGGTTATTTGTGGATTTAAGGGGACTTTTCTGTGATGGAAATTGTCTATGTTGGTTATGGTGGTCTCACAACTGCATCCTTTTGCCTTTTGTCAAAGCTTATAAAACTCTACACATAAAAAGGGTGAATTTTTCTACATATGAATTATACCTCAATGGCTGGGTGCAGTGGCTCATGCCTGTAATCCCAGCACTTTGGGAGGCTGAGGCAGGCGGATCACCTGGGGTCAGGAGTTCAAGACCAGGCTGGACAACATGGCAAAATGCTGTCTCTACTAAAATATACAAAAACTAGCCAGGCGTGGTGGCAGGCGCCTGTCATTCCAGCTTCTCGGGAGGCTGAGGCAGGAGAATCGCTTGAACCCGGGAGGCAGAGGTTGTGGTGAGCTGAGATCACGCCACTGCACTCCAGCCTGGGGGACAGAGCGAGACTCCGTATATAAAAAAAAAATTGTAACTTAGTAAGCTTAATATTAAAAAATAAAAGAGGGAAGAGATTTATTTATTGGCTTCTTTCTTCTATTCTATACAAACGTACCCACCTTTCCCTTAGCAGCCAGGTTTTCACAGTGAATAATGTGGGAGGGTCACAGACAGAACTGTTACTTCCTGCCCTCAAGCCAATGGTTGTTGACTAAACTCAATTTATATTTGTACAAGTAAGAAGCACCACTAGAGGCTTCCCCAGGACACACCCTCCCAGCTACAGTGCCTGTGGGCAAGTAACAACCAAAGCACTTAGGTGGTCTGGCCAGTTCCTCGGGCAAGAACAGCTGAGGTGTCTTAGAAAAGTGATCATAGTTTCACGTGTGCCAGAACATAAGCAGTTAGGAGGTTCAGTAAGATCTTTGTAGGATGCTGTAACATTTTAGAGATTCTTCATATACTTGAATTTCATCCATCCATCAATCCGTCCACCATCTGCATATTTATTCATCTGCAAATCCATCTACATATTCATTTATTCATTCATCGTCATACACTCACCCATCCACCATCCACCTATCCATCTACCCATCCATGCATTCCATGCATTCATCCATTCATCCATCCATCCATCCATCCGCATATCCATTTATTCATCTGCAAATCCATCCACATATCCATTTATCCATTCATCCATCATCCTTCCACCCACCACTCACCCAATCCATCCGCCCATCCATCCATCCATCCATTGAGCATATAGTCAGTGAGCACTTAGAGTGCCAGATATTCTGTTAGACACTGAACATAGCAGTAAATAAGTTCAGAAATGTCTTATTCTCAATCTAAAGGAACATTTCAACAAATATGCAGGAAATCCAGTGTCATAGGTTCTTTGATGGAAGAAGTAGAGATGGTATGGAAAAATATGATTTGAGTACTTAACTCAGACCCAGGATAAGAGAATGCTTCCTGAAGTCATGTCTTATAAACCGAGATTTGAAGGATCACTGGAAATGAGTAAGGCAAGGACACAGTCTGTGCAAAATCCGGAAGGTTAAAAAGTGTATGATAAGTTGGAAAAACAGAAAGAAAACTATGGTGCATCAGCGCTGTTTGTGTGGGGTATGTCTGGGAGTCAAGGTTGATGGAGGCAAGCTGAAAGATGAGCCCCAGGGACTAAGATGAACTTCATCTTGAGGACAAGAAGGCTTAATGCAAGAGAATGTTTTATGTGTTCAGGAAAATCACTCTTACCTTGGGGGAGGAATTGAATTAGAAAGGGGATAAAACTGGAAACGAGAAAATAAATTTAGAGCCGTATTTGAAAGTAATGAAACAGAGTTTCTTTGAAAATGGTTTTCACATCATTTTTTAAAACCAATTCAAAGTGTATTAATCAATTATGTATATTTACCATGGACCATCTATAACAAAATATTAGGTCTATAACAAAATCTTCAGTCTCTGTAACATTGGAGTTGGCTTTTAGTGTCCCTGAGATAGCATTATTTACAGCTGCTTCTGGGCAGGCATTACTTTGGAAGGATTTATAGATAAGTCCAGTGCCACAGTTTATTAGGGTTAGACCACGGGGAAAGGCTGAAGAAACAAATCTTAATTTATTGGAGGTAGAAATATCTTCAGATTATTTATATGCTCACCTTAGAAGGGGACAAATTGAATATTCCCCTTTAGTGGTAGTACTTCTCAAAGCTATTGCAGAAGCGTTAGTTGCTTTGGTTAGAAGGCGTGTTGCCAGCACAGCAGATGGGTGGCAGTGTCTGGATTTAGATTTCCTCCCCTTACCTAGCATGAGCAAACAGCACTGTGACGTCAAAGGAGTTAGAGTATTGTTAGAGAGTCAGATGTGTTTAATATTGCAAATGTCATTTAGAAGGTACGTAACAAAATTTAAAATTAATTGTATTATACACTTTGACCTATTCCAGTTATAACAATTAAAATTTTGTCTTAAAAACATTACACTTGGGATAATTGTGGAGTCATATAGTCAAACTTAGAATATGTTAGAACATATTAGATATTGGCTAATATCCTAGATATTAAATAACATTAAAATAACTTCATAATTACTAGGTGATTGTTTCTTCTTAAGAATTTCTTTGTGGTAGTTAGATTTAACAAACCAATTCAGTTGTGTAAGCTGTGGTCAGATGGAATAAAATGGAAAGGGATATTCAAGAAATTAACTCTCTTAAAAAAGGAATGAGGTAAAATAGCTCCTTTGATCATTGGCTCTACCAGTTTGGTTCCTGGACCAGCAGCGTCACAATCCCCCAGAAACACACTAGAAATGCCCATTCCGAATCTGCTGAAGTGCTCCCCCATCCCTGCAACCCCAACCTGCTGAATCAGAGCCTCTGGGGGTGGCCCAGCAATCTACACATCAGCAGGCGCTCCAGGAAGTCCTGAGAGACTCAGTGCCTAGGTTTTTACCAGGGCTGATCATGGGGGCAGCCTCTGCCTGGCAAGGACTGAAATTCCAGACTCAAAAGCAGGTGTTTAGCATAAATCATGTTGTTTGTAGAAGCAGTTTAGGTACAGTGAACACCACCTTTGTCGGTTAATAGTGGTGGGGACCCTCCCCAAATCCAAGTTCCCAGATGCCAGCCAAGAACCAACCCAGTAAGCGGGTCTTTCCAACCACAGCAGTCAGGACTGAAATGTTAACTCTTTTCCACACAGAGTCATACAGGGGTCATAAAATGAGCTGGCAGGATTTCTTCCTTTTCTATTTTGGAAATAATTTGTGAAGAATTGTTATTATTTCTTTTCATATTTTGGGAGAATTCAAAAATCCAGGACTGGGATTTTCTTTGTGGGTAGTTTTAATTATTAAATGTAATCACTAATAAACTTAATTACTCTCTCTTTGTTAAAGGCCTAATCAGATTTTCTGTTTCTCCCTGAGTCAGATTTGGTGGTTTTTGCCTTTGTAGGAATTTGTTCATTTCATATGAGTCATCTAATTTCTTGTCACACAGTTGTTTATAGCATTATTTTAGATCCGCCCCCCCCGCTTTTTTTTTTTTTTTTTTTTGCAATGTTGTCTTCCAGATGAAGTTTGGAACCATAATTGCAATGACATTTGATTGGATGTGTGTTGAGGTTATAGATTAAATTTGGGAGAATTACTACAGAGTATTTACAACTTTGGTCTTCATTGCTGCCTATTGTCTGTTTACACAGCCTGTCTATATACTTCGTATAAATAGGAAGCATCTACTTAATCTTTGATTAATTCATAGGAAAGTTATTTATTTTTTATATTAATCTTATACTGAACTAACATTATGAAGTCTTTAATTTTTATAAATATTTAGTGTTTTCCTCTAAACCTTTAGACAATCACTCCATATACATAAAAATGACAGTTTTCTTCTCCTTTCCGGTGTATTGTAGCATTCCTCTTATCTTCTTGCTATATTCTACTAATGGCAATGGGATTATTTCATTGATTGTCTTCTTTTTGTCCAGAGGTCATTTTTGCCTTCCTTTATCTGGTAGAAGTATTTCAGGAAGTTTCTGTGTTTCTCTTTGCTCCAAAAGAGTTTAAATTATAAAAGAAAAAAAATGGTGAGTTCCCTGTGAGCAGGATACCGTGTCTGATGTTTTAGTGTCATGCAGAGTATGCACTGAGCATTTCATTTTCTCCTTGTTGTGATGCACTTGCTCATATGTTCCCTCTCTTTCCAAGTAAATAAAGGCTGGAAAACTGCATTTTCCTATTACTTCTATTTTTTCAGCATGATAGGTATAAAAATTCCACCTTAAAATTCCCATACCACCTTAAAATGTCCTCCTTATTTGTTAATTTCATTACTCACTTGCTTTTGTATCTTTTTTTCATATAATATTGAGGAGACTGTTTTCAGACCTTAAAAAGACTAAACCATATTCCATTTTATTAAACTGCTCTTTAAAAAATTCACAGCAAATAAATGGATTAGTTTGTAATTTTCACCATACTAATTAGATCTTTGATAAATTTTTTTTTTTTTTTGAGACAGAGTCTGGCTCTGTTGCCCAGGCTGGAGTGCAGTGGTGCAATCTTGGCTCACTGCAACCTCCGCCTCCCAGGTTCAAGCAATTCTCCCGCCTCAGCCTCCTGAGTAGCTGGGACTACAGGCACGTGCCACCATGCCCGGCTAATTTTTTGTGTTTTTAGTAGAGACGGGGTTTCACCATGTTGGCCAGGCTGGTCTCGATTTCCTAACCTTGTGATCCACCTGCCTTGGCCTCCCAAAGTGCTGGGATTACAGGTGTGAGCCACCATGCCTGCCCTGGGAGGCGGAGGTTGCAGTGAGCCAAGATTGCACCACTGCACTCCAGCCTCCCAGGTTCAAGCAATTCTCCCGCCTCAGCCTCCTGAGTAGCTGGGACTACAGGCACGTGCCACCATGCCCGGCTAATTTTTTGTGTTTTTAGTAGAGACGGGGTTTCACCATGTTGGCCAGGCTGGTCTCGATTTCCTAACCTTGTGATCCACCTGCCTTGGCCTACCAAAGTGCTGGGATTACAGGTGTGAGCCACCATGCCTGCCTGGCTTTTTTTTTTTTTTTTTAAGAGCAAGAGTTTTTATTGTTGCTGTTGTTTTCTTTTTTTTAACTTTTAAGTTCAGGGGTACATGCATGGGTTTGTTATATAGGTAAACTTGTGTCATGGGGGTTTGTTGTACAGATTATTTCATTACCCAGGTGTTAAGCCTAGTACCCATTCGTTATTTTTCCTGGTCTTCTCCCTCCTTCCACCCTCCGCCCTCCGATAAGCCCCAGTGTGTGTTGCTCCCTTCTATGTGTCCATGTGTTCTCATCATTTAGCTCTCACTTATACGTGAGAACATGTGGTGTTTGCTGGTGAGGTTATAGAGAAAAAAAAAATGCTTAAACACTGTTGGTGGGAGTGTAAATTAGTTAAACCATTGCAGAAGACCATGTGGCAATTCCTCAAATACCTAAAGACAGAGATACCGTTCAAACCAGCAATCTCATTACTGGGTATATATCCAGAGGAATATAAATTGTTCCATTACAAAGACACGTGTACGTGTATGTTCACTGCAGCACTATTCACAATAGCAAAGACATGGAATCAACCCAAATGCCCATCAACGATAGACTGGATAACGAAAATGTAGTATATATACACCATGGAATACTATGCAGCCATTAAAAAGAACAAGATCATGTCCTTTGCAGGGACATCAATGGAGCTGGAGGCCATTATCCTTAGCAAACTAAGACAGGAACAGATAAACATGCTTAATAATAAATCTTTGTGTGTATTATTGACTTTTATTCTTAGAATTAATTGCTGTAATTGTAATTGTTGTGCCAAAAGGGAGTAATCATACAACTTTTGGTATATTTTGACAATTTGACTTCTGGAACACTTGCTTCATTTTGCTCTCCTAGCAATTTAAGAGCTCCTATTTATCTATATTATTGACAAATTTGGTTTTTTTCTTTCCTGGTAAATTTGATGGTGAAAATTTGTGTTATGTTGTTTTTCTGTGTAATAACACACAAAATAACGTTTGGTAATAATGCTTGTGGTACATTTCTGATTTCAATGAGAATATCTTGTGTTTGGCCATGTAGTATAATGTCTCTTGGTCTTACATATGCTCTTTATCATGCTAAGGAATGTTATTAGGTCTTTTAAAATAAGAAATGGAGATTTATTTTTACTACAACCTTTAAAAATCTTAGTTATTTTATTATTTTTATTGATGTAATGAATTAGATTAAACTGTTTCTAGTTATTAAACAAACCATTCTTGGATTACAGTAGTAAGCCTAACTTACTGTGGTTGATCAGTAAGCATTTGTTTGACCAACGTTTTTGAATGAATCATTCTTTGCTATAACACAGGATTGCATTTGCTTCTAAGTTACTAAGGTTTGCTGTTTTAATGTTATGTAGGGAGGCCGAGCGAACGTTTTGATGTTGTCTTTGTATGTTTTCGTGGTGGAGCAACACCATGACTTAGATGCTGCTATCTTCATCCCCATTTTGCCAATGAAGAAACTGATGGATATGGGGTTTAAATGACTTCCTCAAGGTCTCTCAGATGTAAAGGGCAGAGCTGGGGTGGAATCTAAATGGTCAGAGTCCAGGTTCCATGCTTTTATCCTCTGCATTATAAGAGCAGAGACAAATGGTCTGTGGGGAAGACGAGCCTTCTCTGTGCACTAAGGTAGGTAAGCCGCGTTACCAAAAAGACAACGCTCCAAGAATTCACCACACAAGTTCTTTCCCTTAAACATATTTTCCATCAACTGTTTAAAGTTATGCCATGGTAGAGTTTTAATTTTCTCCTGTAAATTTCTGGTTGTGTTTTTTCTTTTATTGACAAAATATATATATATATATATATATCTCACACATCCTCAAATGTGTCCAGAATCGAACTTGTAGTAGCTTGGCCCTGTATCCCTGTTTCATGAATAATACACTCTAGCCCCTTTATAACATCCGCAGTTAGTTTTACAAGAAAGGGTGCAGTTTCTGCATTATTCCGTAGTTGAAGGTGGCTTTATTTAAGCCTTACTGTGATTGATAGCTTGTCTGGACGTAGAGTAGGTTCAAATCAGTCCCGTGTGTTGCTGGAACCGCGGTCAAGGCGAGTCGTTTTCTTGGTCACACACCGGAGGCGTCTTCTTCTCCCCGAAAGCTGCCATTTTCCCTCTCTGTTCTCAAATTTCTTCAGAATGTTTCTGGATGTAAATCTTTTAAAATTCATCTTGTCTCTAAGTGAATGTTTTGATTCTGAAAACTTCCGTTCATCTTCAGATCTGTGGAGGAAGTCTCTTCTATTATTATTATTTTTGCAACAGGGTCTCGCTGTATCTCGCAGGCTGGAGGGCAGTGCCGCCATCTCTGCTCACTGCAGCCTCAGCCTCCCAGGCCCAAGGGAGTCTCCTCCTGCTGTTATTTCTTTGGCAATTTCTTCATCTCTTTCCTTCTCTTCCGAGGTCTGCTGTTAGTCAGCTGGGGGATGACACAGATGGTGCCTTCGCGCTATGTCTCCTGTCTTTCTTATTCTTCTTGTCTTTTTTTTTTCTCTTCCATTCTGGGATACCTCCCTCACTCTATTTTTTTAAAAAGTTATAAGCATATTTTAGACTCCAAAACCCTTTTTTCCTCTGATTATTCCATTTTAGAGCACATTGATTTTATTCTGTGAAAGTAATATCTTCCTGAATATCTTAGAATGTTAACTAATATTATTTTCTTTCTGTTCCCTGTGTTCTCTCTGTCTTTTTTCCTGTCAGTTTTTATTCATCTTTCTCTTCCATATTACTCCCTTGTCTTTACATAGCTGGTGATCTTTGATGACCCATTTACACTGGATTGCTTCTTCGAGACTGTTTGATGAGTATAGGGAGTGCCAATTTCTCAATCTCATTATACTTGTTCTTTCTTTACTCAAACTCAAGTTGAGACGAGCTTGGCCAGTGCATCTGAGGCTCTAGGTCCCTTATCTCTGTCCGTGTTGTGATAATGTGTTTTTTCTGGCATATCCACATAGTTCCTCAGAGCTTTTAATCTGATTCTGAATTTATCTTGTTTTCCCTGTGGGATTTATTGAGATGCATCATATTCTAACCATAATTTATGTTTCTTTCATACTTTGAGTTTATGAAGATTTTGACAATTAAATGTCCCAGCTTGCTTTTCTATCAAGTTATTTCAAACATTTTCACCAACCCACGAACTTTACCTGTGGAGGCTACACGGTGCATGTTCAGCATATCACATCCTTCTCTTTCTGTCTCAATCTGCTCCTATTCATTTTCTAGATTTTAAAAGTCTGGAATCTGCTGTGAGTCAATAAGAGAGATGGTAGTTAATGGCTAGAAGTAGTGAGAAGAGAGAGTACATTTTTAAAGTACTATGGGGAATATCTGTCCATGTTTCTAGTTTGATTTACCTTTGTTTCTTTTCATGAGGAGGGGCTGGGATTTATGAAGGCTCTGCCAACCCCACTTCCTTTTTAAGGTAGTTTCTATTTTTTGAGGCTGTTTCATAAAATCTTTAGGTTTATCTGCTTATTTTTATTTCCTTCAAATTTCTGAGATTAATTTGACTTGCCGGTTTTCATGTCCAGTGCTGCTAAAAGTCTTACATTTTATAGCAATTTGGGAGAGACTTATTAGAGGCTGCAAATGAGATGCATATTCTTTAATACTTTAAAAATTATTAGCTATTTGCTAGAAACACACAATCTTGAATGTCAAAATTGATCATGCTATTTATTCATCTAAGTTATTATACTGGAATTTGTTCTGAAATAGAAATGCTCTTGTTGCCTCTGTAACTATGGCTTGTAAAACCTATGAAGAAGAAATGAAGGGGGAAGATTTAGAGAGCAGATTCTGATAAACTCAGCAGAAAGAAACTAAAAGAATATAGTAATTATCTTCAGGACTCAAATCCCTTATAATTGTTGTGATTTGGCTTTGACTATATAATTTAGTCTGGGAATTATTAATAAATCATTTCTGTTTAACTTGAAAGAGTTTAACTTTTTAATAATGGTAGAATAAAGAGGCAATATTGACATAAATATTTAAAATTGATTGAAAACTTTATTTTTCCTAGTGACATATTAATCTTTTACCTATTGGACTAAAACTAACATCACAGAATGAAAATTGAGAACGTTGAATAATATTAACATCTTTGAACTATTTCTCAATCAAGTACTTGAAAAAGTAGAGTTTGTCATAGGGTGCAGCTGGTAAAACCACAGGTGATGTATATGAAGCCTTCGAAAGATATCTTATCGCCATATTCTTGTTCTGTTCCTTTCACTAAGGTCTAGAGTATTGTGGGAGGAATGAATTACTTCCAGTGACTTTACCACTTTAAAAAAGCATGCCCATCTAATTATTGGTCAAATTTAATACTCACTCAATGCTAGATTAGTCACTACTATTATTATCGTCACTTAAAAACTGCTTTGCATTATACGGCTTATATATTATTTAGATCATATCTTCACAGTCATAAACAATGTCAATTCCACATCAACATTATTAAGGTGGGACTATTACCTTCATCTTAGTCTCAATATTATTTAAAAATTTCCACAAATGCCCCTTGGAAATATCTATCATTTGTCCTATATCATGTGCACATATGGACAAGGAATTGATCTAAATATCCAGGAGACTAGAGTAGATTAGTCAAATAAATTGTAATAATTCATATAATGAGCAGTTACACAGATGAAAAAATAAGGTATGGCTCCATTTGTTGATGGTCAAGAAATATTACTAAGTGAAAAAGAAGCAAAATCCACATCTTTGTATAAGCTATCATCCGATTCATGCAAATAAAAATATATATATGCTACATATTTATATATAAGGGACTATATGAATGTAATTTTTTCTCAAATGATACTTGTCAGACAATCTTAGTGATTGTTTTTCGGGGAAAGGTAAACAATAGAGGAGGGAAATTTTATCCCTAATTTTAAAATATAAGTTGTCTTTTTTGAACACTTCTACACTCCTGGTGGGAATGTAAACTAGTGTAATCACTGTGGAAAACAGTGTGGCGATCCTTAAGGAACTAAAAGGAGAACTACCATTTGATCCAGCAACACCACTTCCAGGTATCTGCCCAGAGGAAAAGAAGTCGTTATATGAAAAAGATACTTGCACAGGCATGTTTATAGCAGCAAAATTGACAATTGCAAAAATATGAAACCAGCCCAAATGCCTATCAATCAACAAGTGGATGAAGAAATTGTGGTATATATATATATATATATATGTATATATATATATGTATATATATATTCCTATATATATATGTATATATATATTCCTATATATGTATATATATTCCTATATATATATTCCTATATATATATTCCTATATATATATTCCTATATATAGTCCTATATGTATTCCTATATATATATTCCTATATATATGTATTCCTATATATATATTCCTATATATATATTCCTATATATATATTCCTATATATATATATTCCTATATATATATATTCCTATATATATGTATATATATACCACAATTTCTTCATCCACATCATATATATATATATGATGGAATACTACTCAGCCGTAACAGGAACAAATGAATGCCATTGGCAGCAACCTGGATAGAACCGGAGACCATTATTCTAAGTGAGGACACTCAGGGTTGGAAAGTCAAACATCGCATGTTCTCACTCATAAGTGGGAGCTAAGCTATGAAGATGCAAAGGCATAAGATTGATATAGTGGACTTTAGGGCCTTGGGGAAAATGGTAGGAGGGGGTGAGGAATAAAAGGGATAAAAGACTACAAATTGGGTTCAGTGTATATTGCTCAGATGATGGGTGCACCAAATTCTCACAAGTCACCACTAAAGAACTTTACTCATGTAACCAAGTACCACCTGTTCCCCAAAAACCTGTGGAAATAAAAAATTTTTGAAAAGTGAAAAAAGTTGCCTTTTTTTTTAGTGATGTAATGTGCACTCACGATGTTGTGTAATCATCCCACTACCTGTCTCTGAAACTTTTTCATCTTCTCAGACTGAACCTCTCTATCCCTTAAACAATGACTCTTCACTCCTCTCTCTCCCCAGACCCTGGTAACGTGTGTTCTGCTTTCTGTCCCTATGAATTTGCCTATTCTAGACACATTCAGTTTTATACCTTCCTTTATTATCTGAATTTTCGAATCATGAGCATGTGTTACTTTCATTTTTTACAGAATGTCAACATGGGTTGTCAGGTAAAAGGATTATGGGCTGTTTTTATTTCCCACTTAGAGTTTTCTATTTTAAAATAACCCTAATAAATGTTCTTGTACATGATCTCATGGAGGAAAAGGTAACTGAATATGCCTGGGGGAGAAAGAGCTGAGGTACCATTTCTTTTAAGATACAGGAAACCTTCATTTGTGTATAATTCCCAATGATACTCTGTTGCCCTATTAAACAGTTACTAGCGACAGCATGAAGAGAGGTTATTATTGCATTAATATGCAGGAATTAATTAAGTTGAACTTTATTGTAACAAGCTGGTTAGAACGTTAGGTCATGATACATTTATTTAATAGCTTTTGATAAAATTGTTAAACTATTTTAATAAATAAAAAGATTTGATATATTAAATTAGCAGAAAATAATAGAAATTGTCATTTAATTTTTGATGGCATAATTGTCACTGGCTATAAAAACCATTTATAAAGTCATTATACTTCTCAATATATTTATCCTAAGGAGATAAACTATCACAAGAAAAAATTTCCATAAGCATAAATGTTCATTGTGACCTTGCTTCCAATATTATATGATTGTACGTGATCTAAATATTTAACAATAGGAAAATGACTAAGTTAACATATATCACTCAATAGATTAAACATGATAGCTAACAAGAATATACAGTGATATCAGAAATTCTTCTAGGATTAAGCAAATAAAAGCTGGACAGTAATTTTATGGATACTATGTAATTATTCAAAAAATCCACCGCAGTTGACATTTATTTAATGAGCAGTTACTTAATTGCCTGTTTCAGTAGTGTAATTTCATTTTCATCCTTCCCGGCCTGTTGGGAGCACTCAAGGTCATTGCCAACTGCCTGAGTGTGGAAGTTATCTCCTCTGTCTCTGTCCCTGTCCCTGTCCACTCTTTCTCTTCCTTGCTCTCTTCCTGTGTGTATGACTGTCCCTTCTCAAGTCACTATTTTGGTTTCCCATGCTTTTGTGCCTGAAATCTTTCCTCCTCAAGGTTTTGCCATGAATCTTCATTCTTGTCACTCTACACAATGGGTGATCTTCTCCTGTCCCAAGAGGTATTAGAAAAACTAGGATATGCTTGGCTGCAGTAACAAATAGACCCAATATTTCCATGGCTCATTCAGGCAGAAATTTATTTATTGCTCATAGAATAATCTGAGTCTTTGCTCCAGGCTTTCGGAGTGGCCCTTCTCTTTGGGATCATCAGGGACCCAGGCAGCCGTTTTAGGGGAGGGATGGGACATGATTCCATGGGTAAAGTTTGACTAAAACCGAGGCTCTGAAGCTCACATTACCCCTCTGAGAAGGACGGTGCCGGCTGACGTCTTTCACAGGAGACACAGGGGAGCACTTGGAAGTGGAAAGGAGGGGAGAGGATGGAACACTGGATCCCAAGCTGGGGTCAGGTGTGGGCCCTAAGTTTCTTTTTCATGCGCCCCAAGCTGGGGCCATGGAAGGGTGTGCAGGTGAGGGAGCACAATGGCTGACAGCAACTCCCAACACACATTGCTGGGCACCAGAGTGCCACTGTTTACCACTGGACCTAAAGTCTTGGTTTGATAAATGTTAAATGGCTTTTGGTTTGAATGATTTTGACTTATCATCCTATCAAAGGGGAATTTCTACCTGTCTTTTCACTTTATGAGTTCTATAACATGCAACAAGAACAATTTTCTGAGACTTGAAAGATTTCCTTCATTCTTTTGGAGTAGAGAGTACACATGTGCAGTTCTTTCCTGATTATTTGAGAATCTGGGTTTGAAATGATGACTATAGGAAAAATAAAACAACCCAGGGCATCAAATGTCAGCACAAATGCACAAAACTCTTTCTTGGCTGAATTCCTCTGGGATATCTCTATATTCCCATATTAGATTTGTTACACTGTAAACAATGAATTTTAGGTTCAATTTCTTTTATGGGACTGTGTGTTTCTCAATGCCGTGCATCATTCGTCATGTCTCTGCTGCACGTTCAACTCAGGATGGGGTGCCTGCTAGTGGCTCAGAGCTTGCACAATGAGAAGTGGGCCAAATTAGTCTCCCGTGCCATACTTCTTCCCCACATTTTAAAAATAAGCATTTTATTTCAGAACAGTTTTTGGTTTGCAGAAAGTTGTGCAGATGCCACAGAGTCCCAGGATCCCTGCACTGTCTTCCCTGTTACCATCTTACGTTATTTTGTTACATTTAGCATAGCTAATGAGCCAATATTGATAGGTTATTATTAACTATAAACTGAACTCTGCTATTAATTTGGGCTTCACTAGCTTTTCCCTAATGTCTTATTTTTGTTCCAGGATGTCATCCAAGACACCACCTTACATCTAATTGTCATATGTCTTTAGGCTTCTCTGGGCATTGAAAGCTTCTCAGACTATCCTGGTTTTGATGAACTTGAGAATGCTCAGCAGCACCGATCAGGCATTCTGGAGGATGGCTCTCAATCTGGTTTTTTTCTGATATTTCTCCTACGCTTATGCTGGGGTTATGGGTTTTTGTGAGGAAGACCACAGAGGTGAAGTGCCATTTTCATCATAATTCAATAAATAATTCATAAATGAATGTACACATTGCTATGGATGTTGACCTTGATCACCCAGCTGGGGCAGTGTCTATCAGGTTTCCTCTCTGTACAGTTACTCTCTCTCCCCCTTTCCATATTGTATTTAACGTTTACTCTCAATAAAACATCTCCTCCCCTCCTCCTCCTCCTCCCCCTCCTCCTCCTCCTCCTCCTTCTCCTCC
>NW_026652280.1:2815922-2876651 GCF_009828535.3 Hylobates moloch | reverse complement strand
CTCCTCCTCCCCCCCCTCCTCCTCCCCCCCCTCCTCCTCCCCCTCCTACTCCTCCTCCCCCTCCTACTCCTCCTCCTTTTGTTTCTTCTGTTTCATTACCTCTCTCTCTCTTTCTCCATTTCCCTTCCCTGCTCTGCCAAAATCTGTGTTTTAAAATGAATCAAGACCTCAAAGCCAATAGAGTGAAGTTAATGGCTAAAATTTCAAGGAACATTGAATAATGGGCACGTTTTAGGGGCAGAAAGGCTGTCAGGTTCGACAGAAATGTTGTACCACCTTAGCAGTTACTCTTTATTCGTGCGTAAGTTTTGCTTTGGTGGGCTGAAGTTGAGTTTTCAACAGGTTTATTGCTGAGAGTTTTAGTAACAGTAAACAGACTCACTTTCTGGCTAATACTTTATTTGACTGAACAGCTCTGGGGACAGTAAAACAGGAAACATCTGATGCAGTTGTTCCGAAGGATCACCTTGGTGAAGCCCAATTTCTGCAGATCCTGTGTACAAAGGTCAAGAAACATGCCCAGATCTCCGTATATACTTATTTTCTGGGTAATTAATTTCACCAAGTGACATCTGGCAGGTAGACCAGGTCTGTCTTCTCTTAATAAGTGGAATATGTCTATTAATTCTGCTATTCCAGACGCCTATAGAAAATTATATTTTAATTTACATACAAATTTTAGTTTTTAGTCCTCTTTGGAAACCACGGTCTTGTATTTCCAGGTTATGAAATGGAAATTTAGGTTTCCATATGCATCTCTTCTACTAGGAAACTCGTGTGAGGTGAGTTCTGTGTCTCACCCACTGTTCCAGCCGACATGTTTCTCATGATGCCCCCACCAAGGATGCACATCCTGACCTGCGGGCACCGCTGCAGCTGCCCTCACACTCTTGTGGACATTGCCCCTGCTGCTCCCCCTGTCTTAAATGCTGCTACAAATCCGCTTTGTGCATGACCACATGCTATGTCCAGCATGTTTCATAGGTGCTATCTCTTGTAATAATTAAAGCAAACCTATTTTACAGATGAATTAAGTGAGGCCTAGAAACACTGAGGAAGTTGCCCTAGGCCACACAGCAGGAAGCTGGGGCATGAGTCCAGGTGTGCCTGACACAAATCCGTGCTCTTTATTGCTGCACGGCTTTAGCACCTTCAGCTTGCGATTAGCATCTGCACAGCTGCCTTTGTAAGTTGTCATTGGCAGTCAGGTTCACAGGTGCACTGTTTACACACGATGACTGCAGTCACTGTTCTGCAGAGGCACACAGTAGCTGCAGGCCCGTGACCAGACTCCACCAGTGGTGCTCCCTGAGGGAAGCATGCCTGTGGCCTCAGTCTTTTCATTCCTCTTCTCCCACTCCTAAATGCCTAATAGGAAGCCATGCATACCATGGTAACTTGATACCCTAAAACAGAAGGGAATGAATCAATGCTTAGGTGATGAGTTATGATGTCAAGTAACAGATTTAGAGTTCTGCCTTGTGGGGCTTCTCATACTCATTGACAATACCTTCAAGAAAACAATCATTCTCATCCAGATGCCGTTATTTTGCCATCTGTTATTTCAAGTCTCCATTGCTTTATAGAAGGCAACTATTTCATAGCTAGAGAGGCCTGCAGTGGATTGTATCAGCCAGCAGATATTTGCTCTTGGCTTCCCACACACACGGAAGGAGCAGCCTTCCTCAAAGAGTTTCCTGAGGCTTGTTTGTGTGACTTGCTTTGGCCAATGCTGCGTGAGCAGAATGGACACACACTGGATCCAAACAAATTAAATATGCTTTCGGGCTCAGCCTCTTCGTCTCCTCCCTACCCAGCTGATTGTGTTCTCAGCTGGACTCTAGAATGCGGTTGTGGAACTGACTTGCAGCCAAACCCACGTGGCAAGCAGACGTGGAAGACAGAAGTACGTGCCTCTAGCTGATAGCCTCTGAGTCTCAATGTCTTGGCATCTCTAGTATTGCTGCAGCAAAAAGCTGGCTGCGGACAATGTCCATGGTGGCGAAAAATGCCACACACAAAGAAATTGGCATTACGCCTTAGTGCTGTCTGATCTATTGTGACTGGGGAGTCACTGGGCCACTGACCTACACCATCGAGATTAAAGCGGGCTGGGCAACAGATGCAGTAAATTAGGGAGCTTGGAGCCCACCTTGTGCTCCTTCTGCACCTGGCTGCTCTTCCTTCCTGGCAGTCAGTGGCTGGGAGGAGAAAAAATGGCTGGTAGTAAGTGCGGTGGGCTTCAATGATAACCAAACAACTGTGGGGTTGGGTTAAGTAGCTTTTGATGGAGGGCTAGGGAAGGAACTTCTTAATGATTGTTGGAAGCCTTGAACTGGCAGACAGGTCTGAGAGCAGGAAGTGCTAAAGGTCAGCATCTTGACTGTTCCACAGAAGAGGCGGGGGTGCTGATAGTTCCGGGCATTACAGAACAGGTGTGGTTCTTTCAAAGACAGATGGGTGCCAGAGACCTTGGTGCTTTTACCTCCTTCAGTGGAAATGCCTAAGGAATGAGTATTCTATGATGGATCACCTATTTAAGACAAGTGTCCTTTGAAATGAAATGAGACAACTTGGTGGACCCTTTGTCACCATCACTTCCCAACTGTTACCACCTGCTCCGATCTCTCTTCTTTGCTAGATATTGTACCTAAATCCTTCCACTTAGAGATACATATTCACTTAGTACTTTCTCAAGATGAACCAAGATCATCATAACAGGTTGCAGTTCCAACTTAGCACACCCGCCAATAATATCCACCCAGAATCCCTGCTGGCTCTTGCATAGTTTTTGTTTTAGCAGTCGTTAGCATAAGCGTCCATTGTTAAGAAAGTTTTGACCATTTTGGGTCTGAATTATGTTGCCCTCCTTGAATATACCATTCTAACCTGGATGATTGACTAGGTGAGAATATATAAAAGGATGAAGTTTTGGAAAAATTATCAATAAAGTTAAAGGCTGTAGGTGTATTGCCTTCCTCAGCGTTTCTT
Organism: Hylobates moloch; assembly: GCF_009828535.3. Classification (NCBI taxonomy): domain Eukaryota; kingdom Metazoa; phylum Chordata; class Mammalia; order Primates; family Hylobatidae; genus Hylobates; species Hylobates moloch. Next base: position 2,873,660 of record NW_026652280.1, on the reverse strand, counting down.
GATAATTAATCAGTAACCATTGCTAAGTTTTGGGTTTTAACTGTCTGTAAAGTACTTATTGTCACTATTTTACATGCAGTGTCATTATATTCTTATGTTGACCACACCACAGCCTTCACATTTGATCTATCCATACAATATGGTCTGGCTGCATCCCCACCCAAAATCTCATCTTGAATTGTAATAATCCCCACATGTCAAGGGCAGGACCAGGTGGAGATAATTGAACCATGGGGGTGGTTCCCCCCATACTGTTCTTATGATAATGAGTTCTCATAAGGTCTAATGGTTTTATAAGAGGCTTCCCGCTTCACTTTGTCTCTCATTCTCTCTCCTGCTGCCATATGAAGATGGACGTATTTGCTTTCCCTTCCACCATGATTGTAAGTTTCCTGAGGCCTCCTCAGCCATGCTGAACTGTGAGTCAATTAAACCTCTTTTCATTACAAATTACCCAGTCTCAGGTACGTCTTTATTAGCAGCCTGAGAATGGACTAATACCCCATATTTCATGAGAAACATTCTTATTAACATTTACTAAATATACCTAACATTTAACAAATAATATTATAATATAACCATCTCTATGGTAAGCCTCTTAGTTATAACTTTGTAATTTCTAGGGTTAATGATCTTCATTTTGCATTTGGGGAAATAAGGTTTAGGGCAATTTCCACTATCTAAAGTGGAGATTAAAATGACCTCATAAAATTCTTTTGAAGATTAAGAGAATATTAGATACACTATCTACATTAATCTATCATTTATTTGAACTCTTAACATTTCTGTGAATAAACTTGTCCAAAGTTATAGAGTTACAATGTGAGCAAATACATTCTAAGCCAGACTTTTCTGATTCCATAATTCATAATCTTTTTACTAAGCTACAGTGTTTTATAAATTCTCTTAAATATATAATTTGGAATTTTCATGCATTCTTAAGTATGTTTTAATTTGACCCCAGGAAGTATGTTCCAGTGAAATAAATATCCAACATTGTAATAAGTTCAAAGCACATATATTCCACCCAACAGAATATTATTCAACAAATATAATGTATATAAAGTAAAATATTACTGTGTCAGTTTTTTTGTTTTGTTTTGTTTCTTGAGATGGAGTCTTGCTCTGTTGCCCAGGCTGGAGTGCAGTGGCTCAATCTCGGCCCACTGCAAGCTCCACCTCCTGGGTTCATGCCATTCTCCTGCCTCAGCCTCCTGAGTAGCTGGGACTACAGGCGCCTGCCATGATGCTCGGCTAAATTTTTTTCCTATTTTTAGTAGAGATGGGGTTTCACCATGTTAGCCAGGATGGTCTCGATCTCCTGACCTCATGATCCACCTGCCTCGGCCTCCCAAAGTGCTGGGATTACGGTCGTGAGCCACCGCGCCTGGGCCATGTGTCAGTTTTTTTGAATGATCAGCAATTGGTGTTGTTTTTACTATTGGTCCATTCATTAACAGAGAGTTGATTACATCATAAATATGGAGAGATGTGATAAAATTCTGTCATGAGGAATGCAAGTATCTTAAATAATAGAATCAGCTGAGCTACAGAGAGAAGGAATAAAATACTAAAATAGTAGCATGTTAGAAGCAAGTATCTTAAAATGCAAACATTCACAAGCTGAATGGATGGATCACTTAAAAATAGCATTTTTTTCATGCTTATTTTATGCTGTCACTGTTCTTGGAACTTTACATCTATTAGTTCATTTAATTTTCAGAACAACTCCATGGGGGAGGGACTATTATTACGTCTGTTTTACCAATAAAGCATCTGAGGCAAAAGAAAGGAGGCAACTAAAGTAAATACCCCAAATCGGAACAGTAGCTCAGTTGGGGTTACCCTGGGTTACAGTGAGGACAGAAGAAGAAATTGGTTGTTTACCCCCAGCTCCACTAACCTATAATATCTAAAAAATTTAAAAATCATTTTGCTATTTATTTTAGCATCTCACATTACACATTACTTCCTATAAGTAACATATGTGTTTCTCCTTATGAAAAACAAACGTGATCATATGGAATGTGGAACAGTGTTTACCCTCAGCCCCTCCCCACTATCAGGGCCTTGGAGCAAGGAAGCCGAGGGCTCAGGAGGCTGGTCAAGGGCAAAAATGTGGGAAGGAAGAAGGGAAGTTCCCGGGGCAGATGTGTGTTTCTGCAGGGGTTGGACACTGTTGGGAAAAGCTGAGTGTTGGGAGAAGCTGAGGCAGGGCTTGCATGTCTGACATAATGTAAAAGAGTCTTGGAACATGAACAGGGTCCAGAGTCTAAAACCCCTTGTGGCCTTTGGAACACCAAGCTCCGTGCTAAAGGGTGGAAGGCTACCCTAACACACCACAGTCTAAGCCCAGGGCATAAAACCCCTCGTGGCTTGGTTAGAATCCAGGGCTTGTTGCTCTGGAGTGTGTCTAGACTTGTTGGTTCCTTGCTCCTTGCTCTCCCAGGGTCGATTGTATCTTGAGTTAAAAGAACCTGCTCCCCGTTATCTCAAGTAGCAGAGCATATGCTAAACTGTCACAGCTGTAAATCATGTGCTTAATGCAACGCTCCCTTTCAACCCCACATTCTTACCACTTGTTTCTTTGTTTGATCACCAATAAATAGTCTGGGCTTCCAGAGCTCGGGGCCTTTGCGGCCTCCACACTTGCAATAGCCCCCTGGTCCCACTTTCTCTCTCAAACTGTCTTTTCTCATTCTTTTGACTCTGCCGGACTTCATCACCCCCACAATCTGGTTTTGGGTCTGATCACCCCAACAGACCCAAGGGAACCTGTACACCCATAGCCTGGGCCCCTCCCACAGGGGCTGCTGCCGTGGCCTCCCTGACCCTGTGGGATGGCTGCTCTGCTGCCTCCCTGACCCTGTGGGCTGGCCATTCCTTCCTCACTCTGCTCCTCCTTCCCCTTAACTTCTGAAGGGCCCGTGAGTCCCAAGGACTGCAAATCACCTTTTGGTGAGGCCAAAGTTGGATGTATTAGTCATCTGAAACTGCTGGGAGTAAAATGTATACAGCAAAACAATAGATGGGAACTATATTTTAAAACTCAACAGATGGCTGGCCATGAGGTTCTCACCTTAAATTTGTCAGAAAACAATCTCACCGTAGTCTTTGTACCTCATTATTCTATTTTATTTTATTGAGATGGGTTCTTCTCTGTTGCTCAGGCTGGAGTACAGTGACATGATCATAGCTCACTGCAGCCTCCAACTCCTGGGGTCAAATGATCCTCCCACCTCAGCCTCCCAGGTGGCTGGGGCCACAGGCATGCACCACCATGCTTGGCTAATTTTTGTATTTTTTGTAGAGATGGGGGTTTCACCATGTTGCCTAGGTTAACTCATTCTTTACATCTATTCTGTAGTTTAAGAAAATAAAACCTGGAGTGCAGTGGTGTGATCTTGGCTCACTACAACCTCCGCTTCCTGGGTTCAAGCGATTTTCCCGCCTCAGCTTCCCAAGTAGCTGGGATTACAGGCGCCCGCCATCATGCCTGGCTAATTTTTTGTATTTTTAGTAGAGACGGGGTTTTGCCATGTTTGCCAGGCTAGTCTTGAACTCCTGACCTCAGCTGAACTGCCCACCTCGGCCTCCCAAAGTGCTGGAATTACAGGCCTGAGCCACCACGCCCAGCCCCCTCCTAGTTATTTTGATGCAAAACTTAGAAATGGAATAGATGGATAGGTAGGAAATAAACTTATAATAGACTTGGATAGATGAAATCAATAACTCCTTCAAATATTGGAATCCAAATGGACTTTAAAGAAGGGAAATAAGAAGTCAAATATGTTGTTCAGAATGGACAAGTTCCAATAGTATATTGAAAGATAAAACGTCAGCTATGTAAGTGGAAGATAGGCCATTTCTTCAGCTTAATTAGCCAGAAAACATTTACGAGCTGCAGTAGGTGACAAGCCATGTGGGATTATCCATACTGTGCTGAATAATGTAAGCCAGACCCCCACCTCTAGGACTTATTAGCAGTCAGAACTTAGGAACCAGTTCACGAAAGACACTCCCAGCCGCTCCAGTTCTTACAAGCATACTTAGTGGGTTTTGAGGAGATTAATGAGGAGCTTTGGGAGGGCAGCCCTCGTTATTCAGAGATGCCCTGTTTCTGTTTTACACAGCTTTTGTGTTAGGGGACACAGTCCCTTTCTGGGAATGCAGAGGACTCTAATTGTAAGGCTCCTGCTTTCTGCATCTTCGATTTTCTTGCAGCACCCCCACCCCCAAACACACACTGACCTGCATTTTATGGAAGATGTGTAAATGCAGCTTTCTTGAAGCACTGAAGAATTTTTGAAGATCTGCCACTCTGTAGACTTCCGATTCATGCACCTTTTTGTGGATTTATCGCGCATGTCAGTAAGATATGCTTGTTTAGGAAAAGCTGCACAGGGTAATCCTTTCTTGGTGTAAATTTCCTACATTTCATGCCTAGAGAAAGGAATTGCATTATGATTTAAATTTAAGTGTATTCCTTTGATGAATGAATGAATGGAATGAGTTAATACAGAAAAAATCTTTAAAGCAATGACCTCTCTCAAATGCATGACCCCTTACTATTCTTTAAATTTTATTTTCTTAGTGACGTTAAGGGAAACAGTGATTACCTTAAATCTAAGTAAGAAGAAACTGGGTATGGTACCTCACACCTGTAATCCCAGCACTTTGGGAGACCCAGGGAGGTGAATTGCTTAAACCCAGGAATTCAAGACCGGCCTGGGTAACGTGGTGAAACCCGTCTCTACAAAAAATACAAAAATTAGACTGGCATCATGGTGAACACCTGTGGTCCCAGCTACATGGGAGGCTGAAGTGGGAGGATAGTTGAGCCCAGGAGGTAGAGGTTGGAGGTTGCAGTGAGCCGAGATTGAACCACTGCACTCCAGCCTGGATGACAGAGAAAGACTCTGTCTCAAAAATAAATAAATAAATAAATAAATAAATAAATAAATAAATAAGCAAAGAGATAAAAAGTTAAAATATTTAAAATATTAAATCTGGAAAATAGACCAGAAGTATCTGGTTTCAACTACCTATTTAATTTTTATCATTTTGCATTCTTTTTTCTTTCCTAAGTATTTTATTTCTCAAATTGAGCATAAATAAATAGCTAAGATGCATTATGTATATTTCTCATGAAGCAGTGCTACATTAGACCTTTTGTTGGTTGCAGAAACTTAACTAAAATGCACTTGTGAAGAGCAGGAGCTTATCTCATGACACTGGTAAGTCTAGGCGGGTCATTGGCTTCAGGCACAGCTGGATCCAGCAGCTATAGTGACATCCTCTGAGCTTCTCGATCTCCATTTTTCACTTGGCTTCCCTCCGCATGACTGGCGGCCTCAAGGGGCCTACTTCACACAGTGACAAAAGCAGCTGCCAACAATTCTAACTTTTTGTAGATGTGGCAGTTTGGAATATCAGGGGAAGATTAACCTGTGGGGTATTTGGATTGGCTAGGCCTGGGTAGATGCTGATTTCTAAAGCTAAGATGCATTATGTATATACAATATGTATATATTGTATATGATGAAGCAGTGCTACATCAGGCCTTTTTTTGGCTGCAGAAATTTAACTAAAGTTCACTTGTGAAGAGCAGGAGGTTATTGTCTCATGGGACTGGCATGAGATAATATTCTAGTCCCATGAGATATGCCCCTCCACCCCATGAGTGGGGGGACATCTGGGGATTAATCTGCTTTACCATAGAATGGTGAAATAATGTTTCTCGAAGGTAAGGTTGCTGGACAGATAAATATGTACTTGCTTCAGGTATTTGCTACACAGGGAATGAATCTCCATGAATTTGTTTCAGAGGATACCATCTCCCACTGTACTTTGACTGACATAGGTATATACTAAATATTCTACAACAGTATAAAGATTAAGAATATCGTATATGGATTGAAATTGATCCAGCTTTAAATCCCATCACCACAAACAAAAATGTGCATGAGTCCTAAGGTTGGTTTAACCTTTCCAAGACTTAGCTGTTTGCTTGTAAAATGGTGAAAATATCACCAACTTTATAGAGTTGTTACAAGAATTCAAAGAGATAGTGAACATATTTCCTACAGTATAGCACATAAGACACTCTTTCGAAATTATTGCTAATTATTAATGATTTGGTTAATGCCTGTTTATTACTATTCGTTCATTAGCATGGTCACATGCTAGCTTGGGATGCAAAGATGAGGAATGTGTCTGCTGTGTTTCAGAGTATGGAGGTGATTAAATGAATGTGGCCAGATAATACTTTAAATGCTTCCTTTTCCATTTTTTCTAGATATTTTATTTCTGTTCTACACCCTGTATATCACTAAAACTTAACTACTAGACAGGATTATGTCCCTCAGGGGGAAAATTACAGCAGGCCACAGTGCCAGAGGTAGGGGTAAGGGAATGGAGTCCGAGTTTTGCTGTGAGTTCCAAAACCTGCTGTTTAAAGCCACAGAGGGAGAGTGGCCTTGCTGGAACAGTGGTCCCTGCGTGAAGCCTGGAACATCCTAGAGGACCAAGAGTCGGGAGGGGTGCAGCAGACACCCAAGGCTCATGCTTGTGCCATACCCTTGGGGCTGGATGCAGGGCAGGAGGGCCCGGCAGGGACTGGCTGGGAAGCCAGGGGGCTGGGTCAGTGGCAGAGGGGACGGTGGCACCCTGCCCCCCCAAATCCCCAGGAGTGTGTGACTCCAGCAGTGCCTGTGCAGCTGCCCTCAGACCCCAGGAGTGTGCTTCATCCACCCAGTGGGCTGCCTGCATCTCCAAGGTGACCGGAGCAGCTGGGTCCCCAGGCTGGCCCTGCACCTGTCCTGACAGACACACGGGGCCCATGGGCAAGCAGAGAGGATGCCGATGGCATCCGCCCCCTAAAGCCCTTACCTGGCTGGTGCCTGGCTGTGTGGGAGACCTCCAGAGACCCAGAACAGCTGCCTGGAGCCGACCCCAATGTGCCCTGGAGAGACTCCCGGGTTTCAGGACTGCGAGATGCTTGCCCGCGACATGCGAAGTTACAAAGCATTGTGAGGGTGCTTTGGGAAGCCAGGACAGAGTTTTCTGTGAGTATAGAGGGAGGAGTGATGCGCCCTAACAGGGACAGCCAAAAAGACTCTGGAAATGAGATAACATTGCAACTGGGACTTGAACGATGAGTCAAAACATCCTAGGTGTAATACAATGAAAATTGACATTCAGATAGGTGGTCTGTCTGTTATGTAGGAAGGCAAAAAGATTAAGGAAGAGCAGAGTATGTTAGGATGCTTATTAAGAGTCCACTTGACTGGAACAGCTACTGGGAGAGCAGAGAGTAGGGAGACAGGAGTTCCAGGGGCATTGCACAATATCCAGAAGGAAGGGCCCTGGTGCAAGCTACAAGGCTGCTCAAGGAGTCACAGGGTCAGCACATAGGCACTCAGGACAGAGCTCTGTGTCAGATGGTGCCACAGCATCCCGTGGGATGGAGAAACTGCAGCCCACCTTCACGTTTCCTGTAAGATCCAGGTGATCATTCGGCCAGTTGCTCATCCGTCCAAGTCCCCTGTATTTTTTCCTGTGGCGCCTGATCGCACAGGACAGACATAGTGGAACTCATGGAAAGAAACTCCAGGCCAGGCGCGGTGGCTCACGCCTGTAATCCTAGCACTTTGGGAGGCAGAAGCGAGCAGATCACTTGAGGTCAGGAGTTTGAAACCAGCCAGGCCAACATGGTGAAACCTGATCTCTACTAAAAATACAAAAAAATTAGCCGAGTATGGTGGCGGGCACCTGTAATCCCAGCTACTTGGGAGACTGAGGCAGGAGAATTGCTTGAACCTGGGAGGCAGAAGTTGCAGTGAGCTGAGATCTCACCACTGCACTCCAGCCTGGGTGACAGAGTGAGACTTTGTCTAAAAGAAAAAAAAAAAAAAGAAAAAAAAACAACTCCAGATTTTAGGATGCTCCCCAATAGCGGGATATAGCAATCCTGAGGACCTGGACATGAGGCCTGGGTGTTTTTCATTTGTTTTTGAGATTTGTTTCTTCATGTTCTCATGAAATGTTTAAATTTTCCTTTTGGAGATATTTTTCTAACTCAATCTCAATATATTTGCTATAAAGCATTAAATTCCATGGAAAAAAAAACACTTTCCAGACACAATTTTCTATCAATATTATATACTCTATACTGAAAAGCCCTACTAGGCTTTTTAAGGAAGCATCTTGAGTCCATAAACAAGCTTTTGATGAACTGGGGAAATTTTTGGGTTCCAAAAATGAAGAAGCAGAAAATTACAGTGCTAAACAGATATGAAAGCCAGTGCAGCCAGCAGGACTTTTGACAAAATTATTAGCCAAAATTTTGGGGAATTGCTAAGGATAGGCTGTGTTTTGCTGCAATAAAAAAAAGAGTTCCAAAAATTTCAGGGCGTAACACATGAAAGGTTAATGCTCATTTGCATAAAGGGTTTTGCTGCTCTGGGAGACTCTCCTCCATGCTGTGACTCAGGGCTCCTGCCCTCTTCCATCTCATGGTTGTACATCATGGCCTTCTCCAGTGTCACCCAGGTCAACAAACAGAAACTGGATGCTTGTGTGGGTTCTTCCATGTGGTTTGGAAATTTCTCTTTCTTTTCTATTTGATTGGACATAACTGATTCTGCAGACCTGCAAAACATCAATGGGGCTGAGAAGTGCAGTCTTCCAGGAGCCTGGAGGGGGAGAACTGAAAATTTGGTGAACACTCATAACATCTGTCACAGATTATTATTATTATTTTTTAGAGATGAAGTCTTACTCTCTCACCCAGGCTGGAATGCAGTGGTATGATCATAGCTTACTGCAGCCTCCAACTCCTGGGCTCAAGCAATCCTTCTGCCTCAGCCTCTCAAGTAGCTGGACTATAGCACGTGCCAGCATGACCAGCTAATGTTATTTTTATTTTTATTGTAGAAATGGGATTTTGCTTTGTTGCCCAGACTGGTCTCAAACTCCTAGCTTCAGGCAATCCTCCCTCTTTGGCCTCCCAAAGTGCTAGGATTATAGACATGAGCCACTGTGCCTTGCTGAGTTTTAAAATTTCCATTAGGAGAGACTAGGTTGTCTTGGATTTAACTCTAAGAGAATGGGAATAAGGCAGAATAAGACAGATAATTGAGACCCCTTTAAAAATGCAGGATCCTTGAAAGGCTACACTGTTAGTGAAGGATTCACCTATAAAACGTTTCCTGGCAAAGAAGTACTGTAGTCAGCTTTTGCTGCATTAAGCTGCAGTAACAAGTAGCTCACAGCCACAAAGGCTAATTTCTTGCTAAGGGGACATTTTAACTGGGGTCAGCTGAAATCCTGTGCCACGTATTCATGGAGAACACAGCCTAAAGCAGCAGCCTGCACCTGGATGCGCAGTCTTCATACCAGAGGGGGATGGGCAGTCTTCGTACCCGAGGAATGAATCCCATGGCATCGCTTAGACCTTGAGCTCAGGATGACCTCACAGCTGTTGCACTCACATTGTCTCAGCCAAAACCTGAAGGAAATGGGTAAGACTCATTTCTGCCCTGAGAGGAGCACAGAAAGTCACCTGGGAGAGGCAGAATTACAGAATCTTCCAATAGGGAGCGCAGTAAATGAGTGGGAACGACAAAGCAATCTGCCCACAAACACTTCTAGAAAACTCCGCGGCAGCCTTAGGCCCAGGTGGGAGGGAAAGGCCTGAGAATTCACTCCCCCATTCCCTCTCTTATGTAGGTTTTGGGGTTTGAATTTACCCCAAAATTCAACCCTTGTGTGTCCTGAGGCATATCATGCTGAGAAATCAACTTAAAAATGTCCTGAGTTGATGGTACCATTGGGCCAATGGCAGAGCAAATAAAAACACCTTTATGGGAGTATGCACTTCACTCAAGTCTATCAAATCATCACAGGTATGTTCTGGCCTAATAGAAATCTAAAGGACAAAAACAAAACAAAACAAAACTGGAAACAAGTTATGAGAATAGGAACTTGGTAGAAATAGTAAAAGCATAATTAGACTCCAAGGACTTCAGATATTAGAATTTTCAGAATATAAAATCAGCACATTTAAAATATTCAGATAAATAGGAGAGGTAATTAGAAACATCAGCAATGAGGAAGAAAATATTAAAAAATGGGCCTGGCACATTTGAAAACATTCTGTGAGAACTTAAGGAGAATAGTTAAATAAAGGGTGTATAGCTGAAGAAATACCAATAAATTGACACTGATGAAGAGATGAAAAGTATGAAAAAGTGAGTCAGTGATAGGAAGGAGATAGTGGAAAGGCCTAAGCTATGTCTCTCAGAATTCCAGGAGGAGAGAGTGCCAGGAATGGGGAAAGTAAAGGAGATAATGGCTGAAAATTTTTCCAGAACTGATGAAAAATATATGAATCTTTAGCTTCAGAAGCTCAACAAGAAGGGCTAAAAAATGAAAATCATCACAAACCTATCAAAGTGAAATTATAAAACATCAATGATAAAGAGAAGATATTAGAAATGGAGAAAACTGTCAGATTATCTCTAAAGGAGTGACAGAAAGCACATCAGCTGATTTCTCAAGAGCAAGAGCAAAATCCAGAAAGTAGAACAATATCTTCAATGTACTGGGAGAAAAGAACTGTCCATCTGGCCAACTCCCATTCAATAATAAGAGCGAATGAGCAATTTTTATCATTGACTATCACTAAAGGAAAACTTAAAATATATTCTTTAAAAACAAGGAAAAGGCTTAAGATGAATAGAGGAAGGTGAAGAAAGCCATGGGTAAGAATGTGGGTCACCAAACTGGATATTGCCTGTATCACACAACAAATATGCCTAATTGGGGGGAAATTAAAAGAACTAAACAACTGGGCAACAAAGCCAGGTAGAATGAGAAAAAGTGACTGGAGTTAGAAGGCTTCCTAAAACTTGTATGGCTTGGGAGGAGGGGAGTGATAACAATTAATTTTAAATTCTATTTAATATTAATAGAATTTTAGTAACTTCTGAATCCATGTCTCCAGCTCTGGTCTCTCTCATTAACTCAAGACTAATCCACCCAACTGCAATCTTGTCAGTCCCATGTCTAGCAAGCACCTAAAATTTAACTTGATGCTCCACACCTCCAAACCCGTTCCTTCCACTCTTTGTGTCAACTCAGTAAATGGTGATTTCCCATCCAGGCTGTCAGACTAAAACCGTGGTAGTCAACCTTGCTCTCCCTTTTCTCCCACCTTAAATCCATCCACCAACGAATCCCATTTGCTACAACATCGAGATATCCAGAATCCAAGCCCTTCCCACCACACCTAGAACGATCTGTTGTCTGGGTTCCTGCAAGCGTTCTAGCTGGTCTTCTGCTCTTTCCTTTGCTCTTCTAATCTGTACACCAGAATCATCATTCTGAATCGCAGGTCAGAGCATAACATCTCTCTGCCTGAAACTCCCTATAGGACTTCCTCTGAAGTCCAGCATGAAGTCCCAGGCCTCTTCCTTGCTCTCCAAGGTCCGAGGTCATCCATCCCCATTTTCCTGAACCAATGTTTTCTGACCTCATGGCTGACAAATCTTCTTCCCAGCTGTTTCCATGACAGCAAAACTGTCCTCCTCATTCTTCACACAGCTTCCTCTGCTGCACTGTTTCCCAGGAATGTGTCATACCACGTGTTTAAAAGGCTTCCTGCTGTACTTCCTTCAGGTTCCTACTCAAATGTCAGTTTTTCAGATGTTCCTCCCTATTGCCCTGTATATAGTTACACTCTCTAACTGCTCTCTATCCCTTATCCTGCATTCTTCTCTTTTAGGGTTGTATTAGGCCATTCTTGCATTGCTATAAAGAAATACCTGAGGCTGGGTAATTTATAAAGAAAAGAGGTTTCATTGGCTCACAGTTCTGTGGCTGTACAGGAAGCATGGTGCTGGCATCTGCTCAGCTTCTGGGGAGGTCTCAGGAGGCTTCCAATCACAGCAGAAGGCAAAGGGGGAGCAGATACATCTTACATGGCAGGAGCAGGAGCAAGAGAGAGAAGGGAGGAGGTGCCACACACTTTCAAACAACCAGATCTTGAGACTCACTGTCCCAAGGACATCACCAAGCATGAGGGATCCACCCCAGTGACCCAAACCCTCCCCTTGGGCTCCACCTCCAACATTAGGGATTATAATTCAATATGAGATTTGGCGAGGACAGATATCTAAACTATAACAGTAGCATTTACCACATGTGACATTATCATTTTATTTATTTTTAAATGTTGTGTCCATAATAAAATGTAAAACCCATAAAAGAAAGAACTGTTGTGTTAATTGCTCTATCTCCAGAACCTACAATAGTTCCTGGCACATAGTAGGCACTCAAGGGTAACCAGTAAAATAATAAAAGTACACTATATTTCTTCCTTTTCCAAGAATGTGGAGGGAGGGAGAAAACACTTTAAAATGCAATTCAAAAGATGTCATGAAAAAAGAGAGAAAAAAAAAAGCACAGAAATAGGAAACAAATAAAAAGTACAAAATAAAATGTTAAAAATAAATCCATATAGATTAGTAATAACAATAAATATAAATGACCTAAACTCACCAGTTAAAAACTAGAGATTTTAAAATTGTGTTTTAAAATCATTCAGTTAACGTGCTATATTAAAGAGATACCTTTAAATTGCAGGACATAACATAGGAAGGCTGTAAAAGATGTAACAGGCAAATACAAAGCAAAGAATGTTGGTGTACTTATAGCAATAACAGACAAATTATACTTTAAGGCAAAAACAAACAAAACATGTACCATAATACCAACCACATAATGTCAAAGCAAAAAAAAAAAAAAAAAAAAAAAAAACAAAAAACCTCCCCACAATATATTATTTAAGATCATATGGGTATGCCAAAAATGTATAAAGAAATGACTAATAGACAACAAATTTAGGTTACTTGCAGATAGTGGGAGAGGTGGAGGTTGTGACTGGAAAGTATATAAAAGTTACTTCAACTCTATTGATAATATTTAAAAATTATTCCAAGCTAGATGGTGGGTGCATTGGTATTCAATGTAATTTTATCATATCTGTTTCATGTCAAAATAGTTCATAATTTAAAAACTCTCCCAAATCATATTACTACTAACTTTCAATGCAACAGAGCTGTCGAATACAACATGATACTTTGAAAGCCTGGGTCGGAGAGCGTCTCAGGGAAGAAAAGCAATACGGATAGGCAAGATTACCTAAGGAAGTTTCAAGGCATTCTCTCAGGTCAGGGCAGGTAAGAGCATTCTCGGCTTTAGCAGGATACCCAAATAGGCAAGTCGCTTACACTCAATTTTGTCTTCCAGAAAATGTGTGTGAATAGAACAATTCCCTTGCGAGGAACTCCCTAGCAATGAATGTAGATAAAATACATAGATGTTCAATGAACTGCACCAAGATTTATCTGGAAATGAGGCAGAACAGAGCTAGCAAGATAGAAAAACAAGATCCTACTTCCTTAACTCTCCAAGGCAAAGAGCCCCTGCCCTCTTTGGTCTTTGGATTACCCATCCCCTCAGGCACTGCGTCCCCGCATAATGGACAGTCACCAGATGGAGAATGCTGGAAACGCATCGGTGTTTTTAAAAGTGAAAACAGACAAATCACCGCAAATAAAGGAATCAGTGTCAGCTCTCTAGCTGGGAACCACCCAGGTTACAAAGATAACGTGACTAGCCCTGCTATACCGAAACGGCTTCATTTCTTTCTGGCAAATCCGCATTTACGACGGTAAGATACTAAACATGTTCTTTCACTTTAAAAATATTTTGTTTGTCATTGCTGCAGTTTATGTCCCTCAGATGAGTAATACAAGGCAAAAATGAAGTGAGGTTGAGTGGTGTGAACAGCCTTCCCCTTCAATGTCATCCACGTCTATAGAGAAGCTCACGCAGCCTTTCCCTTTGCACTTCTCTCCTCTCTAGCAGGCCGCGGGGTGAAGGTGGGATTAGGCGGCCAATTTTACAAAACTCCAGGGAGCGTCGCCAGCCTCGATTTCCTGGGGTTATTCCCGGGACAGAGGCGTTCTCACGGACAGCCACCCTGGGGAGGAGGAGGAGGAAAGGCACTGATGGATGAGGAGGCCCGCGCACCCCTCCGCCTCCCACCCCGGCGCGCCCTGAGGCGCCCTGGAGCGCGCCCGGCTTCCCTCGCCCGCCTGGCCCGCGGCATCCGGCAGCCCCGCCTTCAGCCCGCCGGGCAGGTCCGCACTCCGCGGAGGCGAGCGCGCGCCGGTTCCAGCCGGGAGGTGGGCGGCGACCCATCCCGCTAGAATCCGTCCAGTCTCTGCTCGCGCACCGTGACTTCCAGGGGGCGCGGATTTCAGCCGGGGCTGTTTTCGCCTCTCAGTTGCAGCAGAGAGGCCCCTGGCACCCGACTCTATCTACCACCAGGAAGCCCCCCAAAAGAGCTCTCGCCCTGTGGACGACTCGGAATCCCTGGAAAAGCCGGGAGGGAGTCCGAGGCGCCAGCTCACTGGGGAGGTGGCGCTCGGTGCGCGGGAGGCGCGGAGAGCCCTCTCTGCAGGAGCCGCACAGTGCACTGCTGCGCGCTGGGCAGTGCGGGGAAGCGCCGCCGGAAGGAGCGGCTCCGAGCAACAGGTGCAGCCCGCAGCCGCTTCGGGAGCCAGGGAAAACGGCCGGCGAAGATCTGGAGCGGTAAGGCGGAGAGAAAGGTCTTTCCACCTGCGCGGCTGCAGCCGGCGGATCCCTCTTCCCAGGCTCCGTGGTCGCGCAGCGGGCGGAGGCGCCCGGGCAGGGGACCCCAGTGCTCTCGAGATCACCGTCCCTTCCCGAGAAGGTCCAGCTCCGGGCTCCCGACTCCACTCTCTCTCAGAAGGTCGCGGCGCAAAGACGGTGCCACCAGGCACGGCCACCGGATCCCCGCGCCCGCTGGCTCGCGCCTCAGGGGAAGCTCAGACTCCTACACTCGCGCTCTCCGTGCTCCGCGCCGGGACCCCCGCCAGGCACCCGCCTTCCCTCCCCGCGCGCCCCACCGGTCGCCGGGGCAGTCCCGCGGGCCATGGAGCTGGCGGTCGGGAACCTCAGCGAGGGCAACGCGAGCTGGCCGGAGCCCCCCGCCCCGGAGCCCGGGCCGCTGTTCGGCATCGGCGTGGAGAACTTCGTCACGCTGGTGGTGTTCGGCCTGATCTTCGCGCTGGGCGTGCTGGGCAACAGCCTGGTGATCACCGTGCTGGCGCGCAGCAAGCCGGGCAAGCCGCGGAGCACCACCAACCTATTCATCCTCAACCTGAGCATCGCCGACCTGGCCTACCTGCTCTTCTGCATCCCCTTCCAGGCCACGGTGTACGCGCTGCCCACCTGGGTGCTGGGCGCCTTCATCTGCAAGTTCATCCACTACTTCTTCACTGTGTCCATGCTGGTGAGCATCTTCACCCTGGCCGCGATGTCCGTGGACCGCTACGTGGCCGTAGTGCACTCGCGGCGCTCCTCTTCCCTCAGGGTGTCCCGCAACGCGCTGCTGGGCGTGGGCTGCATCTGGGCGCTGTCCATTGCCATGGCCTCGCCCGTGGCCTACCACCAGGGCCTCTTCCACCCGCGCGCCAGCAACCAGACCTTCTGCTGGGAGCAGTGGCCCGACCCTCGCCACAAGAAGGCCTACGTGGTGTGCACCTTCGTCTTCGGCTACCTGCTGCCGCTCCTGCTCATCTGCTTCTGCTATGCCAAGGTGCACGCAGGGCGCCGGGCCGAGACGCGCGAGGGAGGGCGGAGGGCCGGTGGGGGCCCGGGGGTCTCGGTGTCCCGCGGCCCTGCCGGAGCCTTGGCGGCAGCCTGGCCCCGGTGGTCCCCACTCCTGCGGTGCTGGGGCGGATCTGTGCGGAGAGGCCTCCTGGCCGCTGCTGGAGCGTGCCATTGGCTTGCGCAAGAAAGTTTCTTGGAGTCTGAGAGATGCTGGGGAAAGTTTGCAGTTCACTTCGCATGGTCCAGTAGCATAAGTTTCTACCCCCCTCCCCTTCCTCGCCCCTGCGGCCCTTCAAAGCCCCCAGGTTGCCTGGGAGGTAGGTAGGCGGGCGCTGCCGCGTCCTTCCCGGTACAGCAAACCCCGCTCTGTTCCAGCTACTCTTCCACCAGGCCAGCTGCGCGGGGAGGTTACCGCCGCGGCGCTGTGGGACCTGAGGAGAGCGCGTGGTCACCAGAGCGCGGACCTTTCGCGAGGGTGACGGGTCCCCACAGCTCCCTCCCGGGCTCTCAGCTGGCCGTGGCGGTGGGGGGACTCGCGGGGCGGCCCCTCTCCCCCGGGGCGCGCAGTTTGCCCTCGCTCCGAAGGCTTTGCGCACACCGGGCTCTGTGAAGCCGCTGCTCCCGGGGACAGAGCTTCGAGTTTTATTTTATTCTGAAGCTTGGCCTTATAAACCCAAGTGGCAAAAGGGTGTTTCTTTACAGAGTCGACCGCAGGCTCCAGGAGCTTGGAATGGAATGGACTCGAGCTTTCGGCTTCCCCATTTCAATCCTTTTTAGAAAGGTCTCCTGAACAGGGTGAAGTGGTTGAGGCGGCGGATCTTCACCCTGACTGTAGCAGAGGCGCCGTCCACGCGTGTGGGAGATGGTTTTTCCCTTTGTACAGCCAGGCAGAGCTCAGCACTCACATTCTTTTTCTCATTAAGTCCACAAGGGTTTGAAGACTTTATACTGATCAAAACGTCTTCGGCCTTTGACATACGTGTTTCTATCTGCGTAAACGGGAGCTTATTTTAATAATCAGGTGATGGCGATTCACAGGCTAAACCCCAATGTGCGCACCCTCCTCGCTCCAGAGCATCGCCATTTGAAATCAGCTGTTACCAGGTTCCACCCGATGTCACTGCTGTCTCTCATTCTGTTTCAGTAAGGCTGTGACTATACGACCACAAAGAACCTGACTAGGTGGAGCAACTATCACTTTTAATACTCAATTCACAAGGTATTTTTATCAACAAAAGTGTTTACTATAAGCCACCTGTTTCCCCCCACCTATTTCATCGATGTAGATTGTGTCTATTTTGAATAATAATATTGCTGGATATTATCTGAACGGCCTGCACCAAAAGGTTAAATATAAAGAAATATAGTAGCACTTTGGGAGGCTGAGGTAGGTGGATCACCTGAGGTCAGGAATTTGAGACCAGCCTGACCAACAAGGTGAAACCCTGTTTCTACTAAAAATACAAAAATTAGCCGGGTGTGGTGGTGGGCCCCTGTAGTCCCAGCTACTCCGGAGGCTGAGACAGAAGAATTGTTTGAACCCGAGTGGCAGAGGGTGCAGTGAGCCGAAATCGTGCCACTGAACTCCAGCCTGGGTGACGACAGAGCGAGACTCAGTCTCAAAACAACAACACCATCACCACCACCACCACCACCACCACCACCACCACCACCACCACCAATATAGTAGCAGTAAGGGAATTTGGAAAAGAACTCTAGCTTAGCTATTTGGAATACGGCTGATTTATTAATGTGGTCTTCTGCAAATGCTAAACAAAGGCTATCTTACATAGCACAATTATCTGATATGTGCACCATCTCATTTAATTTGCACAACTCTGTGGCTTGGAGCTATTTTGTTATTTACCCATATTTTATTATTTAAGGAAAAAGAGCTTTGGAAAAGAACATCTGACCCAGATTATGAAGCTGGTGAATGATTCAGGAAGGATTTTAACGCAGGGATTCCCAGTCTCCTGAGGACGGGACAGTTGGTGAGGCCTCGAGGACATTGAAGTCTGAGATTGAGATTCTTAACATAGATGGCTGTTAAGTTCCTAATTACTGTGTAGAACTGAAGCACACGCTTCCTTATTTCCCCAAAGCCTTTAGGGAGAAGAACGAAAATCTTCTTACTGGAAATGACAAAGTAAGCTTTTAGGAATAAATTAGGCTACATTTCTGTCATTTGCGAGTCTATAAAAGTCCTACAGAAGGGCAATGTTTAAAAAATAGATTAAAAAAAATTTAATGAATACACGATCATTTGGATTTTTTTATATGGAAAAGTTTGCTTCTAAGCATAACTGGAAACATATTTTGAATTCAGCATAATATTAATAATATTTGCAAGTTAGTTTCAGGGCTGTCATGGATAGGTGGAGATTTAAGTTATTTCAAGTTGATTTTCTTTGGCTCAGGCATTAGGTGTACACCATCCAGTTAAGGATTTTGCTACTTGAGTATTAGTTTCAGGATTAGCTGTTCCTCCAAACCCCAGGTCTTTTGGATAGCCTGAAAAAACACAGATGGCCAAAAGGGAACCTGAGTTTATGATGCTTTAAAGAAACAAAAAAACTTAAGACAATTGCATTCTAGAGTTGCCTTTTGCCTCCAAATTCTTACAAGTTTGTAAGGGAACAGTCTTTTGCACCAGACAGTTTCTGGGAAACTCATCGAATACATGGGCGGGAGGATGAGTCAAAGTGGTCTGCCCAGTGCCCCCTGAAGAGCCCTCTGCTCTGCTGCTATGGAGCTGTTCTTCACCAGGCTGTGCCCCTCGCTCACTTTCCTTAGAGTGAATTACTGTCCAGAATCTCCTTGGTCTACCACGAGGATAAACTCAATGGGCCCACCTGACTAAGTTACTCCGAATCCCCAGGATGTACCCAGCAGGACCTGGGTTTGGTTTGAACTAGCACCTTCCTGTGCACACTCAGAAACTTACAGACTCACCAAGATAACCCAGTATGTTATTATCGCTCTCTTCTTAAACATCGTCATACCCTATCATGATACCTACATTCTTCCTCCTTTGCTGACGAGACCTTCATTGGGGTGCATCATGATACATCATTCTGTGCTCATAGCATGTGCTATTGAAGAGAAACAGAGCTAATGAAAATATCCTTGAGTATTTTCTCCATTGAACATTTCACAGCATTCAACATTCTTGGGTGTTTTGAAGTGGCTGAGCTGTGATCCGAATTCCTTTTTGGAAGGAACAATTGGAGCTCGGCAGCGTTATGAAGCTGATCACATTTGGACATTTTGTTGTGATTTGTCCAGGTGTCCCTCTCTGATTTTGCTTGTGCGGCCTCTCCTGTGGTCTCTCCTGTGTCCTCAGTGACCAGTGTTGTCCTGCAGTTTCCCATTGGGAAGGCTGCCACTGAGCCACCTAGGCAGTCCTGTCCTCTTGGGCAGGGTCCTTTCCTTCCCCTTTGAAATGCTCTCATTTGCTCCTGCAAGAAACCCCTGTTCTGTGGTTGCCTTGCATTCGGGTTTTGATACTCTCATTTCGGCTGGTAGGACAGTAAACTAACACCTTGTTAATGTATTGAGTGTTTTCCCAAATGCTCCTGCGGCAAGTAAACACTTGTTTTGTTGCAGATGTTGCTGAGTCATTTCAGGAAGTGGGAAGCATTTCAGTAGGGGAGAGAATTTAAAGTCAGAAATTCACATCCCTGGGATGGCTGCTTGTTCACCTACATAGGGCCTGGGCAGCTAGTAAATATATCCTGTGGCTTCCAAGTAGGGTGTGACTAATTGCTCTGAAAGTGCCTCATCTGGCTGAATGGAGCAGGCTTTTGCAAGAAGTTCAATTCGATTAAATTATTTCCATGCTACAGGGAACAAAGAACTGGTTGGAACATGGCTTCTGGTTCCTTGAGAGACTTCTCAGCAATCTACAGATGATCTAAAGCACTTAGTCACCCTGGGGCTCGATTTTCTCTAGATTTTCCCTCAGATGGGCTATAGCAATGAACTTAAGTAACAGTTCTGCAGGCTTGACAATGTTGTCTAAGACCAAATATATGTTGGAAATTCCTACATCTAAAACCCCACATTTTCATATCATTTCTCCTGAGTATTATTACACTGGCAAGAAAAGACAAAAATAGTTTCTTTAATTGAGGGAGCCAGTGTGTTTCAAGGAGATTCCCTGACAGGGACATTAATTGTAAAACCTTGCAAAAATGTTCTGTAACTCATCAGTGATGCTGAATCCCCAATAAGTTGTCTAAAAGCACAGCACAGTGGGTAGGATTTGAATAAATAATGAAAGGAAGCCTGATGGGTGGTGATTTGCTGTAAGGAGAATTGCAGTGGAGGAAGCCCATAAGAGGAAGAAGAAAGAATATTTTGGCACAAACGCTGGCAATATTGGGGTTGGCTACATTGAAGAAATGTCTGATGATATTATCTTCATTTACTTGCCTCCTTTCCCCATCAGATGGTGAATTTCAGAAGGGCAAATCTCTAGTTTTTTGATGCATCCAGGATCTAACATTGTGCCTGACATGTAGTAGGGACCTGGTGTTTGTTAATATATGGGGTCCTGGAAGAAACCAAGGCAGACAATAGACTAATAAGCATGCCTGAGTGGGTCATGGCATGGCCGTTTCTGGGCAAAACCCCAGAGCTCCACGCGCTGGGCATTCTCTGCAAACAGGTGCTATGGCTGTGCACTTGTCTGGCTGTGCATCAGCCTTCCTGGCTGCTCCTAAGTGTTAGAAAAGAATGTATTTGGCAATTCATATTCATTGTTACCTAATCACCTAATTTGAGTTTTTATTTTAATGATCTTATAAATAGTGATGTTACCATTTCAGCATGTCAATAATTGTTAATGCAACGTAGGCAGTGGGTTGTGAGAGGCGAGGCGAACTGATTTCAATCGTCTGTGTCTTTCAGGTCCTTAATCATTTGCATAAAAAGTTGAAGAACATGTCAAAGAAGTCTGAAGCATCCAAGAAAAAGGTAATGACCACAAATATATATACATATGTATGTTACTTTTCAGAGCTTAGTTTATCTTTGCTTTTACTTGTCCTCACGTCCATCCAAAGCCTGTAACATTTAGGAGCCTCGGTGTGGCTGAGGAGGTTTGAGATGAGACTCCCACCGTTAGGTTGGGAATGGAGGGTCAGCCTTGGCAAGGGCATCGTGGATCACTCTGTGCTGCATTCAAACTTAGCTGAAGATCTGGGGAGACGAGGAAATGCGGATTCTGCTGATTCTGCCCCTCACCAGGAGGTGTGCTTGGGTTGACTGAGACAGAGTGCAGAGTGTAGAGTTGCTGACATGCATACTTAGAGGGAAAGTATAGTAATTTTGTTCTATGTTTACAATCTCTGATGTGATTCCAAAAAGCCCTGGTTTGGTTCTTGTTTAAGACAATGTTGTTATAATCCCTCCCTAAAGCCGCCAGAGCGCTGGGCCATCCTTGCCTCTTTCACCCACATGTGCTGACTCTGACTCCACAGGTAAAGACTGAAGAGTGGACAAGGCTGAAAGCAGATTCCTCCCGTTGCTAACTGACTTTCTCATCCCCCAGCCCTGATTTAAACAAGCTTGTCCTGGGTAGTATTACAGCATCTAACTTATTGATGGTCATGACGTTCTACATTTTGAGGAAAAACTATCTCACAAATCAAGGTTAAATTAACTCTTACTCAGAAAATATCTATATAGCTTCTAATTTTAGGAAGTAGAATGAGATTATTAGGTGATATGATTAAGGAGTAGGAGGTTATAACCAGACATTTTAACCCAAAAGAGTAGTAATAACATCTTAAAATACCTTGTTTTTTCCTTATATTTATTATGATCAATGACATACATAATTTATAGAAATTATAGTTTAGATCATATTTAATCATGTTTACTTAAAAATTCTACTTGAATAAAGGACAGCTTTTCCTGACTTTGTTCTTTATGAACAGTAAGGTGGCCAAAAGGCCATCTGATAGTCCAGAGTCAAAACCAGTGGTAGAGAATTGGTTATAGAGCACAAACATTAAGACTTTTTTTTTTCCTGGCAGCAAAAAATTAGCTTATATTAGAAATGCAATCATACAGTTTTTAGGATAACCACCTAAGAATTACAAGGTGCAATATAAATAACAAGACCATGTTATGGCTTTATTCCATTGATCCTTTCTTACATCTGAACAATTATTATGAATATTTCATTTTAGGCATCTAGGCCCCTCATTAGAGCAGCTGACCAAGTGCTAAGTTATATGAATGGAATAAACCCTAAAAGTTGATGCTTTCCCTCTCTGTTTTTAGTGATGTGCTGTTATGGTAGAAATTTTCCGTTTTTTTGGTATATCTATTTATTTTTCCTGTGAGTCACACTTCTTATTTCTAATAAAATAGTTCTTTAAAGACAATTAAGGATAGTTTCTGACTTCTCCTCGGACAGTTATTTTTAGAGCACCTGCTCTGTGTAGGACCAAGTTGATCCAGGGGATTCTAAGAGGAACTGGCTCCGCATGGAAGCCAGCACTTTAATGGAAGAGATAAATGTGTAAGTTCCAAAGGCATGTTCCAGGGGGCAGTGTTTGGAGCATCAGGGAAGGGAGAGATTAATTTCCCTTGGGAGGGATTGGGCTCGTCAAACTTTAACTGAGAAGACATCATTGATCTGTGACAAATGTTTGTTAATGATTCAAAGGATTTTATGCTTACTAAAAGAAATAAAACAAAACATTTAACATTTGCTGAATCTTACTTGTGTCGATGGTAATTTTAGTCTCTATATTTGAAAAAGTATTGGAGAGAAATTGTGAAGGTCTCAGAGAAGAACAAAATACTTAAAAAACAGGTCTTATAAAAACGATTGGAAAAGCTTCTATTTTATTTTACAATAAAAAAACCTAAAGATCAGTAATTAATTCAGTAATTACTTTAGTTATATACACATACACATATATACACAAATATTTAGATTTATGTGAGTATATGTATGTATAATACATATGTGCTTACAAATATACATATACTAAATATATCTATAGAAAATTATATTTTGCTTATTCTTACCATGAGGAGGTTCTAGCATTTGAAGAAGGGATGAAGATTTTCTTTTTCATTTTCACAGCCTCTGACCCTTAACAGCCACTGAACAGATGTCAGATTTTTGTTGATGTATTTAATTGCCTCTTTGTTTGCATAGAACAAATAAATGTGGTGGTGGTGGTGGTGATGATGGTGGTGGTAGTGATGGTGGTGCTAATGGTGGTGGGTGGTAGTGGTGCTGATGATGGTGATCATTGTGGTGATGGTGGCGATTGTGGTGGTGATGGTGGTGGTGGTCATAGTGGTGATGGTGGTGATGATGGTGGTGATGATGGTCATGGTGGTTGGTCATAGTGTTGATGGTGGTGGGTGGTAGTGGTGATGATGGTCATGATGGTGATCATGGTGGTGATGGTGGTGATGGTGGATTGTGGTCATAGTGGTGGTGGTGGTGGTAATACTGGTGCTGGTGGTGGTGATGGTGGTGCTGATGGTGGTCATGGCAGTGATGGTGATGGTGGTGGTGGCGATGGTGCCAGTGGTGGTGGTGACAGTGGTGGCAATAGTGATGATGATGGTGGCAATTGTGGTGGTGATGGTAGTGATGGTAATGGTGGTGTGTGTGTATCTAAGTGGTGGTGGTATGTGTGTATCTAAGAAAGAGATGGGAGAGAGGAGCAGAGGAAGGGTAAGAAGAGGGTGTGGAAGCAGAGGCATGACAAGAAGGGAGGTGGCAGAGAGAGGGGGACAGAGGCAGGAGAGGTGAGATAGGGGAAACTCGGGAAGGAAAGCAAGAATACATGGCAACTTCCCTGAAGACAGGAACTGGATTGGTCCGTTGTGGATATTTCCCCAGGTCTCAGCACAGAAAATTGCTACTGGTGCACACATGGTCATCATTTGATAGGTAACAGAAGATGTGACAGGGATCTGGATAGTTTGCTCATTTCAGCTCTACTTGTTTCCAGCCCTTTCTCTCAATGGCTAAGTAAAGTTCCCTTTCTCTGCTCTGTATCCACTGGTCTTAGTACGTTCAGGCTGCTTTAAGAAAATACCATAGTCTGGGTGGCTCATAAACAATGGAAGTTTATTTCTTGCAGTCCTGGAGTTTGGAAGTCTGAAATCAAGCTCCTGCAGATTCAGCGTTTGGTGAGGGCTGTTTTCTGGTTAATAGATGGCCCCTTCTCTCTGTATCCTCACAGAGTGGAAGGCGAAAGGCAGCTCTCTGTGCCCTCTTTCGTAAGGGGACTGGTCCCGTTATTCATAGGGTGGGAGGTGTAAGGCAGCTCTCTGGGCCTCTTTCAAAAGAGCACTAGTCTCTGTGTCCTCATAGGATGGGAAGTGTGAGGCAGCTCTCTGGACTCCCGTTCATAAGGGCACTGATCCCATTATGAGGGCTCCCCCCACCTCATGACCTAATTACCACCCAAAAGCCCCACCTCTTAATACCATCACCTTGGTGATTAGGTTCCAATATATGCATTTTTCGGGGGGGGGGGACATAAACTTTGAGATGGTGCCACTGTCCATACAGGGCTTTCCTGTTGAGAGTTATAATTATTATGGGGTGGAGAGATTGGTCTTTCATGATAAACATGCTAACAGTGATTCTCCATGTTTGGAGAAAGTGTAAAAGAAGAATAGCATTTCTACTGCAGGAATAAAGTGCTGGGATTGGCCACATGCTTTGCTTAAACTCTGCTAGACATAAACAAATGTTTCTGGCTCAAAGCTGGTTGTTAAAACCTTGGAAGACCTCAAAATGGGATAGACACCCATTCTGGATGGTTGCTTCCTGGAGAAAATTGGATTAAAGGACCTCTTGATGTCCTATCAAGTCACTGGGTTCTTTTAATGTTTGCTTTTTTTGTTGTTTCTTTGGCTTAAAGTAATTCAGTAAGCTTTTTGGATGTCATTTATACAATTTGTGAGGGTTTTTTTTTTTTTGTCATTCTCACCTTTTAGTCAGTTCTTTTCTCCTCAGCCAAATTCCATTAGACATATTGTGAGTAAAATTCTTTGAAGAAAGAACAGACGTCTCAGATGATCTGAAAAAGAGCATCTCACAATAAGAAGAGAGACTAATATTTTTTCAGATACTTTCAGCAGAAGGAGCACAAAGAAACTGTGCTATTAAAAGACCTAAACTCAAGTGTAAGAAGAATTTGTATACAGATTTAGCACATAATTTTAAACGATAATTTTTTCTCCATCAAAAGATAATGTTGAGATTCTATACGCTAAATAGACAAAGGAGGGAAGCAGTGCACACACGGGGGACATGTCTGTCTGACGGAGACGGAGGACCCTGTAAGAGAGTAGAAAGAATCACGTCATAAATAAATTTTAAAAATCAGCCTCTCCCTCCACAGAGGGGAGTTCTCTATGTTACTTTCTCTGCGCTGTATCCACTGGTCTTAGTTTGTTCAGGCTGCTGTAAGAAAATACAACAGCCTGGGTGGCCCATAAACAATGGAAATGTATTTCTTGCAGTCCTGGAGTTTGGTCTAAAATCAAGCTCCTGCAGATTCAGTGTTTGGTTACTCTCTGATGTTACTTTCTGATGTTTCCATGGGAAAGACAGGAAGCGGCTTTTCCAGCCCTTTCTGAGGAAAGGAGATGCTTCAGCCTTAGGGGTTGATACTAAGCATTTTTTATTGCCTTTAAATTGAGGTGGGTAAGACAACTTTCCTTTTGTTGTGACTTCTATGTAATTCATCAGTGGTTCTCCAAACACCTTCTTGAGCTCTTTTTAAAATTTATTTTTAGAGATGGGGTCTTGCTTTGTTGCCCAGGCTGGGGTGCAGTGGTGTGATCATAGCTCACTGCAGCCTCAACTTCGCAGGTTCAAGAGATGCTCCCACCTCAGCCTCCTGCATAGCTGGGACTGCAGGTGCATACTGCTGCACCCAGCTGTTATTTGAAAACATTTTTTAAAGGTGGGGACTCAGGATGTTGCCCAAGCTGGCCTAGAATGCCTGGCCTCAGCGATCCTCCTGCCTCAGCCTCCCAAAGTGGTGGGATTACAGGCATGAGCCACTGTATCTGGCTGAGCTTTTTAAAAAGGCAGATTCCTGGGTAACTAGTAAACTCTACCAATTGTTTTAAAGCCATAAGAGATGAGGTATAGCTATCTGAATTAAAAAAAAAAAAAAAAGCTTTGCACTGGGTAAGGATGGGCATACTAACCTACTTAAATCCCAGGGTTGAAATCAGTACACATACATTATCTTGCCGGATCTTTAACTTTGAGCTTGTCTATGCCAGGCATATATTGTTTCCCGAGTTTGACAGTGTGGAGCAATAGTAAATCAAGAAAGATGGTTTTCCACCAGCACAGAACTTCTTGTCCCCTGTCCCATCTTCTACCAGCATCCATTGCAAGGGAAGAATGAAGACAAAAATCATCTACGGTTTTCAACCATGCGCATGGGTGTATTTGCCACACTGACATTGCTATGACTGAATTGGACTCAGCTAAAAGATAGCAGGACCAGGTGCCCAGGGCCTGTTTGCAGGGAGTTGGCTTTTAACAACCAGGAGGCCTTCAACTTCAATGGCCTGAGATGCTTGATAAACATGAAGAAAATAGTAATCCCCTGGAGACACTTAGCTGGGAGGATAGTCAGTGTTGACAGGCCTCCTATTAAACTCTTTTGGGAACAATCTGAGACAGATGATATGGTTTATGCAAATACCCATTAAGCCTTCTTTCCTGATATTTATGTTGCAAACTATAATTCCATCTCATTTCAAAGCTGCTGGTAAACCAAGAAAAAGAACCTGATTCTTATCCATGGCTCTAAGAGCAATGGGACTAGTAAAAATTGAAAGGTAAACTTGGAATGAGTCACAGACACACAAAGTTAACAAACACTGCCAGAGAAAACACTCCGGCCTCAGGGCACACTACCATTTGCCCTGTGGATGTTGATAAGGCATGGATCTTATCAGTAAGCTGCTGGGATAGATTTCTGCTTTGTACTTAGTAAAAATGTCTAAAAGAAGCAATGAAATGCAATACCCGGAGGGTAACCATTTTGTGACGTAGAGAGACGGTCTGATTGTCTTAGAAAGAAATGATGATGTTTTATATTCTATTTGTAGGTATAATTATATCTAGATTGTTTTGATTAAATCATCTGAGAATGGCATTTCTCATCTACTAATGGATAAATGGATTGATAGCAGGCACTCCCTTAATATATGTGAGCACATTATCTGTTTGCTTTGTGTGTCATGCAATAAGTGGCTTTAATATGTAAGCTTGTACCCTGTAAAACCCGTACTCAGATTTTTATACCTGAGTTGTTTGTTGTGTTTAAATAGATGAGGCATGGTCTAGGAATCATTTCATTGGTTCATCCTATTCTTAGATGAGGAAGTTGAGGCTCAGGGAGTTTATGACATTTTGCAAAGGTTGTACAACCAGCTTATGGCATGGCCAGGTGGGAACACAGACCTGCCGTCAGTCCTGGGGTCTTGTGCAATCCCTGGTGCCTCTCGATAGGGAGCTTAACTCTCATCTCTTGTCCGCCTCGCTAGTAGGATTTGTCCTGGTCTTGATCTGAGATCTAGTCTTCCCTCTACTGTCTCTGCCTGGATCCTGGGCACAGCTTCCTGGCTTCCATTCCCCCTCTTTGATAAACTTCATCTCATGTCTACTTTGCTACCTTGTGTCAATCCTCGAAGAGCTGGCATCTCATGCGTTATAGTCTGGTTGTCATTTCTATTGCAGTGGGACTCCGGTTCATGGGAAGTGATAAGAAGGGTCCTTTTGGCCGGGTGCGGTGGCTCACGCCTGTAATCCCAGCACTTTGGGAGGACGAGGCGGGCAGATCATGAGGTCAGGAGTTTGAGACTAGCCTGACCAATATGGTGAAAACCCGTCTCTACTAAAAATACAAAAATTAGCCAGCATGGTGGCGCACACCTGTAATCCCAGCTGCTCAGGTCGGTGGGGCAGAAGAATCGCTTGAACCTGGGAGGTGGAGGTTGCAGTGAGCCGAGATCGTGCCACTGCACTCCAGCCTGGGTGACAGAGTGAGACTCCATCTCGAGAGAAAAAAAAAAGAGTCCTTTTGCCATGTAGGATTTCCTCTCCTAGCAGTGTGGAGCTGTGGTTCCCACTGCCCTGTGATAGTCCTGCAGGGTGTGAGGTCCATGCAGGATCGCTGTAGGAAGTCCTGTGTCCCAAGGGAAAATCTGTGGTGGGACAGTGCTGTCTCAGTCATGGAGTCACTTTCCCATGTCTTAGTCTTCCCTCCATGTGAAGTTATAAGAAAAATAAGGCTCTGTCTATTTTCATTCTTTTTCTCTCCTTTCTCTTCTTTCCCCCAGCTTTTCTTCTCCCTTGTATCCATTTTAGAGTATTTCTGTTTAGAAAACAGACTGGTGGCCACAGGTAAACCCTTCACCGTATCTGTATGCTGTGATGGGAAGGCCAGGGGAGGGGGTCTGCTTTCCTGCTCCATGAAACCCAGTGAGGCCTGGGAGGAGAGTAGGTATATTAGTCTGTTCTCGCACTGCTAATAAAGACATACCCAAGACTGGGCAATTTATAAAGAAAAGATGTTTAATTGACTCACAGTTCCACAGGGCTGGGGAGGCCTCAGGAAACTTACAATTGTGGTGGAAGGGAAAGCAAACACGTCCTTCTTCATATGGCAGCAGGAAGGAGAAGAATGAGAGTAAAGGGTGGGAAAAGCCCCTATAAAACCATCAGATCTCATGAGAACTCATTCGCCATCATGAGAATAGCATGAAGGTAACTGTCCTCATGATTCGGTTACCTCCTTTTGGGTTCCTGCCACCACACATGGGGATTATAGGAACTACAATTCAAGATAAGATTTGGGTGGGAACACACAGCCAAACCTTGTCTTACTGCCCCTGGCCCCTCCCAAATCTCATGTCCTCACATTTCAGAACACAATCATGCCCTTCCAGCATTCCCGCAAAATCTTACCTCATTCCAGCATTAACTCAACAGTCTGAGTTCAAAGTCTCATCTGAGACAAGGCAAGTCCCTTTTGCCTATGAGCCTTTACAATCAAAAGCACGTACCTATTATATTTCCTAGACACAATGTGGGTACAGGCATTGGGGAAATACAACCATTCTAAATAGGAGAAATTAGCCAAAACAAAGGGGCTACAGGCCCCATGCAAGTCTGAAATCCAGTGGAGCAGCCAAATCTTAAAACTCCAAAATGATCTCCTTGGACTCCATGTTTCACATCCAGGTCACACTGATGCAAGAGGTGGGCTCCCATGGCCTTGGGCAGCCCCTCCCCCATGGCTTTGCAGGGTATAGCCCCCTTCCAGGCTGCCTTCATGGCTGATGTTGAGTGTCTATGGCTTTTCCAGGGGCAGGGTGCAAGCTTTTGATGGATCTACCATTCCGGGGTCTGGAGGATGGTGGCTCTCTTCTCACAGATCCACTAGGTAATGCCCCAGTGGGGAGTCTGTGTGGGGCTCTACCCCACATTTCCATTCTGCACTGCTCCAGCAGAGGTTCTCCATAAGGACCCCGCCCCTGCAGCAGACTTCTGCCTGGGCATCCAAGCATTTCCATACATCCTCTGAAATCTAGACGGAGGTTCCCCAACCTCAATTCTTGACTTCCGTGCACCCTCAGGCCCAGCCCCATGGGTAAGCTGCCAAGGCTTGGGGCTTACACCTGCTGAAGCAATGGCCTGAGCTATATGTTGGCCCCTATTAGCCACAACTAGGACACAGGACACCAAGCCCCAAGACCGCACAAAGAAGTAAGGCCTTGGGCTTGGACATGAAACCATTTTTCCTCCTAGGCCTCTGGGTGTGTGATGGGAAAGGCTGCCATGAAGACCTCTGATGTGCCCTGGAAACATTTTCCCCATTGTCTTGGTGATTAACATTTGGCTTCTCATTACTTATGCAAATTTCTGCAGCCTGCTTGAATTTCTTCTCCAAAAATGGGTTTTTCTTTTCTATTGCATGATCAGGTTGCAAATTTTCCAAACTTTTATATGCTTTGCTTCCCTTATAAACATAAGTTCCAATTCCAAACCATCGCTCTCAAGTTCAAAGTTCCACAGATCTTTAGGGCAAGGGCAAAATGCCACCAGTCTCTTTGCTAAAGCATAGCAAGGGTGACCTTTACTGCATTCCCAAGAAGTTTCTGATCTCCATCTGAGACTACCTTAGCCTGCACTTCATTGTCCATATCACTATCACCATTTTGGTCAAAGACATTCAACAGTTTCTAGAAGTTCCAAACTTTCCCACATCTTCCTGTCTTCTCAGCACCCCCAAGACTCTAGGAAGTTTCAAACCTTCCAACATTTTCCTGTCTTCTTCTGAGCCATCCAAACTGTTCCAGCCTCTGCCTATTACCCAGTTCCAAAGTCACTTCCACATTTTTGAGTATCTTTACAGCAGTGCCCTGCTCTCTGCA
The DNA here is from genome assembly GCF_009828535.3 of Hylobates moloch. NCBI lineage: Eukaryota > Metazoa > Chordata > Mammalia > Primates > Hylobatidae > Hylobates > Hylobates moloch. The sequence goes on along the minus strand of NW_026652280.1, from coordinate 2,843,489 downwards.
GTACCAATTTACTGTATTAGTCCATTCTCACACTGCTAATGGAGACATACTCAAGACTGGGTAATTTATAAAGGAAAGAAGTTTAATTGACTCACAGTTACACAGGGATGGGGAGGCCTCAGGACACTTACAATCATAGCAGAAAGGGAAGCAAACATGTCCTTTTTCACATGGCAGCAGGAAGGAGAAGAATGAGAGCGAAGGGTCGGGGGAAACCCCTTATAAAACCATCAGATCTTGTGAGAACTCACTCGCTATCACGAGAACAGCATGAAGGTAACTGCCCCCATGATTCAATTACCTCTCACTGGGTCCCTCCCATTATGTGTGGAGATTATGGGAATGACAATTCAAGATGAGATATGGGTGGAGTCACAGCCAAACCATATCAGTGGGATTGCTGCCAGCTCACGCTCTGATGCTTCCCCTCCCCATGTCCAAGCATGCGCTAAAATATTACAGCCTGGACTATGTCTGACAGAAAGAGGCTCCTTGAGTCCTAACCTTTGGCCAAGAGGCTGAAAGGTGCGCCTCTTATGTGCTTAATGTTCCTTTTTTTCCTATGAGAAGTAAACTCGCTGGTAAAGTTATAAGAAAAATAAGGCTCTATTTTCATTCTTTTTCTCTCTCTTTCTCTTCTTTTCCCCCAACTTTTCTTCTCCCACCCATCCATTTTAGAGTATTTCTGTTTCGGTGAAATAATGCACGTGGTCCCGTCATCGGTCCGCTAGTTTCGATGGCTCTGTTGTGATCATCGAGGCACTAGAGGTTGTGTGTGGGTTTTGAGCTGCCTTGTTAGAGAACAATCTGTTTGAGGAGGGAACCAACTGATTGCTTTGTATTTTATAGTTCAAAAAATATTAGACTCCTTGTAATTAAATCATTTTAATAACATAGATCATTGTCGTTTCTTTGAATCCAGAGACATAGAGTTTTCAATTAATCACAAACTAAGCCACCTAGCTCTTGTCTTTCAACATGTGTGGAACAGGTGAGGTTGCCCTAAGGCTTAATTCCAGTCCCATAGATTTGTGGCCAGTCGAGGAGGCCATGGCCATGCGTACAGGCACATGCTTGTTGAGTGTAGGAGGTTGATGTCCTCTCTTGTTGAGGTCCCTAATCAGCGACGACTTCCTCCTACCATTGGTCAGTAGAAATCACAAAAGAAACACAAAGACCCTGCCTCTGATTTCTAAGTATTTCCGATTTAGGAGCAGCAAAGAAAGAGTTAAAATGAAAGAAAGCAAAAGGGACTAATTCGGTCCATAGAATGAAACTGAAATGAAACACATCGCTGCATCAATTAATTTGGGCTTGAATTTGCCAACGTTTAACGAGGAGAAATAAACACCTACACAGCTGCTCATAGAGGTGACCATTTGGAGCAAAGTCCAGCGCTCCTCCGAGATGCATTGCTGGTGATACAGCTGCGGTGGGTGAGATGCTTGAACAGGTTTGCTGGTTTAAAAGTTACAGTCTCTAATCTTCGTACTTTTCTAGTTCCATGACTGGAAGCATACTTCCTATAATGCATTTCACATATATTACAAAATTATTGTTATGGAAGGTAATGACAGGTGTTGGAGAAGTTATGAACAAAAGTATTATGGGGAGTGAAGGTTAACACTTAAAGCAGATGTATCCATTTTTGATCTTATGAAAATATACATAAAATTAGCTTAGGATGTATTTTAAAATGCTGGATTATTTTTCTGTTGTAATCAATGAATTTCCCTCCTTCTTCTTCTTCTCTCTTGCTGCCTCCTCCTCCTCCTCCTCCTCCTCCTCCTACTGCACAGACGGTTCTGGCGGTGGTCGTGGTGTTTGGAATCTCCTGGCTGCCGCACCACATCATCCATCTCTGGGCTGAGTTTGGAGTTTTCCCGCTGACGCCGGCTTCCTTCCTCTTCAGAATCACCGCCCACTGCCTGGCGTACAGCAATTCCTCCGTGAATCCTATCATATACGCATTTCTCTCTGAAAATTTCAGGAAAGCCTATAAGCAAGTGTTCAAGTGTCACATCCGCAAAGATTCACATCTGAGTGATAATAAAGAAAATAAAAGTCGAATAGACACCCCACCATCAACCAATTGTACTCATGTGTGATGAAAGCTATATTAGAGGATCACTGTGGCTGAGTTTCCATATAAGTGGCCCAGACACAGAAGCAAACAGAATGCGCTAGTGAGCAATGCTGCAACTTGTTGTCTTAACAACAATTCCAGTCATTTTAATTAAAGCCCACCTGTGTTAAAAAGTACTTTGATCCACTTAGGAAATTCCAAGGTCTAGTGAGAATTATTTTTCAATTTTATTTTAGTTCTAAATTATGTTTCAGAAACAAAAGATAATGCTGTATAGTTTTATTCCTCTTCAGAAATGAAAGCTTAGTAGAATTCCATATATATGTTCAACTCTTCATTGATTGAGAACTGGGCCATCAATATGGTCAGGAATATTTGCAGTCTACATTGTAAAGCAAATTTGTTTAGAAAAAAGATTTGAGCTTTAGTTCCTTAAGAGAAGTAATATTGTGAACTATGTATTTTAAAATATGATCATGGACACACAATGATGAATTTTTTGGCCATTTACATAGGCACATCTACTAAGTGGAAAGAAGGCTTTCTGAAGTCTGTTTGCACAGGTGGCGTTTGCTTCCAATTGTAGCTAGCGTACGGAGCTTTGGAAGCCTGTCGTTATGAGATACAGTCGGTTTACCTCAGGAGTCAATTCAGCGTTGTGGTGGTGACCTGGGATGCAGTAGTAGGCACTGTTGATTCAAATTTATCCTGTGAAATTAGGCTTTATAGAGTTAACAAAACAGAATCAGAGACCACTCTCTTAACAGTGGAAGATGCAAATAAGTTTTTGAGAATAAAACTGGATTTTGAAATTTTATATAAGTACTTGACAAAAGTTTTCATTTTGCCTTGAATGGAACCTACTAAAAGGAGACATGAAAAAAAAAATCAGCGAGGTTGATGTAGATAATAATTTCTATGGGACCAAAGACTAGACAGAATTCAGTTAAGTCACATGACGTAATGGTCATGCCTGTAGATAAAGCATATTTCATGCTTGATTTAGATGACATTCAAAAAAAATCATGGGACTGAATATACCTAGGGGTATCCTATCTTGTACAAATGCATGCTTTTTCATTAAATTTGTAATGATGTTTAATGCACATTTCCACCAAATATTATTTCCTCTAAAAATGTTAATTTGGGGTTAAAACCATCACCACGTGAATTTCAAATGTAGTTTTCATGACAATTTCATATTGATATGTGTTTACAGTGAGAAAATGGCATGAAAATACTAAATTATCTTGTGTCGGAAAAGTACTTTTCAGACTGTAAGACTTTGATATGTTTTAGGAGGAAACAAAAGCAAGAAGTTTTTTGTTTGTTTGTTTGTTAAAAAGGATTTGGTCAGGCACAGTGGCTCATGCCTGTAGTTTCAGCACTTTGGGAGGTCCAGCTGGGTGGAATGCTTGAGGTCAGGAGTTCGAGACCAGCGTGGGCAACATGGCAAAACTCGGTCTCTACTAAAAATATAAAAATTAGCTGGGTGTGGTGGTGCATGCCTGTAGTTTCAGCTACTCTGGAGGCTGATGTGGGGGATCACCTGAGCCCGGGAGGTCCAGGATGCGGTCAGCCAAGACTGCACCACTGCACTCCAGCCTGGATGACACAGCAAGACTCTGTCTAAAATATATGTGTATATATATATATATATGTATATGTGTAATGTACATCTGTGCCAAATCAGCACTCCACACGAAACATCAAATTTTAGATAAAAATACAAACTTGACACAAGCATTTGGCATGCTAACTTTTTTAGCTCATTCACTTACTTTCACTAATCGTATTTCAGTGACCAGTGTTTGCATTTGCATGTTATTAATAACTCTCTGGATAAAAGGAAAGAAAAACGTTAGAAATATTTTGAAGTGATATATTTTTATGTTTGTTGACCAGAGAAAGAAATTGTGTTTATGTGTAAGAGAGGGTCTTAAAGAATATGTCCTTTGCATCGAATGTTTTTTGCACTTTATTCAAATATATAGGAGCAGAAAAATTTTATCCTGACGATGATACCTCCTGTGATTTGTGGAACTTGAAGTTGCTGTTGCGAACTCCAGAACAACTTCTTTGGGTGTGAATTCACAAAAGTGTGCAAAGAAGTGCCTTCTGGTTGCGTCTGAATTTGCATGAATGGAAATGGTTTCTCGCACCATGGCTATTTCTTTGTTTTCTCCTTCTGATCTGTAAGCATATAAATGGAAGTATTTAAAAAAAAATACTCTAGCTAATGTTGCTATTTTCTAGAGGCATGCTGAAAATGTGCTGTGCCTTTTGTCCTTCCCAGATGCTACTGGCGTGTCCGAAGCTTAAGGCATGGCACAAAAGTAATAGCTCGCACTTGAACCCCCCCCACTTTGCTAAATGTAAATGCTAATTGTTGCATCTTACAGTTAGATAGGATATACGTCCTGCATATTGTCATTCTAATCAATTCCTCTTACTCAGAGTTTTGACTGAGTCTACTTCTAAAACAAATTTTGATAGGGATAATGACATCTTCTGCAAAGATCTAAACCTGTACAACATTTTCTGAATAAAGAGTTCCAGAAGAACTCGTAAACAGAATGAAATTAACCAGAGAAGTGTAGGAGTGTGTTGCATTTGCCAAGCATCTGCTTCCTCGCTAGACTTCCCCCTAATATATAATGACCAATTCTGAAGCACCTTCTTTTCCATCACTAAATAAAGACAGCTTCCCAAGGACACACTTTTTCTCCCAGCATCAGGTTGAGGGAGAAATATTGCGTATACCTTTGAAGTCAGGCTGCTTGAAACCCACATTTTCAGTTTACTTCAAAGAAAACTGATGCTTTCTACGTAGATTTGGCTGTCTCAGTGCCCAAGGCAGCTGTTATTTTCCTAGGCTTTTTGCTTTCACGTAAGGAAACAGGCTCTGGGATATTTAGTGGCTGAAATGCTTGCTGTTTCACATGCATAAGCAACAATTTCACTGTCCTGCTGATGAATACGGTGATGTGGATGGAAACATTTTCTTGTCCTATATCCTGGAGATAGGAAACAGATTCTCTGTGTGCTCTTCTGACCAGGTATGTGCTCAGCAATATAGGGGACTGAGGCCATTTTCTGAATACTTTAGGTAAATTACTTTTGCTTCTAACTAAATTGTTTTATTTTCCACATTGGGAGTAAAACCATTTCCTGCCCCATCCCAATCTCTGGTGCTTTTGTCTTTTTTATCCTAACTCACTTCTATCCAGATTTCCTCTTGATAATATTTACCACAGATAAATTCCTCCTTTGGCCCAGATATAACAAATCGGAGTGGGGAGGAGAGAAGCTTAAGGAACTGCATGAGTCATGCAAGGCTCAGAACTTCTTGTGGCTCAACTCGAAACCATATTGCCTTCCTGCATTCTCCCAGATGCTCTGAGGCAGTGCAGCGATCATTCTAATATGTTAACTGAGACCCAAGATGTCAGCAGGAGAGGACAGCTTATCCAAGCGTCCCTTTCCTTTTCAATCATGGCCGTGGATATCTGTAAACACCAAAATGCTCGTGATGAGACAGCATTACATTGAGGAAAATAACCCATTGTGCAGCTGCATCATGTTCTTGTTTTAAATGATTTATCAAATACATGTATGTAAACTACATAGTTACTAACTGGGAAAATACATCAATGTGGCTACTTCCTCTGAAAAGTTACTGTCTAAAATTTGTAAATTTTAATCTATACTGTTGCACATATTTTCCATGTCTTAAATTTGTAAGTGGGTTTCTATGAAAGGTAATCGTATTCTTCTTGACCATTAAACATGTTGCATGTAAGGCTATTTCTCAAGTAGATGTTAATGACTTGTTTAATTATTGACTTACTTATTTTAAAAGCTATATGTAGTAAGAACGAGTAGGTGGTTTAAAATTCAGATAGTTACATGTTGGCCTGGAAAGAAAAAAATTATAAAATGGTAATTATATCTGATTTTATTTAACCATATTTTAATATTTTCTCTTTTAGAAGTGGAAAAGTTGAGCCTGAGGAAGAATTTAAAATTCTTAAGACATCTTTGATGGGAGCTGTATCTGCATTAGGCAAAAGTGTCTAAGGAGAGTGTATCGTGTTATTGTAATGCATTAGCAGGATGTTTTTTTCATCGACTTGTGAAAGTGCTGTGGATAATAGATGGTGGTTTCTTTTCTTAGTGTGGCGGATTCACTCACATTCATGTTTTTGACTTTAGCTGCCATCCTGGGGTTCTGAGGGTAGCATGTCTGTTTGACTGGGCAAGACCCTCACATACCTTGGCAGGCCCTGGATTTCGCTTCTCTGTGCTGCCTGATGCTACTCACAGTGCTGACTCATGGGCAGATGCTCCCCATCCCTCCCCATAGGCCCTGTTCCCGCATCCGATGACTCTCGGGTTTTGTTCTAGGTGCAGAAATAGTGGGAGAGGCCATAATCGTGAATGATGAATAAGAAGGGAAGGTGGGACCGGGCATGTGGCTTACGCCTGTAATCCCAGCACTTTGGGAGGCCGAGGCGGGTGGATCACCTGAGGTCGGGAGTTCGAGACCAACCTGACCAACATGGAGAAACCCCTGTCTCTACTAAAAATACAAAATTAGTCAGGTGTGGTGGCACACACCTGTGATCCCAGCTACTCAAGAGGCTGAGGCAGGAGAATTGCTTGAACCTGGGAGGTGGAGGTTGCGATGAGTCTAGATTGCGCCATTGCAGTACAGCCTGGGCAACAAGAGTGAAACTCTGTCTCAAAAAAATAAAAATTAAAAAAAAAAAAAAGAAGAGAAGGTGGCCAGTGAGAGTTTTATCTTTATATTCATTGAAAATAACCTCAGCTGAATTTTCTCTCTGCATCTTTTCAATGTTGGCTCCATTTGCCGTATTCAGACAATTGCTTGAAGAGCTGAACTGTTAGCTCAAGATTTTGTTGGCACTGTTGGATAGAAAGCCTCTCCTTTTCTGCTGGAGAACAGATTTCTCAGGCCAAGTTGTGTAGGTCCAAATTCTCCGCAATTAGAGAAGGCACAGTAAAGAAAAGATCCCTTGCTGATGGAATGGACTGGAACTGAGCTCCACTGTTTAAATTTTTGACTCTCAGGTAGTGGTGATCAATATGGTAACCCATGAACTGGGATGAATTTTGGGGCCTGCTGTGGGTTTTCTATGGGACACCATATACCACAGTACTGTATTTCAAAATATTGGATATTGATTATGAACACTGGAACTATTTATGTGTCATCATTCCAAAGACCATCGTGATCTATGAAGCTCCTTTATTTGCTGGCTAGATTGCCCAAAAACAAGTGAGCTTGTTTTTGGACAATCTAGCCAACATGTCACATAATGGGGAAAAATGCAGATGGTCCTGTGGCTGGTGCTAATGAAGAATGACCTGGGCCCAACATAGAACTTTTCCAGTATGGTGAGCATCAAAGTAGGCAGACATCCAAAACCCGAGTGAAGGGCAGATCCCCAGGCACCACCCAGGCCCTGCAGGCAAAGCTCTCAGGGCCCCATTTGTGTTTGTGTGGCCTGCACTGTGTAAGTGTTGTTCCCCAGGACTTCTGCAATGGGATACCAAAGATGATGTGTAAGGCCTTCAGTATATAATGGACTTGTGTCAAGTACCTAAGGGTTCATTGCCTTGTTTGAGGAATCACAGAACATCATTTCTGATTGGTTCTTAGAGCCTGCATCTTGTAGCACTGGGACTTCTGGAGACCTCTGGAGACCGTTGACTATGCCAGGAGGGTGGAGAAATGAAGCTGATGGCAGAAGCAGGCTCCCAGCTCCTCCTCTCCTGTTCAGCCAGGCGATTCTTACCTCCATTGGCCTTTGGATGTCTGTGTAATAATTTGTTGAGAATCATTAGAGAACAACTAATCCAAAAAAATCTATCATCCTTTATTTGTGTTGACTTTCTGATTACGCCTTCATTCACTCTTTTATTACTCGTACACATGTCTGTTTTTATTCTTCCCTACTCTTTTCCTAAAGTTGGTCATATTTCTACATTTGAGATCTTCCAATTTCTGTGAATGTTGAGGGGTTCACAAAGTGGCTTGGCCCCAGACCTCTATATCCTCGTTGTTCTGTTTGGACTTAGGACTTTTTTCTTGGCTATCCTGTCAATACTTTTCCATCTAACAGAAATGCAAGCTTCATGAGCAAGTTATTTTTATAACAGATCATGTCAGCAATTCCTCCACAGCATTGTTTGTAGAACAGGTCAGCTGGCGTGTGGCCTCCTGAGGGCCTTGAGTGGGGTTCTGGACCCAGCGGGGGCCACATCTCTGAGAACTCATTCCCTGTGGGTGTCTGGGGTGCATCGTTCTTCTCAGATGTTATGACTTGGCAGATGAGATTTGTCCGTCTGCTCAGTGAGAGGAATTCCGATGCTGGGACTTGACTCCCGCTGCAGGGAGCTCTCTGGGCCCGGGCATGTTGGGTGGAGTTGTGATGGGTGTGCCTCCCTCGGACTTACTCTGGCCGGGAACTGCATCTGCTCCTCTAAGGAGATTTGAGCAGGTGAACGGAGTTTCCATCATTCCTGGTCTAGAGTTCATGTGTGAAGGTCAAATATAGGTGGGGACTTGGCAGCACATAACTCTGAGTGAAAGACATGATCAGCACGATAGACTTGCTATGTGACCTGCCACTGTGGTCACTTGTTACACTAAGTCTCCATTTAGAAATAGCAAAGATCCAAGAAAGCAGAAGAGTGGGGGTGGGAGCGGGGCTAAATGTGTTGCTCTTCAGTGTAAATCTGCCCATTTTATTGGAAAGAAAGGAAACAGGGTACACAAATGCTGTTTGGGAACATTGTTTCAGGGTCACCTAGCTTTGATGATGAGAGTGTTTTTTAAAATAGAAAGCATGTCATTTTCCTTCTAGAGAGGATTTGCTGGTATGTCGATGTAGCTCCAGAAATAGGTCTCAGTGTTCTGGCTCGGGGCGAGGTTACAAAAGAGGCTTCCGTAGCGTCCTCAGGCCCACGTGCCCTGTGTTCTTCACAGCCTCATGGGCCCCAGAGGAACTTTTACATGGCAGACACTGAGTGAATACACAGATTCCTAGATTTGAGATGTTTTCAAAATAGGGCTAACATGTGTAAAGAATCAAACTTAGTCATTCCATTGAAATAAAATTGGATTATAATCTAGAAATATTTATAAGACAGAAATGGATGTGTAAATGTTAGTTTTCATATTTTGGTTTTCTAAGAGTCACATTTTATTGCCATAGAGCACATAGAGATTCAAAATTTGACAATGAGATATAGAAATCCAAAGTTTTCTTGGGTAAGATTGAACAAATCTTGTAATCTCTTCAGTTCTGTCTGCCTAAGCGAGGAGAGTCGTTGTGGAGCATTGTAGAAAGGATAGAATGAACATTAGGGTACCGAGGGTTTGGGCTGGATTCTGTTGTTTCATTAGGATACCGAGGGTTTGGGCTGAATTCTATTGTTTCATTAGGGTACTGAGGGTTTGGGCTGAATTCTGTTGTTTCATTGCTACTGAAGTGCTGTCTTGGGTATCCTCGTGCACACAAGAAGGATTTGGAAAAGGTCAGTGAGTTTGAAGCTGGCTGCACAGTTGAATGAGCTGGGCAGTTGAAAGTCCCCGTGATGCTCTGGCCTTACCTTAGATCAGAGATTCTCATATTTTTTCAAGCATCAGAATCACCTGCAGAGCTCGTTGAATACAGATTGTTGGCCACATCTGCAGAATTTCTCATTCAGTAGATTTGGGATGGGGCCCAAGGATTTGCAGCTGGTCCGGAGACCACCTTGTGAGATCTACTACCTGATTTAATTGGTTTGAAGGTGAAGGTGGAGTTTAGGCTTTTTAAAATAAATAGTATCTGCATTTTCAGAGCAGATAACCAATCAAATTGAGCAGATGGTCTTTTAAAGTCTAAGCTTCTATGGTTCTGTGAAAAAGTTGTTTACATGGAATCTAAATCATTCAGAATTTTTATTGCTTACGTTGATCAGATCCATAAAATATCTGTTTAACTATTACATTACCCAGCTACAGAAATTTGTAAGATTTCAAAAGCATGAAGGAGTTTAATAACTTGTAAGACTTTCAGAGATTATTATAATTTTCCCCTCAAAAGAATAAAATAAAATATCTTGGTGGAAGAGAGCACCTACGCATTCAATTTGTTTCCCTCAAATGCTAAGGGTTAAAATAGTACTCAATATTGTTAGATGTGAAGTTTTGAACCCAGTGTTTAAACTCAATGTTTAAATATTTGCATGTCTTTCTATGTGACTGCTAATTTTTAACTACATTATTATCTCTAAGAGATAAATAAACTTTCCCTGCACTTAAAGTTTTTAAATTAAGTATCTTCTGATAACATAAGTAGTATGAGTAAGGAAAAAACACTATGTGTACTGTATTTTTAAATTTTAGTAAGGTGTGATATGGTTTGGCTCTGTGTCCCCGCCCAAATCTCACCTTGAATTGTAATAATCCTCATGTGTCAAGGACCGGCAGGTGGAGATAATTGAATTATGTGGACGGGACGGTTTCTCTCATACTGTTCTTGTGGTAGTGAGTTCTCACGAGATCTGATGATTTTATAAACATCTGGCGTTTCCCCTGCTGATCCATTCTCTCTTTGCCTGCTGCCATCCACGTAAGATGTGACTTGCTCCTCCTTGGTCTCTGCCATGATTGTGAGGCTTCCCCACCACGTGGAAATGTAAGTCAATTCAAACCACTTTCTTTAGTAAATTGCCCAGTTTCAGATATGTCTTTATCAGCAATGTGAAAATGGACTAATACAATGTGATTGTTCAAATGCTGATATGAAAGCTGTGCTGAACGTGGATCTTCTTATGCCAGACACTGTTATAATTATTCTCTAGAGAGCTGGCCATACAATTTATCTCATTATTTATGGATCTAGCATGAATGCCAGTAAGCTGGCAAAGCCAAAAGCCAAAAAACTAAGAGTTTGTATTAATCCAGTTAATGCCAAATCCAGTCATCCTCCATCATCCTACCTCTGTGTTCTGCATGAAATATAATTGGCCTTTGTGGTTGGAACCAGTTTTCTTGCATTGAAAATGAAATTTGTTCCTCGAAATGCTCTAGTTTAAGAGTGTGCTTTTTTTTCCAAACAAAATGGAAATAACTTTCTGTTCCCATAAAGTTCTTGAAGACACTGTATTCTTCAGTTACTGCATATTTGAGAATATTAATTTGTTGCCTTTATACCTGAAAAACAATGTGAGATGAAATTACTTTATTGCAGTATATTTTTATTAAGATATCTCTAGACCCAGCTTACAATTTTGAATGTTACTAGAAAAAAGTCAGAAGGCAAACTGATGCCCCCATTTTAGGTAACTAGCTTTTTTCTGCTTGGATAAGTATGTGCTTTTTAAAGTTATTGATGCCTGATACCTTCACTAGAATGTCTTTTCATCACTCTCTAATACCTGAATATTCTTCATAAATTGAATTATATTTCCATAAATATGAAAGGGACATTTAGCCTGGTAAAGTGACCATTTAGCCTGGCAATTCCAAATCTTTTTTCATGTAAGGATTATTTTACAAATATAAAATTGTTCCCAGACTTTCATATGACAATAATGTACTTTTAGTATATGTCAATAAAGAAAATACAAAATGAAAAATAAAATGAAAAATAAAACTACAGACCTCTATTTCTCATGGATATAAACACAAAATCTTCAACAAAATGTTGATAAATCATATCCAGAAAGGTTTAAAAAGAATTATATACCATTACCAAGAAGGGTTTATTCCAGGAGTGCAAGGCTGGATCAACAGTGAAAAATCAGTCTATATAATCTGCCATATTAGCAGCCTACTAAAGGAAAATTGGACTATCATAATTGACACAGAAGAAGCATTTGACAAAATCCAGCATTCATTCGTGTTTAAAAAAATTCTCAGTAACCTAGGAATAGAGGAAAATGTCCTCAATTTAATAAATAGCATCTACAATAAAACTCTAGAGCTAACATCATGTTTTAATAGTGAAAGACGGAATGCTTTTCCCTTAGATAAGGAAAAAGGCAAGGACATCTGTTCTTATTTAACATGGTATGGAAGTTGTAGTCACTGCAATAAGGCAAGAAAAAGAAGGAAAAGCATATAGAGCAGAAAAGAGGGATTAAATTGTCTCTATTTACAGCAGACATGATTATCTATATAGAAAATCCCCCTGGCCGGGTGCGGTGGCTCACGCCTGTAATCCCAGCACTTTGGGAGGCTGAGGTGGTGAGATAATGAGGTCAGGAGTTCGAGACCTGCCTGAGCAACATGGTGAAACCCTGTCTCTACTAACAATAGAAAAGTTAAATGGGTGTGGTGATGGGTGCCTGTAATCCCAGCTACTTGGGAGGCTGAGGCAGGAGAATCACTTGAACCCAGGAGACGGATGTGGCAGTGAGCCTAAAATAAAGGACTTGGCCACAGAATATTACATCTGGGTCCTGAGATTGTTCCAGTCTAGTATCTCCCTTCTGTAGTGATCAAAAATTTAAAAGACACTGAGATAAAATCAAGAGATTTCAAGTGTAACGACTTTTAATATTGTCTGCTTTATAATGACTTCCTCTAGCCACATCCGTAATGCTGCTTTATAATGACTTCCTCTAGCCACATCTGTAATGCTGCAGAGAGTTGCCTAATTTTTCTTTCCACTTTGGCTTGCTGATTATTTTATTTAGTAAGAAGCTATTTTCCTTCTGCATACTTACACACATTTGATATGATCTCTCTCTTTCTTTCTTTCTTTCTTTCTTTCTTTCTTTCTTTCTTTCTTTCTTTCTTTCTTTCTTTCCTTCTCTTTCTTTCTTTCTTTCTTTCCTTCTTTCTTTTTCTTTTTCTTTTTTTTTTTGAGACGGAGTCTTGCTCTGTTGCCAGGCTGGAGTGCAGTGGCACGATCTCAGCTCACTGCAACCTCTGCCTCCCAGGTTCAAGTGATTCCCCTGCCTCAGCCTCCCAAGTAGCTGGAATTACAGGCATGCGCCACCATGCCTGGCTGATTTTTTTGTATTTTAGTGGAGACAGAGTTTCACCATGTTGGCCCAGATGATCTTAATCTCCTGATCTTGTGATCCGCCCACCTCAGCCACTCAAAGTGCTGGGATTACAGGTGTGAGCCACCACGCCTGGCCTTGATACGATTTTCTCTACATGCAAGAGAAAAGATTCTGTTTCATTGGTGTTGTCATCTGTGGTTAAGATAATTTTAAGAACAAATACAAAAATGACTGCAATTATGGTGTAAATAAGATCAGTGGGTCATTTACGTTTTTTTAAGTGAAAAATACTTATTTAAAGAATTCATAGACTTAGCAGTTAAGAGAATATTACGTCTTCAGTTGAAGCCATTTTAAAACTGCATATTCCAGTGTCATCCTATCAAGGTGTAGGTACTGTTTAATGATAGAATAAAATATTACTTAATATTGCAGGAAAAAATCCAGGGTTGATGGTTTTCTTGTAAATGCATAAACACGGGGATATATGATGGCTTAGGTAGCTGCTGGGGCATCCATCCCGGGAGGGTGCGTTGCAGCTCGAGGTGTCTCCCCTTTCCGTAGCATCGCACATTTTACCTCACTGGCCTCTCACCAGACAGGCTTCTCTTGGCCTTGCACAAAGTCCCTCCACCGTCTGTGTCTTTGAGGACTTTCCTGGGCTCTGCTGATCCATTGCCCTCCTTCATAATCAGAGCCTGATTCCCATGGCTTTGCCCCCAACCCCTTGCAACTCACCTGCTCATCCGTCCTGTGTTTAGTTGAACTCAGAACTCTCACCATGCTCATCCAAGAAGCCCATCCACACGTCGATGGGATGTAGAGAAGGAATTCTCTGCCTCTGTCTCCTGACCCTTAACACCTGCAATCTTTTTTAAGATAATTGGTAGATATTGGTGGGTGCAGGCAGTAATGTTCCTTTCTTTGTTCTTAAACCATTCATAACTGTAACAATAGGAATTTTAGAGTCCGCGAAGGGGATACAGGCTGTTTCTGATGGTGGTGAGTCCTCTGCTCTGGGAGCCCCCCTTAGTCCCTTGCACCCTTCCTTGGCTGGGATGTTGCAGCACGTGTCCATTAAGACATATTTTCTAAGATTCTGGGATTCTACAGTTTGGGGGACCAGGCCTGAGAAGTGGTGTTCATGAAATAATTTTGTGCAGGTGTTATTTTTTGTACATAGAGCTTTCCTGAGGAGTATATTATTAAGTTTTAAAGCTGTCATTTAAAAAACTTAAATTGGTACACTGAAAGCTGCTAATTGCCTTTTATTCTATTTTGTAAAATGTGATTAAACACATTTGACCTTTTGGGAATAACTGTGAGAGAAGAAAATGCTTGCAGAGACTTCAAATAAAGGTATTAATATATATATATAAATGGCATTCTATCCTCTGAAGTCTAAATTAAGCATATGATGAATGTCTGTTGAGAAATAATAGGTGGGGAAGGAATAAATGAAATTTCAGAAATTTGTTTCTACCTAGGGTGATTACACTCTAGGTACAGAATACTGGTAAAGTAAATATCCATAAATCTTAAATGCATTATCTGAATAATCAAAAAAAAAGAGAATATGCTGATAGGGTTCATGTTGAATGTATAAGTTACTATAAATTGTCTCTTACAAGAAAGCATTTCATAAATACGATTTCAGAAAGATTACGTTACCTTAATGAATAATAGTTGTGGTCCCAAAATGAAAGTTTCTTTAAGTTGAAACCTTTTTTTCATTTCGCCAATCAATAAACTTTTTTTGAACACCTGTGTGCAATTCACCATGTTAGGCATTGTCAGGAATAAAAACAAATGTAATATATATTTCTTGTCACCCAAGGAATGTAACCATATAATTTTAAGAAAGAAGACAGGCTGGGCGTGGTGGCTTATGCCTGTAATCCCAGCACTTTGGGAGGCTGAAGCAGGCAGATCACCTGAGGTCAGGAGTTCAAGACCAGCCTGGCCACATGGTGAAACCCTGTCTCTACTAACAATTCAAAAATTAGCTGGGCGTGGTGGCATGCACCTGTAACCCCAGCTACTTGGAAGGCTGAGGCAGGAGAATCACTTGAACCTGGGAGGCGGAGGGTTCAGTGAGCCAAGATAACGCCATTGCACTCCAGCCTGGGCAGCAGGAGTGAAACTGTCTCAGAAAAAAACAAAAAAAAACAAAAAACAAGATAGATTGTTGACAAGACAAATTGACAAAAATATCAAGTGGCAAATGAGTGATCAGGCAGAAGCTTTATTAAGAGGAAACCCCCTGAGTAGCAGAGTTACCGGAAAGATGCTGTGTGGTAGTTTTTGTTTTAATAGACTGTTTTAAGACTGAATTATTACATGTTTTACGCCCTTGGTCATTGAAACTCTATAAATTTGATAAAAGACATGTGTCCAACATCCAAGAAGCTCAACAAACTCCAGATAGGAGAATTTCAAAGAGACGCATGCCTAGACACATCTTAATTGATGTAGTTTGGATATTTGTCCCCACCTGAATCTCATGTTCAATTGTAATCCCCACGGCTGGAGGTGGGCCTGGTGGGAGCGTTTACATCATGGGGATGGGAGTGTTTAAATGGTGGGGGTGGCTCCCTCATGGCTTGGTGCTATCTTCATGACAGTGAGTTCTTGTGAGAGATGGTCATTTAAACCTGTGTGGCACTTTCTCCCTGCCCACTCACTCTTGCTTGCTCCTGCTTTCGCCAGGCGATGTGTCTACTCCCCATTCACCCTCCACCATAATTGAAAGCTTCCTGAGGCTTCACTGGAAGGCATGCAGAGGCCGGCACCATACTTCTGTAAAGCCTGCAGAACCATGAGCCACCTAAACCTCTTTTCTTTATAAATTACCCAGTCTTGGGTATTTCTTTTTAATAATGCAAGAACAGCCAATATGATAATTAAACTGTTGAAAGACAAAGAGAAAGCTATTGAAAGCACCAAGAGAGAAGTGAATTGTTACACCACAATTGTGTGATTAATAGCTAACTTCTCATCAAAACAATGATACAAGGCAGTGGGATGACATATTCAAAGTACTGAAAGAAATAAAACAACTCTTAACCAAGAATTCTTTTTTTTTCTTTCTTTGAGATGGAGTCTTGCTCTGTCACCAGGCTGGAGTGCAGTGGCGTGATCTCAGCTCACTCCAAAGTCCGTCTCCTGGGTTCAAGTGATCCTCCTGCCTCAGCCTCCTGAGTAGCTGGGACTACAGGTGCCTGCCACCATGCCCAGCTAATTTTTGCATTTTTAGTAGAGATAGGGTTTCATCATGTTGGTTAGGATGGTCTTGATCTCTTGACCTTGTGATCCGCTCGCCTCGGCCTCCCAAAGTGCTGGGATTACAGGCGTTAGCCACCGCACCCAGCCTTAACCAAGAATTTTTTTTTTTTTTTTTTTTTTTTTTTTTTGAGACAGAGTCTAGCTCTGTCTCCCAGGCTGGAGTGCAGTGGTGCGATATCTGCTCACTGCAAACTCTGCCTCCCGAGTTCCTGCCATTCTCCTGCCTCAGCCTCCCAGGTAGTTGGGACTACAGGCACCTGCCACTGTGCCCGGCTAATTTTTTTGTATTTTTTAGTAGGATGGGGTTTCACCGTGTTAGCCAGAATGGTCTCAATCTCCTGACCTCGTGATCCACCCGCCTTGGCCTCCCAAAGTGCTGGGATTACAGGTGTGAGCCACCACGCCCGGCCAAGAATTCTATATCCTGCAAAACTAGCCTTTAAATATAAAGAAAAAAATTAACACATTTCCAGATAAATGAAAGCTGAGATAGTTTGCTGCTAACAGACCTAACCCACAAGAAATACTAAAAGGAGTCCTTCAGGCTGAAATGAAAGAAAATTAAACAGTAACTCAATTCCAAATGAAGAAATAAAGAGCACCAGAAAAGATAACTACGTAAGTATATAGGAAAGAGTGTATGTTTGTACATTTGCTTGTAATTACACCTTTTATTTCCTCTACAATGAAAAAGACAACTGAATAATATAATAACTTAAATGTATGTTGATTGGCACACTATTTATAGATATATAATATGTGAAAAAACACCATATGTGGGACAAGAATGAAGCTATATAGGAATAAAGTTTTTGTATACTATTAAAATTAAGTTGGCATTAACTTGGAAGGGACTTGTGTCATTTGAAATGGTAATTGGGATTGTGAGAGTAACCACTAGGAAAATGACTATACATAGTAAAGGAAATGACAAGAAGCTTAAAATGGTACAGTAGGAAATAACTATTCAACACAAAAGAAGGCAATGATGAAGGAACTGGAAGAAAAGATGTAAGACATAGAGAAAATGGCATATATAAATCTTGCTTTACTAGTAATTACATTCAATGGATGAAATGCTTCAATTAAAAGGCAGAGACTGGCAGAATGCATTAAAAAATGTTCCAACTATGTGCTGTCTGCAACAGAATCACAGTAGAATAAAAGACACAAACAGGCTGAGAGTAAAAGGATGGAACAAGATATGCCATGCAAACATATTTGCAACCAAGTAGAGCTGGGTTGGCTATGCTAATATCAGATACAATAGGCTTTAACACAAAATTTGTTAATAGAGACAAAGAAATACTTTTATAATAATAAAAATGTCAACCCATCAAGAAGATATAACAATTATAAGGCCGGGTGTGGTGGCTCATGCCTGTAATTGTAGTAATTTTGGAGCCCAAGTTGGTGGATTGCTTGAGCTCAGAAGTTTGAGACTAGCCTGGGCAACATGGTGAAACCCTGTCTCTACTAAAAATACAAAAAATTATTCAGGTGTGGTGGTGTGTGCCTGTAATCCCAGCTGCTCAGGAAGCTGAAGTGGGAGGATGCTTGAGCCTGGGAGGCAGAGGTTGCAGTGAGCTGAGATTGTACCACTGTACTCCAGCCTGGGTGACAGACTGAGGCCTTGTCTCAGAAAAGAAAACAAACAAACAAATAAGCATATCTGCATTTGAGAACAAAGTCCCAAACTACATGAAGCCAAAATGGACAGAATCCAAGGCAGAAATAGATACTTCAACACTAGTAGGAGACCTGAAGACCTCATTTTCAATAATGAATAGAAGACATAGAAGATTAGCAAGGAGAAAGAAAACTTGACGACAGTGTACATCATCTATGCCTAACAGGTATCTATAGAGCTCTCTACACAGCAACAGCTCTCAAGTGTGCAGGAAACATTCTCTAAGTACATTCTACATTACACTATCAAACACATCCAATTTGATTTCAAAGGACTGACGATATACAAAATATATTCTCCGACAACAGTGGAAGGGAATTAGAAATCAATAACAGAAGGGAACTTGGGACATTCACAGATATGTTGAAATTGAACACATGCTTCTAAATAACGAATGGATCCAAAAAGAAATCAAAAGGTAAATAGGAAACCACGGTGGTGAGTTAAAAAGTTACCAAAAATCAAGAGAAGTAACAAAAGCAGGGCTCAGGGAGAAGGTTATAGTTGTAAACACCTATGTTGAAAAAGAAGAAGTATCTCAAATCAATAATATAACCTTCAATCTTGAGACACTAGAAAAAAAAAGAGCCAACTAAATCCAAAGCTAGCAGAAAGAAGGAAGCAATAAAGATTAAAGTGGAAACAGATGAAGTAGAGAACAGAAACAGAATAGCAAAAAATCAATGAAACCAAAAGTCAGTCTTTGAAAACCTTTAAAAGGTTGAAAAAGCCTTAACAAGACCGACCAAGAAAAACAGAAAAGAATTAAATGACTAAAATCAAGATGAAAGGAAGAACAATACTACTGACCTTATAGGGAAAGAGGATGATAAAATAACACACAGTAAAGTGATTGGGTTAGTAACAATAATAAAAAAAACTTCCCACAAGCAGAAATCTAGGAGCAGATGGCCTCACTTGAGAATTCTTTTTTTTAAAAAATTATTATACTTTAAGTTCTAGGGTACAAGTGCACAACGTGCAGGTTTGTTACATAGGTATACATGTGCCATGTTTGTTTGCTGTACCCATTAACTTGTCATTTACATTAGGTATTTCTCCTAATGCTATCCCTGCCCCTGCCCCCCACCCCATGACAGACCCCGGTGTGTGATGTTCCCCGCCCTGTGTCCAAGTGTTCTCACTGTTCAATTCCCACCTATGAGTGAGAACATGTGGTGTTTGGTTTTCTGTCCTTGCGATAGTTTGCTCAGAATGATGGTTCCCAGCTGCATCCATGTCCCTGCAAAGGACATAAACTCATCCTTTTTTATGGCTGCATAGTATTCCATGCCGTATATGTGCCACATTTTCTTAATCCAGCCTATCATTGATGGACATTTGGGTTGGTTCCAAGTCTTTGCTATTGTGAATAGTGCTGCAATAAACATACATGTGTATGTGTCTTTAAAGTAGCATGATTTATAATCCTTTGGGTATATACCCAGTAATGGGATCACTGGGTCAAATGGTATTTCTAGTTGTAGATCATTGAGAAATCGCCACACTGTCTTCCACAATGGTTGAATTAGTTTACACTCCCACCAACAGTGTAAAACCATTCCTATTTCTCCACATCCTTTCCAGCATCTCTTGTTACCTGGCTTTTTAATGATCGCCGTTCTAACTGGGATGAGATAGTATCTCATCGTGGTTTTGATTTGCATTTCTCTGATGACCAGTGATGATGAGCATTTTTTCATGTGTCTGTTGGCTACATAAATGTCTTCTTTTGAGAAGTGTCTGTTCATAGCCTTTGCTCACTTTTTGATGGGATTGTTTGATTTTTTCTTGTAAATTTTAAGTTCTTTGTAGATTCTGGATATTAGCCCTTTGTCAGATGGGTAGATTGCAAACATTTTCTCCCATTCTGTAGGTTGCTTGTTCACTCTGATGGTAGTTTGATTAGATCCCATTTGTCTATTTTGGGTTTTGTTGCCATTGTTTTTGGTGTTTTACTCGTGAAGTCCTTGCCCATGCCTATGTCCTGAATGGTATTGCCTAGGTTTTCTTCTAGGGTTTTTGTGGTTTTAGGTCTAACATTTAAGTCTTTAATCTATCTTGAATTAATTTTTGTATTAGGTGTAAGGAAGGGATCCAGTTTCAGCTTTCTACATATGGCTAGCCAGTTTTCCCAGCACCATTTATTAAATAGGGCATCCTTTCCCCATTTCTTGTTTTTGTCAGGTTTGTCAAAGATCAGATGGTTGTAGATGTGTGGTGTTATTTCTGAGGCCTCTGTTCTGTTCCATTGGTCTACATATCTGTTGTGGTACCAGTACCATACTGTTTTGGTTACTGTAGCATTGTAGTATAGTTTGAAGTCAGATAGTGTGATACCTCCGGCTTTGTTCTTTTTGCTTAGGCTTGTCTTGGCAATGCAGGCTGTTTTTTTGGTTCCATATGAACTTTAAAGTAGTATTTTCCAATTCTGTGAAGAAAATCATTGGTAGCTTGATGGGGATGGCATTGAATCTACAAATTACCTTGGGCAGTATGGCCATTTTCACGATATTGATTCTTCCTATCCATGAGCGTGGAATGTTCTTCCATTTGTTTGTCTCCTCTTTTATTTCATTGAGCAGTGGTTTGTAGTTCTCCTTGAAGAGGTCCTTCACATCCCTTGTAAGTTGGATTCCTAGGTATTTTATTCTTTTTGTAGCAATTGTGAATGGGAGTTCACTCATGATTTGGCTCTCTGTTTGTCTGTTACTGGTGTATAAGAATAAAAATTGGTTGTGATTTTTGCACTTTGGTTTTGTATCCTGAGACTTTGCTGAAGTTGCTTATCAGCTTAAGGATATTTTGGGCTGAGACGATGGGGTTTTCTAAACATACAATCATGTCATCTGCAAACAGGGACAATTTGACTTCCTCTTTTCCTAATTGAATACTCTTTATTTCTTTCTTTTGCCTGACTGCCCTGGCCAGAACTTCCAACACTATGTTGAATAGGAGTGGTGAGAGAGGGCATCCCTATCTTGGGCCAGTTTTCAAAGGGAATGCTTCCAGTTTTTGCCAATTCAGTATGATATTGGCTGTGGGTTTGTCATAAATAGCTCCTATTATTTTGAGATATGTTCCATCAATACCTAGTTTATTGAGAGTTTTTAGCATGAAGGGCTGTTGAATTGTGTAGAAGGCTTTTTCTGCATCTGTTGAGATAATCATGTGGTTTTTGTCATTGGTTCTGTTTATGTGATGGATTATGTTTATTGACTTGTGTATGTTGAACCAGCCTTGCATCCCAGGGATGAAGCCAACTTGATTGTGGTGGATAAGCTTTTCGATGTGCTGCTGGATTTGGTTTGCTAGTATTTTATTTAGGATTTTTGCATCAATGTTAAACAGGGATATTGTTTAAAATTCTTTTTTTGTTGTGTCTCTGCCAGGCTTTGGTATCAGGATGATGTTGGCCTCATAAAATGAGTTAGGGAGGATTCCCTTTTTTTCTGTTGGTTGAAATAGTTTCAGAAGGAATGGTAGCAGCTCCTCTTTGTACCTCTGGTAGAATTTGGCTGTGAATCCGTCTGGTCCTGGACTTTTTTTGGTTGATAGGGTATTAATTATTGCCTCAATTTCAGAGCATGTTATTGGTCTATTCAGGGATTCAACTTCTTCCTGGTTTAGTCTTGGGAGGGTGTGTATGTCCAGGAATTTATCCATTTCTTCTAGATTTTCTAGTTTATTTGCATAGAGGTGTTTATAGTATTCTCTGATGGTAGTTTGTATTTCTGTGGGATCAGTGGTGACATCCCCTTCATCATTTTTTATTGTGTCTATTTGAGTCTGTCTCTTTTTTTCTTTAGCAGTCTTGCTAGCAGTCTGAATATTTTGTGGATCTTTTCAAGAAACCACCTCCTGGATTCATTGATTTTTTTGAAGGGTTTTTGTGTCTCTATCTCCTTCAGTTCTGCTCTGATCTTAGTTGTTTTTTGCCTTCTGCTAGCTTTTGAGTTTGTTTGCTCTTGCTTCTCTAGTTCTTTTAATTGTGATGTTAGGGTGTTGATTTTAGATCTTTCCTGCTTTCTCTTGTGGGCATTTAGTGCTGTAAATTTCCCTCTACACACTGCTTAAAATGTGTCCCAGAGATTCTAGTACATTGTTTCTTTGTTCTCATTGGTTTCAAAGAACATCTTTATTTCTGCCTTCATTTCGTTATTTACCCAGTAGTCCTTTAGGAGCAGGTTGTTAAGTTTCCATGCAGGTGGGTGGTTTTGAGTTTCTTAGTCCTGAGTTCTAATTTGATTGCACTGTGGTCTGAGAGACAGTTTGTTGTGATTTCTGTTCTTTTACATTTGCTGGGGAGTGTTTTACTTCCAACTATGTGGTCAATTTTGGAATAAGTGCGATATGGTGCTGAGAAGAATGTATATTCTGTTGATGTGGGGTGGAGAGTTCTGTAGATGTCTGTTAGGTCTGCTTGGTGTAGAGCTGAGTTCAAGTCCTGGATATCCTTGTTAACCTTCTGTCTCGTTGATCTGCCTAATATTGACAGTGGGGTGTTAAAATCTTCCATTATTATTGTGTGGGAGTCTAAGTCTCTTTGTAGGTCTCTAAGGACTTGCTTTATGAATCTGGGTGCTCCTGTATTGGGTGCATATATATTTAAGATAGTTAGCTCTTCTTGTTGAATTGATCCCTTTACCATTATGTAATGGCCTTTTGTGTCTCTTTTGATCTTTGTTGGTTTTAAGTCTATTTTATCAGAGACTAGGATTGCAACCCCTGCTTTTTTTTTTTTTTGCTTTCCATTTGTTTGATAGATCTTCCTCCATCCCTTTATTTTGAGCCTATTTGTTTCTCTGCATATGCGATGGGTCTCCTGAATATAGCACACTGATGGGTCTTGACTCTTTATCCAATTTGCCAGTCTGTGTCTTTTAATTGGGGCATTTAGCCCATTTACATTTAAGGTTAATACTGTTATGTGTCAATTTGATCCTGTCTTTATGATGTTAGCTGGTTATTTTGCCCATTAGTTGATGCAGTTTCTTCCTAGTGTTGATGATCTTTACAATTTGGCATGTTTTTGCAGTGGCTTGTAGCGGTTGCTCCTTTCCATGTTTAGTGCTTCCTTCAGGAGCTCTTGTAAGGCAGGCCTGGTGGTGACAAAATCTCTCAGCATTTGCTTGTCTGTAAAAGATTTTATTTCTCCTTCATTTATGAAGCTTAGTTTGGCTGGATATGAAATTCTGGATTGAAAATTCTTTTCTTTAAGAATGTTGAATATTGGCCCCCACTCTCTTCTGGCTTGTAGAGTTTCTGCCAAGAGATCTGCTGTTAGTCTGATGGGCTTCCCTTTGTGGGTAACCTGACCTTTCTCTCTGGCTGCCCTTAACATTTTTTCCTTCATTTCAACCTTGGTGAATCTGACAATTATGTGTCTTGGGGTTGCTCTTCTCGAGGAGTATCTTTGTGGTTTTCTCTGTGTTATCTGAATTTGAATGTTGGCCTGTCTTGCTAGGTTAACGAAGTTCTCCTGGATAATATCCTGAAGAGTGTTTTTCAACTTGGTTCCATTCTCCCCGTCACTTTCAGGTACACCAATCAAATGGAGATTTGGTCTTTTCACAGAATTGCATATTTCATGGAGGCTTTGTTCATTTCTTTTTACTGTGTTTTCTCTAAACTTCTCTTCTTTCTTTATTTCATTCATTTGATCTTCAATCACTGATACCCTTTCTTCCACTTGATCAAATTGGCTATTGAAGCTTGGGCATGCATCACGTAGTTCTCATGCCATGGTTTTCAGCTCCATCAGGTCATTTAAGGTCTTATCTACACTGTTTATTCTAGTTAGCCATTCGTCTAGTCTTTTTTCAAGGTTTTTAGTCCTTGCGATGGGTTCAAACATCCTCCTTTAGCTCGGAGAAGTTTGTCATTACCGACCTTCTGAAACCTACTTCTGTCAACTTGTCAAATCATTCTCCATCCAGCTTTGTTCTTTTGCTGGCGAGGAGCCTTGATCCTTTGGAGGAGAAGAGGTGCCCTGGTTTTTATAATTTTCAGCTTTTCTGCTCTGGTTTCTCCCCATCTTTGTGGTTTTATCTACCTTTGGTGTTTGATGTTGGTGACCTACAGATGGGGTTTTGGTGTGGATGTCCTTCTTGTTGTTGTTGATGCTATTCCTTTCTGTTTGTTAGCTTTCCTTTTAACAGTCAGGTCCCTCAGCTACAGGTCTGTTGGAGTTTGCTGGAGGTCCACTCCAGACCCTGTTTGCCTGGGTATCACCAGCAGAGGCTGCAAATATTGCAGAACAGCAAATATTGCTTCCTGATCCTTTCTCTGGAAGCTTCATCCCAGAGGAGCACCCAACTCTATGAGGTGTCAGTCGGCTCCTAATGGAAGGTTCCTACCAGTTAGGCTACACGGCAGTCAGGGATCCATTTGATGAGGCAGTCTGTCTGTTCTCCAAGCTCAAACACCCTGCTGAGAACCACTGCTCTCTTCAGAGCTGTCAGACAGGGACATTTAAGTCTGCAGAAGTTTCTGCCACCTTTCGTTCAGCTATACCCTGCCCCAAGTGGTGGAGTCTACAGAGGCAGCAGGCCTTGCTGAGCTGTGGTGGGCCCCACCCAGTTAGAGCTTCCCTGGCTGCTTTGTTTTCCTCCTCAAGCCTCAGCAATGGTGGACACCCCTCCCCCTGCCAGGCTAGCAGGTCAATATCAGACTGCTGCGCTAGCAGTGAGCAAGGGTCCGTGGTCGTGGGACCCACCAAGCCAGGCACGGGATATAATCTACTGGTGTGCCACTTGCTAAGGCCATTGGAAAAGTGCAGTATTTTGGTGGGAGCATTCTGTTTTTCCAGGTACCGTCTGTTACGGCTTCCCTTGGTTAGGATAAGGACTTGAATCCAGACTATATAAAAGAGTTTTACAACTCAACAATGAGAACCAAACTATTATTAAAAAGCAGTTAAAAATTTGAATAAACATATTTCCAAAGAAGATATACAATATAAACAAGCACATAAAAAGATGTGCACCATCGTTAGTCATCAGTGAAATGCACATCAACGCCCCAAGGAGATACCACTTCACACCCAACAGATCACTATAATTTAAATGGAAAAGGAACGTAAATGTTGTTGGGAATGTGGAGATATTGGGACCTTCATATACTGCTGGTGGGAATTTGAAATGATACACCTGCTAGAGAAACTAATCTGGCAGTTCCTCGAAATGCTAAACATAGACTGACCATACACCCTAGAAATCTCACTTATGTGTATCCATCAAGAGAAATGAAAACATATGATCTTACAAGAACTTGAACAGGAGTGCTCATGGCAGCATTGTTCATGTTAGCTAAAAAGTGGAAGCAACCCAAATGTCCATTAACTGATGAATGAATAAGAAAATTGTGGGATGTGCATACAGTGGTGTGCTATTCAGCCGTGTTATAACCTGGAGGATCTGTGAAAACATTGTGCTACACGAGAGAAGCCAGACACCAATGGCAACAGGTTGTAGGGTTCCATTTACATGGATTGCTCAGAATAGGAAAATCCGTAAGATGGAAAGTAAATGTATTAATCCATTTTCACACTGCTATAAAAATACTACCTGAGACTGGGTAATTTATGAAGAAAAGAGGTTTAACTGACTCAGAGTTCTGCATGGCTGGGGAGGCCTTATGAAACTTACAATCATGGTGGAAGGTGAAGGGGAAGCAAGGCACATCTTACATGGTGGCCGGCGAGAGAGAGAAAGAGAGAGCAGGGCAAACTGCCACTTATGAAACCTTCAGATCTGTGGGAATTCACTCACTATCACTAGAACAGCTTGGGAGAAATTTCCCCCATGATCCAGTCACGTCCTACCAGGTCCCTCCCTTGACATGTGGGGATAACAATTAGAGATGAGATTTGGTTGGGGACACAGAGCCCAACCATGTCAGTAGATTAGTGGCTGCCAGGGGCTTTGGGGAGGGAAGAATGGGAGTGGTGGTTAAGTGGTTCAAGGCCTCTTTTTGGGATGATAAAAATGTTTTGAAATTAGTGATGGTGATTTTACAACCTGTGAATATACTAAAAACCACTGAATTTTACCATTTAAAGTAGTGAATTATGATAGTAATTATCATATATGAGATATATGAGTTATATCTCAGTAAAAAACAAACCCCTCTCCTTGAACTCCTGTCAAGATTGTTTTGTTTGTTTGCTTTTTTTCACTGTGCCACAAGTTTGATTTACTGACCAGGCCCATGAAAATCTTTTAGCATTTTAATTTTAGTAGATGACTATAAGATACATTTACGTACCATGGTACATATTTAATACTTATTGGGCATCCATATTTCCCAACCACAACTGAACATCATGAGACATTGTTTTGGATTTTTAAAAAAGAAGTTTTATTCTGTGGAAATAAGTATCAACAAGTTAAACAGACAGGACGTTTACACACATCAAAAAACTATTTCTCTCAGAAGCTGCCTTTGTTCTAAGGGCCTCTGCCTCTTCCTGGGTTGAGACAGAGTAGACCCTGGGTCAGGATGTGCACTGGGTGTCCACTGCAACTAGGGGAATGTGCTGTAGTGGGTTCCTACTAGCAGGTGATTTTCTCCCAGTTCTTCTATAGTTGCATTTCTCCTAAAATATAGACAGTGACATTTGGAAGATGCATTATGGTTTACCCATAGATGAAATATATTCACTTTTAGGACCAAAACAAACTATGTATCTGGTAAGCAGGAGTTGTTGGCTCAATGGTGACTGAGTTTAAAATAGGTGATTTTGGGAGGCTGAGGTGGGCAGATCACAAGGTCAGGAGATCGAGACCATCCTGAATAACATGGTGAAACCCCGTCTCTACTAAAAATACAAAAAAAAAAAAAAGCTGGGCTTGGTGGCAGGTGCCTGTAGTCCCAGCTACTCGGGAGGCTGAGGCAGGAGAATGGCATGAACCCAGGAGGCGGAGCTTGCAGTGAGCAGAGATTGCGCCACTGCACTCTAGCCTGGGCGACAGAGCAAGACTCCATCTCAAATAAATAAATAAATAAATAAATAAATAAATAAATAAATAGATGACTGCTGCATACCCTAATTTAAGAGAGGGCAACATCCAACCACACTAATTAAGAATTTTAAAGGCATTTGATTGAGTTTGGCACTCTGTTAGTCGTGGTTCAAAAAATGTTAGCAGGAAATAAAACACTCTGAGATGTCCTTGCACATCCAAGTCACAGCTATGTAAAAATATGAATATAAGACAAATCAGTACTGAATAAAAAATTTAATAAAGAGGTGAATGAAAAGCAAATCACTGGTAGACTAGAGAAAAAATCCTGTAGCTTTATTGGAGATGATAAGTTCATTTATTTACACAATAACTGTTGAGACTTTACACTCTGCCAAGTGACCCAGTTTGGATGTTTGTCCCCACCAAATCTCATGTTGAATTGTAATCCCCAGTGTTGGGAGGAGGGGTCTGGTGGGAGGTGTTTGGGTCATGGGAGTGGATCC
>NW_026652280.1:2689645-2815862 GCF_009828535.3 Hylobates moloch | reverse complement strand
TGAGAGAACCTCTCCCCTCCACTCTCTCTCTTGCTCCCTGATGTGGTTAGGTTGCGTCCCAACTCAAATCTCACGTTGAATTGTAATCCCCAGTGTTGGGAGAGGGACCTGCTTGGAGGTGACTGGATCATGGGTGCCGTTTGCCCCTTGCTGTTCTTGTGAGTGAGTTCTCATGAGATCTGGTTGTTTAAAAGTATGTAGCAATTCCCCTTTGCTCTCATGCTCTCTCTCTCTCTATTTCTCTCTCTGTCTCTCTCTTCTCTATCATGTCACCATGTGAAGATGTGTTTGCTTCTCCTTCACCTTGCTGCCATGATTGTAAGTTTCCTGAGGCCTCCCAGCCATGCCTGCTGTACAGCCTGCAGAACTGTGTGTCAATTAAACCTGTTTTCTTTACAAATTACTCAGTATTGGGTAGTTCTTTATAGCAATGTGAGAATGGACTAATACGTTATCACTCTTGCCATGTGAGATGCCTGATCCCACTTTGCCTTCTGCCATGGTTGTAGCTTCCTGAGGCCTCCCCAGAAGCTGAGCAGATGCTAGCACCATGCTTCCTGTAGAGCCTGCAGAACCATGAGCTAATTAAACTTTCTTTCTTTATAAATTACCTAGTCTCAGGTATTTTTTAGCAGTGCAAGAATGGCTTAATGCACCAAGGATTGTGTAGGATGCCAGGGATTATTAAGTGCATATAATCTATTTTGCTTTTCAAAGAGCTCCTGGCCCAGGGGAGAGATCAAAATCCCTCAGACAACACAGACAATCACACAGGACTTGAGCACGTACTGTGGGATCAGAGCATGGCCATCTCTGTCTCCCTGAGAAGGAAGATGTGGAGAGGCTTGGATATGATTTGATAACACCTTGTGCATTCTCCTAACCCTCCTGAAAAAAACAAAGTAAGGAAAGGAGGAATTTTAGGAAAAAGGAGAAAACCAAGGAACTGGAAGAAACAGAAGAGCACCCAGGCATTTGGGGATGAGGAAGCAGCTTATGATGATGGGGTTCAGTTTGGAATGGGATTGCAGCAGAAAGGGGCACTTGGAAGGCAGGGGGAAGCAGTCCATAGATGACCTTTAGATTTTGGGTTCAGGAGTGTGAATTTTAGCTGGTGAGCAAGGGGAGACTTAATTGGGTGGTGCTGATGTGCTTGAAGAATTGGAGAGAGTGGAGACCGGAGTCAGAAAAATCATGCAAGAGACTTGGAAGGGAACGGGGGCTCTCGAAAGGGTGGGAAAACACAGTGGTGAATGAAAGTGATGGAGAACAGAGCATGCCTGAGGAAAAGCGGGTCATTTTATTAGAATTAACGGGCCGACTGCACACTGTGTCTTGGTTTTCAAATTACCAGCCAAATCACCAAGCCAGAACCCTCGTTCCCCACATACCTCATTTTGGCCATGAAGCCACCCCAATATTGATTTAGAAAATGGGCAATGTCCGTGGGGTGAAAGGCCTCCAAGGTGGATTATTACCTCTGCCTTGCGTTAGATGATGAGCAAATAACCGTGGGCCGAAAGTCATCACAGGAAGGACTTCTGTCCTTAGATTAACACTCACACATTGTTTATCATCCAGACAAAGCCTGCGTTTTGGGAAGGATACTTTTCTGCCTGCAAAGATCTTTACCACCTTAAAATGCAATGTCCTATGCAGAAAACATGGCAAGAAAGGACCAGGGAAATTTGTTTTTTTGTTGAGTTTTGTTTTGTCTTTTTCCATGGATACTGCAGCAATCAGATATTTTTAGCTGATTTTGAAAAGGATAATTTCTAAATAAGTCAGAAGACTTGTATGTTTCAATTTGCTAAGCACCCATTTAATGACCATTCTCATCTCATGCTTTATTATGACATTGACATGTGGTCATATTTCATACCTACATAGCCACTGAAGCATTGAGACCAGGTCATCCTTCAGGCCAGTTTAAGTTAGAAATTGCAATATGCACACAACGGCGATTCAGTCTGCTCCTGCCACGGCACAGTAAGAGTGCCATGCTGCAAAATGCAACCAGGGAACCCCTCATTTGGGATCTCTGTGAGGGTTACAGTTTAAAGGATATTAAACAGTGCTTTATCAAGGGTTAGATGCAATTGAGTGTTAGTTATTGTCATTGTCACCATCATCTTTGTGTCATCATCGTCACCATAGTAATGTTTTTATACCTTGGTGGGAGCAACAGGGTTTTCTCTCCCTGTAATTCACTTTTGAATTATTTTAGGAGAGGAGTCTTTCTTCTTTGTCCACAGTACTCAGTAAATACTTGTTAAGGCAGGTTGAAGACCTTCGTCTTGGGCTTTCCATCACCCTTGGAATGAAGCTCCACCTCCTTTCCCCGGGGTCAGGACCCTGAGCAGCAGGGACTTGCTGACCCCTGCTCTCGCCTGCTCACACTGAGTGTCGCTAGGGCCATGTAGGGCCAAGCTCCCCTGCACAAGCTCGTTTTTTCTCTTGATGCACCATTTGAACTCCTTGGTCTCCCCTTGCACCCAGGTTTCCTCTCCTGTCTACTCATAGGCGGATTACATGCGTTTGCATTTTTTTCAGGACTCGGTTTATCCATCACTTTACCCAGGAAGCCTGTGCTGACCCTTGGATGGAAGGTATCGCTCTCGGGTGCCTCTCTGTGACTGCTTTGATTCATGTGCCCATGCGCACTCCTCCGTCTCTTGCACGTTGCTTACTGCATGGGAGATTCAGCTGGTCAGGAACTGTGGGTCACCTAAGGGTCATTGTCCTCACAGTTCAGCCCTAGGGTATACCACAGTGCATCACACCTGCTGGGCGCATAATTACCATTTGTTGAACATTTGAATAGCGTGATGTAAAAAATACCTGAGGGCAAGTCTGGATTAAGTCTCCTATTCACTAAAGACAGGTAGGGCAGAGAAAGATTTAACAGTATGAATCTTCGATGGGGAGTGCCCCTGTCCAGCAGTGTGATCTTACATATGCGACATAAGCACTGCATGCCTCGCTTTCTCGTCTCTGAAGTGGGGATGATGGCAGCGCTGCCATCTGATGAGCCCGGTGCATGTCAGCTGTGACTCATGTGGGCATTGCCTGCAGATTCCTGGCTGATGCCATGGCCAGTGCTGGCATCACTGGCCTTAGGAGCTTCCTATTTTAGGCCCACAGTGTGTCTAACGGCTTTATCACAATCATACATAAAAGCTATGTATATTTATACGCTGTATATATAGGTGTGCCTATATATGTTAATTCACTAGAGTAATTTTTATTGATTTATTAGTTATAATCCCTCCAAAAGAAGTCACGGTTTTAAATTCACCCAGTTGAAGGATGTAAGAGAAATACACATTATGGGAAGAAGTCGTTGGGCATGGATTATTTTCAGCAAATGGTACCACCATTAGTGTCTGAGAAATAATTCTCTCGTCCATTGTACTGAATCAGATTTTAGTTCTAAATTTCCATTCGTTTCATTGAGTGTCATAAATTTACTTGATGCTCTAAGTTCTTGATGCATGTGTGATTTTTATTTTGATGACATTTTCCAATGCCACGTGATATTTTTGAAAAGGAAAAATTCATACATTTTGATCAACTTGCAGCAAACACCCCTTGAGAGCTCTCCAGCTCCAGGAGCTTAGAATCTATCGTGACTCCGGTACCCACCGGATGCTCCACTCGCTTCATTTTGGCCTTCACGCCACAAACCTGACTTTAATACAAACCCAACTGAAGAGCACTGGACGTTGCAAGACTTTAAAGGCCACTTATCTGCACCTTTCGCAAGCTCCTGCTTGCCACCTGCATATGACAGATGTGACAGCTTAGATGAAACCCATGAGGTTTTTCTCCCCAGCCTTTGGTGCGGAGCTCCCGTCTGGAGCTGTGTTTCACCTGGCACTGCAGGGCGTGAGAACTAACAGCTCATTAATGGCCTGGCTCCCATAGCATTGTCCCCCTCACCCCAGCTCTGTGAAGCCACTCTTGTGCCCAGGTGACTGGCACGCAGCTGTGAGCTCCTGTAAGGAAAGTGGCAACTTTGGACTCGGAGCCTCTGGTTTTGAAGCCCGTCCCCTTCCCCATTTTTCCCCATACCTGGGGGAGCTCTGTGAGCTTAGGTTTCCTTGTATGTAATAGCGGAATATCAATACCTACCTTATAGGGCTATTGTAGGGAGCACACGAAGAACATATTAGTAAAAGTAAAGCTCTTCAATCAATGTTTACTTTTCCTGTTGAGAAGCACAGATTTCTGAATCCTACTAGTAGCATGAGATCCTACTAGCATGAGATCCTACTAGTAGCATGAATCCTACTAGCATGAGAAACAGAAAGCTTACTTTGAACACTTTTTTTAAAACCCAAACTCCAGCTTCTCCCCTTCAATGTCCCCTCTCCAAAGTAGCCTTCCTCCTCACTCTGTGATCCGGGGTGAGGTATCTGGAACATTGATGGGCACGTGCTGGGGAGTGGGGGTGATATGGAGGCCAGGATTGCCTCAGACTGAACGCCGTCATGACTGTAGCCTCCACAGTTGGTCTGGGCTTCCCTGCCAGACACCTCCTTTACCCTAGAGACTGCAAGTTTAAATGATTCCATCAAGGACAGGTAAAGATTGTGCCAGGCCCAGAGCTGTGTTCTAGGTCTCCTGATTATTGAACCAGACCATTTTTAACAGCTGTGCTGACATACTATGTGCACATTAAGAGATGGAGGTGACCATGGTACAAGAGGAAATCATGGTGAATAGGATTTTAAAAAGTGCCTGCAACACAGCAGAGCCAGCAGTGTTACAGTTGATGGGATCCTTCGGGTTCCAAGAGATGGAAACCCAAGTCAGCTTCCTTAAGCAGATGAGGATGGTGGCAACAAAAGAAAATCAGGCATTTTCACCAGCAGGTGTTTGGGGAATCCCGAGTTACAAATGACTGCGTGGAGAGGAGTCAAATGATGTCACCCAGGTGCTCGCTGCCTTTCCCTCTTTTTTCTGTTCTGCTTCTCTCTCATTTGCTTATTTCTCATAGGCTCCTCGTCTATGTGATGAGCAAGATAGTTGTCATCAGTCCTCGGCTTATACTTCCAAATTTAATTAGCAACCATGGCAGAAAGGTCCCATAGACAACACAGAGCCGCTCTGTTTTAGCATGTGTTCAGAGGGTGCGAATTCCTTACTGGCCCTGCCGTGGGGACTGCAGGGCTGGGGAAGAGCACTTCTCCAAAAGAAAACTAGGCACTATCATAAGAAGAGATATCATGAAGAAGCCAACATAAGGCATTTTGCTGTGGCACCCTTCTCTTTTACTGATTAAATGATCTCGAAAACAGTAGTAGTGCCATCTTTTTTTGAGACATGGTCTTGCTCTGTTGCCTGGGCTGGGGTGCAATGGCACAAAAATAGCTCACTGCAGCCATGAACTTCTGGACTCAAGTGATCCTCCTGCCTCAGGCTTCTGAGTAGGTGGGACAACAGGTTTACACAACCATGCCCAGCTAATTTTATTTTTATTTTCACTTTTTAGAGATGGAATGGTCTTGCTATGTTGCCCAGGCTGGTCTTGAATTCTTGGCCTCAAGGAATCCTCTCACCTCAGCATCCTCAGTCACTGGGATTATAGGCATGAGCCACCAGGCCTGGCTACCATCTTTTTTTTGTAACATCACATGAACATTTGTTTTTAAAACCAGTCAAGTATATTTGGAAACCAAATAGGCCCAGTTTAGTAGATCATTAGCAGGGATGCTCTTGCATTGCTAAACTAAAGTTGGCTGAAAGAAACCTTGAGACATAGTTTATTCTATTACCCACTTTCATCTAGACCACTACGGCAGATGCAATTTTATCTCAATGTATACTGCATCCAAAGAAAGCAAAAAACCAATGATAAAAGCTTAGGGTTGAGTAAAGTATCCTATGTGTTAGGATAACAAAACCCTGATGCAGCACACTTTTTGCTCAAAGTCATTCCACTAGTTTCTCTTTGGCTGTTTGTGAAAGATGAGGCAAAACACTGCTTTCCTGATTAGAGTGATGAATGAACCCACATGATTTCTGGCCTGTGGAGCTGAAAGCCTAGCAGGAATGCCACATATCTAGCAAGCAGCCACAAGTGCAATGAGTACGACAAGAAAGACAAGCCTGAGAGCCATGTGGGGTCCAAGGGCAATAAGACATGCCTGTGAGATATGGTTTGGCTGTGTCCCCACCCAAATCTCATCTTGAATTGTAATAATCCCAGCATGTCAAGGTCAGGGCCAGGTGGAGATAATGGAATCATGGAGATGGTTTCCTCCATACTGTTCTCATGGTAGTGAATTAGTCTTATGAGATCTGATGGTTTTATAAATGGGAGTTCCCCTGCAGATGCTCTCTTGCCTTCCTCTGTGTAAGACATGCCTTTGCTTCTCCTTTGCCTTCTGCCATGATTGTGATGCCTCCACAGCCTATGTGGAACTGTGAGTCCATTAAACCTCTTTCCTTTATAAATTACCCAGTCCCAGGTATATGTTTATTAGCAGCATGAGAATAGACTAACATTGTGTTTGCAGAGACAAGGAAACTATTCCTAAAAAAGAACGTACAGGTGTCAAGTGTATGGAGGTGGATGAGAACAATCTCAGGCAGACAGGAAGGTGAGAAGAGAGACCAGTAGGTAGTGGATCCACAGACACAGCTCTTGAAGCAGAAGATTATTTTGCAGTCTTCTGTGAAGACTGCATCCTAGGCAGGTCTTCACGGGCTGGAACACTGAAAACAAGCGGCAGAATGGCACAACGTGAAGCTGCAGAGGGCACAGGAACCAGGGTGGGAAGGGCTTGCGGGGGCTGGGTGAGCACTTTGGACTTATCTTTGTCAGTTTTTTTTTTAACAATGTAAAATATATTTGACTGTTTTTAAAAGGCTCAAGCCTCAGCTTTCCAACAGGCCACACACATCTGTCTCATCTGTGGGATGTCTCTCACCAGATCAACCTGGCTTTAGCTGGCAGCACTTCATTCCATCCGCAAGAAAAAGACCAACTTAATTTTGAGAAAAGAACCTCCAGGTCTGAGAACAATGAACGTTAGTCTGTAATTGAAAATAAAATTAGGGTGAATGTCTCATGTTGCTTTCTAGAGCCGTCACCTCACACAGAGCCAGGTGTGTGATCTTCCTAAGTCAGCAGACACTGATGCTGATGGATGCTGTGCACCTGCACACACACGCACAAATGCACCCACATGTACAAATGCACCCACATGTACAAAGGCACACATGCACACATGCGCACATGCACATGTGCACACGCACATATGTGCACACACGCACGCACATGCACACATACACGCACATATGCACACATACACACACGCACATATACGCACATATGCACACATACACACACGCACATATGCACACACATGCACTCACACATGCATCAAAAACTGCTGACAAGTCTGCTGAGATGACGATGGGGGATCTCTCCTAGGTCTGGCATCACAGCAGTGACTAAAACCCTAAATGAGAGCAGATAGAGCTAGAATGGGGTTGGAAGAATGCAGATTGGGATATCTTGAGGCAGGAGTAAGAGGTGAGGAAATCGTTGCAGCAGATCTAGTGGCAACAGCACAGAGACTGTTTTATCTTCTTAGCACTGGTGAAGGCGACGGTGCCCAAGCACATCTCAGGCTCCTTGCTGCTGGGTGGACGCACGACTGATCCCATCAGTGGGCAGTGGCTGAAGCTTGAAGGAGCTGACTAATGACCAGAGGAGGCCTGTGCTCCAGATGGCGCAGCTGCAAGAAGAGCAAAGCATTTGTGGCTGAGCAACTGCATCTCAGAGGATTGTAGATCAGAGACCTGTGTTGGCCCGTGAGACTGCATTCTCTTTAAGGAGAAACCTTGAATATAAAAGCGTTGCCTTTATGCAGCAAGAATAAGAAATAAATATTGGGTATGTTAAATCACTGGACTGCTGGGGCTGTTTGCTAATGCATCCTAGGCAGAGATGAGGTTGGTGGGGCTTCTATTTTGGCAGACACTGAGATACAGAGGTGGTTCACTGTTCAGCTTTACCCTAGCTCATCCTGAAACTGGAAGGGCAGTGCCATTTTAACAAAAACTCAGCATATTCATCATTGGTTCAGGGTCTCATGGTGCATAGTGGTAACACAGTTATCGCTGTCTGGAAAGACGGCAACACATGTTAGCCAAATGCCTGTGAACTGAGGTCAGTGATAACTTGAGAGACAGCTTGTGCAGCAGTTGGGAGTACAGCTCTAGGGCGAGAAACCACTTGGTTTTGTAAATACACTGCAGGAAAGAGAAAGCATTTCCAGTTTGCAAGCAGAAGTAAAAGGATATGGAGAAACTCCAGCAATTCTGTGCCTTTCAAATTTGGAAGCACAGGCTGTTTCTGACCCCCAAATCATGAATATTATATTGAGAAAGATTTCTAGAGACAGATACCTGGTAAAATCTTCCAACTGATTAAATTGTCAAGTGGCAAAGATGAGATTTAAGATGTTGTACCCAATAAATCCTATTGACAGATGACTTGGGGCAAAGAGTCAGATTAACCCATTTATGCCTGAGATTACAGTTTTTTGAATTTTTGCAATCAGACCTTGGCAATGACCTTGAGCAGTAAGATATAAAGAACTCCCACATGCTTAGCGTTCCAATAATGGAACACTAGGCATAAATGGATCAAGGCTCCCTACAGAAGCCAGACAGCCTCAAGCTGCCTTCTAGTGCAAAAGAGACAGGTGTAAAGGCTGATCCAGTCTGTAGAACAGACCTGAGGACCTCGCCTGTGGCAGTTGGCATGCAGAATCGACTTGAATAAAGGGGATAAGAAGCCTGCAAAGTTTTTAAGTGACTGCATTGCCGAAGACAGCATGAAACAGAATTAGTCATTTCATGAGCATTCAAAATTTTAAATGACATTTGAGCCCCAATTTATTTAAATAGGAAATGGATGAGAAAACTGCATTCTCTTTAAGGAGGGGCCGTAAACTCTTTTGAAACATTTTTTCTTATTTTTTAGACAGAGTCTCACTCTGTTGCCCAGGCTGGAGTACAGTGGCACGATCTTGACTCACTGCAACCTGTGCCTCCCAGGCTAAGATATTTTGTATTTTTTTGTAGAGTCAGCGTTTTGCCATGTTGGGCAGGCTGGTCTCAAACTCCTGGCCTCAAGGGATTCACCCACCTCGGTTTCCCAAAGTGCTGGGATTACAGGCATGAGGCATTGTACCTGGCCAGGAACCTTAAAATCTACAGGCATTACTTTTATTCAGCAAGAGTAAAAAATAAATATTGGGCATGTTAAATTGCTGGACCACTAGGGCTGTTTGCATCCTAAGCAGGCCTTGTGAAACTGACTAGTGCACAGTGGCACAGTGCTTATCTGAAGCGGGAAAGACTTCACTGAGAAGATGCTTCCATAAGCCGACTGCAGAGTAGAAGACATCTTCAGGCGATGCCCAGGCTTTATGCTTGGCGGGGAGAGGCTGTGTTCATGAGGATGTCTGAGATGAGAAGAGCAGAGCTGAGCACTTGCTGGAGGATGAGAGGAGAGCATATCCAGTGGGGAGCTGCACGCAGTGACCTGGGAGACATCATGTCCTCAGTGGGGATCTGGAGCCTGCTGGGCGATTATTATTATTTTTCACCATGATGCCAATGGTATGAACTGAAACTACAGAAATTATAATTTAGCCATGCCACTAGATTTCTTATGGAAGAAGGTAGAATGTGCATCAGGAATTTCCTTCTTTATTGCTCTAAAATTTTATTCTATGAACATGTTACTATTTGCTTACCCATTCTACTGTTGATGGACATTTGATGACATATGCTTGTGGCCACTCAGTGAACACTTTCTTATTCCTTTAATTGTCATCTTCTAGAACGTACATGAAAGGATAGATTGTTATTTTCACAGTTCTCGTTTTCCCTATTAGAAGGTCAAGAATGAATTGCTGACAAGTTGCGGTGGTTCATGCCTGTAATCCCAGCACTTTGGGAGGCTGAGGTGGGTGGATCACCTGAGGTCGGGAGCTTGAGACCAGCCTGGCCAATATGGTGAAATTCCATCTTTACTAAAAATACAAAAATTAGCCAGGCATGGTGGCATGCACCTGTAATCCCAGC
This sequence comes from Hylobates moloch, assembly GCF_009828535.3. Taxonomy (NCBI): domain Eukaryota; kingdom Metazoa; phylum Chordata; class Mammalia; order Primates; family Hylobatidae; genus Hylobates; species Hylobates moloch. Next base: position 2,805,749 of record NW_026652280.1, on the reverse strand, counting down.
TATTTGGGAGGCTGAGATAGGAGAATCGCTTGAACCTGGGAGGTGGAGGTTGCAGTGAGCCTAGATCACGCCAGTACACTCCAGCCTGGGTGACAGCGCAAGACTCTGCCTAAAAAAAAAAGAATAAATTGCCGTGTATTTTCATATGTATTTTCATGAAAAGTATTTGTAAGAGAGGAATTTACAATAGGCAGAAGAAAAAATGGTAAGGAACGGATTTAAGGTGAACATTTATTTAATAAAGACTCACCCCCCCTATATTCTCACTTTAGATTGAGTTGTGGAAATTTGCATTATTGGGCAATTTTCACAAGTTTGAAGGTAAACAAATTATGTTTTTTTAAAAAGGTTTGAAACTGTCAGAGTTTAAAAATGACAATAGATTTTCAGATTTCTAGATGATAAGAGAAATTTAAAACAATTTGCTTTCTTCCTTACACTTTAATTACAAAGTCATTTCTTAACCTCTTCCTATTATCCTATAATGTACGAATTTATTTTGCAAATGGCCAACAAACATGAAAAAAATGCCTAATATCACCAATCATCAGGGAACTGTCTCCCTTTCTATTTCCATCTAGTGGGGAAGTCCCCTGCACCGCGCACCGTGCGAGGCGCCAGGTATAATGCAGTGAACAACAAAACAAGAATAACCCCTGGCATTTTGAATTGTCCTTCAACCGCATCACTCCCTGTGCTGTTGCTGTGGCCTCTGAGATACCATCTGTCTTGATATTGCACTAAAAAGTGCTCCTTAAAAGCTTAACTGGGTCAATTCGCGCCTCGTGGTTATTTCAAAACACCAAGCATCATGGGTAACCATCAAAGTCAGGAAACTTAAACGATCCATCATCAAACCCAGGAGACTCAAAGGATCCATCATCAAAGTCAGGAAACTTAAACGATCCATCATCAAAGTCGGGAGACTCAAAGGGATCCACCATCAAAGTCAGGAGACTCAAAGGGATCTTGAGGGGTTAAAATGCAAACAAGGCTTTTTGAAAAGACCTGAGGCGAAGTCTGTTTTGCCAGCTTCATGGGCAATGGTTCTTTGAATACCAAATCATTGTCATTATCAACTTGCATAATCTTTTTAAAGGTCGCCTATACACGTGGGTTATGGGCACAAGAAAATGGCACAGACATTCGGACCGCTCTGGGCTCATGGCGGCTGTAGAAGAATGAGCATGCCCACCACACTGCTGGGACGGGGCGTCTTTGCTCTACGCAAACAGCGAGAGAAGCACAGAGGGAAGAGTGTGTGCTCATGTTAATGCACTTAAATTAATTATTTCAAAAATGGTGGCATTTATTTAAAGTGTTTCTTTTTCATGAGCCATTTAGAAACCAAGAAAATAATGGGAAATTCGTTTTGAATATTTCTCCCCAAAATGTGTGTGTGTGTGCTGCATGAAATTGGCATTTCAGGGATTAAAGAGTAATTTCCTAGGCTCTTGTTGTTTAAAAGTCTGCACAGAAGAGCTCCATGGCCTGAACTTTTCTGGGCAATGTGCAGAGCTGTTTCCAGCTTGCACTACAGATAATAGGTGAATCTAGCAGGATTCCCAGGGGGAGTGCTGATCCTGCGGAGGTGTAACTCAGGACTGAAGAGAACACAGAATGCTGTAGGGACAACCGGAAATTGGAGCCCAGTCTAGTCCTAACTTAGCACATGCGTGGTGCTTCTTGGCACCCTGAAGCAGCTGAAAGCATGGCTCTGAAGTCAGACTTCCTGGATGCCAGTTCCTCACCGCTCTCCAGCTGTGCGGCTGAGACTTAGATTTTCCTTATGTGCAAAACTGGGGTGATAATATTAGATCTGTAGGAGGGCTTCATGCTTTTTATACAGTCCCTAGGACAGTGAAGGGCACATAATATTGGCTCAAGATAGGTTAACTACTGTTATTTAGTCTGTGCTCAAACCAGAAAAACACAGTGCGGCCAAGTTTTGGTTCCCTAACTGAACACATCAGATATCGCAGATAAACAGGACCCTAGGAAGTGTGGGAGTTTTACTCAGTAATTCTGAGGGTGCAGCAGTCATTCCATCATGGAGAGAGGGTGGGCAGGTCTGAAGGTGCCAAGGTAACCTGGTTCTTCTGCAAACCTGAAAAATAGTCTTGGCACAGGCTCAAGTCAATCTCCGTATTGCCTTTTCCAATACTTTGCATTCATTTGTCTGTGCAACAATTTTTTTTTTTTTGTACCTACTTTGTGCCCAAAGCAGTGATGAGCCCGGAACACATAAGGTAAACAGGACACCTGGATTCGTGCCCTCACAAGACACAGGTCTGTAAACAAAGAAACAGTCCTCTCTATCTATCTGTCTATCTATCTATCATCTATCTATGTATCTATCTAGAAATAGCACTATTATCTAGAAATAGAAATAGGCACCATAGAACATGAAGTGTGAGTACAGTTTCACAGTGTTGCCTGTGTATTATTCAGAACTGATTGAAGTTAGATCACGTGTTTTTGTCTATTCTTGGGTTCTCAAGTGTGGTTTTTCATGAGATCAAATCTCATGAGATAATTCTTTGTGCTTTTCTTTCTTGCTGATTTATTCGAGTTCTCATTAAAAAGTGAGCAAATGAGATGAACAGACATTTCTTGAAAGAAGATATGCAAATGGCCAACAAACATGAAAAAAATGCCTAATATCACCAATCATCAGGGAAATGAAAATTAAAACCACAGTGAGGAATACCACCTTACTTTAGCCAGAATGGCCAGTATTAAAGTAAAAAAAAAAAAAAATAGATGTTGGCATGATGTGGTGAAAAGGGAACACGTATTCACGGCTGGTGGGAATGTAAATTAGTACAACCTCCTTGGAAAACATTATGGAAATTTCTCAAAGAACTAAAAGTAGATCTAGCATTCGGTCCAGCAATCCCATCACTGGGCATCTACCCAGAGGAAAAGAAGTCATTGTGATGGTTCATACAGAGTGTCAACTTGATTGGACTGAAGGATGCAAAGGATTGTTCCTGGGTGTGTCTGTGGGGGTGTTGCCAAAGGAGATTAACATTTGAGTCAGTGGACTGGGAGAGGCAGACCCACCCTCAATCTGGGTAGGCACCATCTAATCAGCTGCCAGCACAGTTAGAATAAAATAGGCAGAAGAAGGTGGGAGAAGCCAACTCGCTGAGTCTTCTGAGCCTCGTCTTTCTTTCCCTGCTGGATGCTTCCTGCCCTCCAAATTCTTCAGCTTTTGGACTCTTAGACTTACAGCAGTGGTTTGCCAGGAGCTCTCAGACCTTCAGCCACAGACTGAATACTGCACCATAGGCTTCCCTGCTTTTGAGGTTTTAGGACCTGGACTGGCTTTCTCGCACCTCAGCTTGCAGACAGCCTCTTGTGGGACTTGTGATCATGTGAGTCAATTCTTCTAATAAACTGCCCTTCATATTTACATCCTATTAGTTCTGTCCCTCTAGAGAACCCTGACTAATATAGTCATGATATCAAAAAGACACCTGCATGCATTGGTTTATTGCAGCACAATTCACAGTCGCAAAGATTTGGATCAATCTAAGTGCCCATCAACCAGAGTGGATAAAGAAAATGTATGTATACATCGTGGAATATGACTCAGCTATAAAAAAGAATGAAATCATGCCTTTTGCAGCTACTTGGTTGGTATTGGAGGCCATTATCCTAAGTGAAGTAAGTCAGAAATGGAAAACCAAATACGGCATGTTCTCACTGATAAGTGGGAGCTAAGCTATAGGTAAATAAAGGCATATGGAGTGGAATAATGGACACTGGAGACTCAGAACGAGGGAGGCTGAGAGGGGGTCGGAGATGAAAACTCGCTATTGGGTACAATGTGTACTATTTGGGTGACAAGCGCGCTAAAAGCCTAGACTTCACTATAAAGTTCCTTCACGTAGCCAAAAACTAATTGTACCCCTAAAGCTACTGGAATTTAAAATAAATAATAAATTACATAATTCTAAGTGGAGCATTTGGAAAGATTTTTTGATTTCCTGGCCAAAACTTTTGCTATTTCTCATATGTAAATTTCTCTCTTCCAGAGTTAACTGGGAAAAAAGCTTTTGAAAACTTGACAGTGTTATAGGGCTCCTTTGATGCCATGTACAACACTAACATAATCTCACTGATTACATAATGTAAGGAAGGTGGAGTTTTAGGTATATTTCCACAAATATGAGGAACCATTTTCTGCCACTCCACCTTTGGCATCCTGTTCTGTGGCAGTCATCACCCAGGTCTCAGCTTGGTGATGTGGTGAGCTGAGGCCCCACGACCCTCCTGGAACTGGGGAGCAGGATGTGGAGGAATCGCTGTCACCAGAAACCAGTTTCTTTTGAAATTGCTCCAGCTCTATCCACTCAGCATTGTTTTTGATAAAACATAAAGCTTCTATCAAAACCTTTCAATCAAAAGCTGTTTTCCTGAAAAATAAAAGGATTCTCATGTGTGGCTTTGCATTAAAACAGAATGGTTATGTTATTCCTATTTTTGCAGTAGACGTGGTTCATTGTTGATGTTTGACTCATTTGAAGGAACGAAATAATGACAGAAAGCTGGAGGAGCTTAGCCAAATCAGACTTCAGAGACCATACAATCAAAGTGTCTCAGTTTTTAGATGAAGGAAGTAGAGCTTCCCCAGGTTAAGAAAGTTGTCTGGAGCCACAGAGGCTCCCAGGTCATCATTAAAGCTTGGATTGCTCTGTGCATTGTTTCTCCGAAGAAGATTTTGGGTAAAAGTCAGCAAAGTCTACTAACAGAAGGAAAAATTCCTTTCTTCATTAATATAGTGTCCCTCAATTTGTTCACTGTCCCAACATTGGCTTCTCCAATGTAACAAAAAACTTAACAGAATTGGAGTGTTTATTAAATCCTTTTTAGTCTGACTATTCTTAGTTTTTAGATAAATTATTAAGATATTGGTAATTATCTGCAGCATAACATATTGCACTGAATCAGGTAAATTGGATAACTTTGAAAGTAGGATTACTGTTTTAATAGTAAATTCTGATTGAAATTTTTCTAATTTTCCTTATAAAATAATTATTACCTCACAGAATAAGCTAGATAGTTGAAAGGCTTCAAAAAGCTAATTAGACAGGCTTGGAGGAATCTTTGCTATCTAAAGCATCTAGATTGATGGAAAACGCACCCAGGCTTTCCTTTATTGAAGAGAGAACATATGACATTCTAGAGATGGCTGCATGCAAGCATTTAAAACCTTTGAGAGGATACAGCGCACCAGGGAAACTATTATTATGACTATTGGGAGGATAATACCAAGAGTTTGGAGTATGTTCCTTACCCAAGGTCCCCATAAACCAAACCTCCTAAAATCAAATAGATCAAAGAATGGGCTAGATAAAGAGTTGACTCACTCGTCTAAGCAATTTCTTCATCAATCCTCCACCAGTCCATAATCTTCATCTGATGTATTTCCCCATAGGCCACAAGTCCCAGCAGCTGCACAGATACTTCTCTGTTCAGCCAATTCTATCATTTAGCATAACTTTCACAAGATAATTTAAAGTCTGTTGTGTAACTGTAGACTTTACGGTAGAATTTGCTATAGAACCTATTACGAGGGCTACATTTCTCGTCATTGCTTTTACTTTTAAACCATGGAAAAAGGACCTAACAAATGGCGTGAACCCGGGAGGCAGAGCTTGCAGTGAGCCGAGATTGCGCCACTGCACTCTAGCCTGGGCGACAGAGCGAGACTCCGTCTCAAAAAAAAAAAAAAAAAAAAAGTGAAGGCCTCCTGGCAACATTCTCTTTAACCCATGATGTGGGTTAAGAGGAGTGAACCAATGTTTTGTTTTTGACTGATTATGAAGCAACATGTGTACCATTAAAGTTTCTTACCTACATTGGGCCTTCATCTTTTATCTATCAAAGTATAAGGTTATCCAGGTATAAGGCTGGCTGCAAACTCCTTCACAAATAAAAGTATACCCCATTAGTGCACAGAACAGACGCCTTTTCCACTTCTATTGTTCGTAGAGACATACGCAAGAAAAAGCATTCAAAGATAAGAGTTTCATGATATTGAAGTCTTAATCTGTGAACTTGGGGAAGGCTGTTCACATCAAAGATGCCGTCTTCTTTTTGGTAGAAATTTCCCTGGTTAGTTTTACCTTAAGGGTTCCAATGGGTGTATAGTTCCAAAAGTGTGGAGGGACCCTTCTCAGTTGCAAGAACATGAACTCAAAGCCCAAGGTCCTGAAGTTTTGTTGTAATGTGGATGGCAAGGACAATCTTTCACCGATGTTCTCAGAAGATCCAAACCATAATAAGCTTTTTTACCAGGTGAAAATATACTGTAGCATAATAATCTACTATTGTAACATCAGCCCTCTTGAATGGGACAACTTTTATACAACCATAAAACATACACTGAAAATAATAATTGAACGAAATCCCTTTATAAAATGTTGAAATGGCCCACCAGGTGAGCAAATGTACTTGAAGCTTTAATTGTTTTTCCCGGAATATGGGATCAAGCATTGGTTATAAACTCTTTTAGTAATTTGTAAGTCACTACACCAATGTATTCAATTTAGATCATTGTATCTTTTCCATGATGAGTCAAGGAATGCAGAACTTTTAATAATAAAAGCTTTAAGGACTCAGGAAGGACAAGGAGGCCATCCTGGTTCTCCATGAGTCCATGCTTTATTAACATTAGACTTACTTCCTCTTGGATACCAGTTGTTTTTCCAAATTAGGTTCATGGCACTGACAAGAAAATTTGGTTATTTTTGTGATTTACAACAACTTAACATAATAACCATAATTATAATTGACAGCATATGTTACTTTAGAAATCCCATACAATTTTGGAACATGTATTAGTATTATACACAAAAAATATAACCTAAAGAAGACTGAACATCATTTTGGCAATCCCATGTACCTAAACATATCAAATAATCCTGTTTACCTCTTTTCTGGATGTTTTCAGGGGCCCTGATCCATCCAGAAAGCCAGGCACTAGGAAAGACAATTTTGAAACCAAAGTTTAATTTTGGAATTCCAGAGTATCATAAACTATTTATTTTGACAAAATGATGACTCAGAAATTTTAAAGAAGCAAAAACCTTCTATAATATTTTATTAAAAAAACACATTCTACAGTTCTTACACACCTTGCATGTAAAACTGTTTCTAATAGTCTTATTTGCATGTTATAATGGCAAATTTTAACATAAACCCTGGTAAGTTATGTTCTGATAAGGTTTGATTGTTTCCAAAAGCAAACATAAAATTCAGACAAAATGTACACTGACAATTCTGAAGGCATTTCTATTTTTATTCCACTAATAATTTCAAAGCTAGCTTGTCTAGTAAAGTTATACTTTAAGTCACATGAACTTGAAAATTGCTTAGACTTATTTACTTAATTTATGAGTGCTCTTTTACTTACAAGCCAATTTGGTAGACGGAACAGATAACAATAAGTGTACATATAAATAAACACATCTAGACCTGTATCCACACAAATAAATGAAGATCCAATAGCTTGGAACCTTAGCCATGAGATAGCAATACAAGCTTGCTGGTTTTACTTTGCCCCAATAGATAATCCAATGAAGGCTGTGAACCAAAATTTTGCATAAAGCAGTCTCCATGGCAGTTTGAGTTTTAAAAGCCAGACCTCTCCACGCTCTCAAAGGAGGGCGTCATGGGTTAACCAGGCCCCCTGCTTAGAACCACAGCACAAAAGCCTGGATACATGCAACGCTATCCCACTTTCCCATGCAACAGTAAACTCCAGATTCCAAACAATGTTGGGCCAAACAGCATTGCAACTGCAAGAGAAAATTCTAAGGCGGGCTTAATACGAGGCCTCAGAACCTCTGCTAAGAACATCCTCTTTGGAGTGGTTGGGGTCTGCGGGACCCATGGAATGTCCTCCTGTGGGGTCCAGTCTTAGCGTTCCAGATGTCTCTGGCAGGTTTTCCCCTTCAGAGCATACTGTGAGCTTTATAAGAACAGCCATGAGCTGTAATGAGAACTGGATGCCGAATGGGCCTTTCTGCTCCATAGCCGGTGAGTGTGATAAGGGAAGAACGTAAGAAACGAAGGTTTAAGTCCCCTGAAACATGTGCGGGTTTTCTCCGAGCTGCGCTGCACACAGGGATCAGGGACCGCACGCAGAAAAGATAAAAAGTAAGTCCTTTCCCCTTTCGGGCAGGGCAATTATTCCTGTTCATTCCTAGGCCTTCAGGCAGCACCAGGGAGTGACCCCAGCCAATTGCCCTCAATTTCCAAGGAGCTACAAGGAAACAGCCACTGAAAGACTGAAAAAGAGGAAAAAAAAAACATGAAAAGATCCAGGGCCCTTAAGTGAACTGGGCGGTGGCAGTCAGGCTTCTCCACATGGAAACCCCTTAGTTTCACTGGCCACGGCCAGAAACCTGCAGTTGCTTCCATGTTTAGGTGGTGGCCACCAAGGGTCTTGAGTTGGAAAGGAAGAGAGAGAGAAAGCTATTCCCCTGTATGGAGCAGAAAGAAGAAAGGAGAAGAATAAATCTCAGACTCTGGGCTCTCCTCTTCCTCCTGGCTGGCTCACCAAACTATGTTAAAGGTGGATGGTGTCCAGGTTCTTGGCGTCTTCAACAGAGAATTCGACAAAACACACAAACAAAGCAAGGAAGGAATGAAAGGATTTATTGAAAATGAAAGTACACTCCAGAGTGTGGGAGTGGGCTGGAGCACAGGGGCTCAAAGGCCCCTTCACAGAATTTTGGGGAGTTTAAATACCCTCTAGAGGATTCCACTGGTGACTTCGGGTATGCCCTATGTAAATGGAGAGGTTGAGGTAAAGTTACAAAGTCCGTTACAGCGTGCGCAGTATAGAGAGGACGTATCCTGGTATAGCTGACGTGTGAATTGGCCTTGTGTTCCCTGGCTGCAGACCCTATTTTCCTGCCTCAGTAGTAGTTATTTCCCATTGTTGTTGGGTGTTGAGGGCAGGCCTATGAAGAAGGCAGAAAAGTCACGGCCCTCACGGATCTTTCCTTGCACAGCTTCTACAGACAATACGGCCCTTTACACAGAATAGCAAGTTGAAGAAAGGACATCTCTCTGTGTGTGTATATGCATACACACACTTATTATAAATGAAGGGCGACAGGCTAGTCAGAGACGACACCAGTGGCAGCCAAGAGATCTTTATTGGAGAGGTAGAGGTCAGGTCGCACGGGGGAGAGAGAGAAGAGAGAGAAGAGAGAGAGAGGAGAAGAGAGGAGAATAGAAGAGAGGAGAAGAGAAGAGAGAAGAGAGAGCGCTGCTGGTGTGCTGGGTTTTATATCCCTTGGGCCTACGTGGGGCGGGCCCAAGGGAAGGCGGGAGATGCTTCTTTCTGATTGGCCCTCCTTTGGCGGGTTCAGACAGTGCCCGGTCAAGGAGGGGAGAAGAACCCGGAACCGGCGCCATTAAGGTACCCCATTACCTAACATTCCTCCCTTTTTTGCTTCTTAAGAAGTGGGGAAATGGGCATTGTAGTTCGTCTGACTACTTCCTGCTGAGTGGGGGCGTCGTGGGGGAGGGGTATGGGAGGACTGTGGGGGTTGGGTACGGGGCACAGCAGGAGCATAAGGCCAAGCAGTAGGGCGCTGTATGTGAACACCTCCTCGGTTGTGAAGTCCGTGAATGTTCCGTGTAGCCAGCCAAGGGGCAGGGAGGGGTCTGTGATGAGCCAGCAGTCTTTGCGGAGATCATCTAGGAACTGGTGGAACCGAGACACTGCGCTCAGAGTCTGTCTCTGGAGTCAGCCGCTTCTTCGCTGTTTGTTAGGAGTTGATCAGTTGGCGGGGGGCGGGCAGGCGCCGCTGGGAGGGGCGTCTGGTTGATCTGGGCCGGCGGCCGGAAGGCAGGGCAGAGGGTGGTGGTATGGGGGGCGCTGGTCGGCTGGGTCGAAGTCGGGGCAGAGGGAGGGGTTGGCAGTTTAAGAGCGGCAAGGAGCTGTTGGGGTTCACAAGGGAGGCAGAGGTTAGGTGTGTCCCGTAGGAGGAAGAAGCCGTGAATATATGGGATCTCTACCCATTTTCCTGTTTGCACTCAATAGTTGTAGAGATCCCGAAGATCAGGATCGAGAGAGCCATAAGGAGGCCATTTGTTTTGGTTGTCTAGGGGATAGGTGGGCCAGTTTTGAATTAGGTGTTTTGGTTTGATGTCTGAGGCAAGGCCAAGGGCTGACAAATTATTTAAAAGACATCGAAGGGGGGAGTCGGCCGGCTGGGATGCAGAGCCTCCCATAAGGAGAGGAAGGAATAGACGGCGACGAGCTAGGCAGGGCGCCCCCTGCTGGCTGCTTGCCGCGGAGCGAGTCAGAGCCTCCGGATCGATGGTCACCGAAACGGAAGGACTGAGGAGCCTCTGAGAGGCAGGAGGCCGTGGGTCACCTGGTACCAGGATTTTAACGAGCGAAGGAGAGGGGCCCAGGCCGGAGACGCGAGGAGGAGAGGGAGGAAACTCCGTTCCCTGCAGGCCGAGGCGGAAGTGAATGACAGGGGCCTACCACTGCCGTAAGGGCGTCGGGCAAAATGTGTCCGTCACGGGAGCGGCTAGGGTCTGGCGATTCGCCCGAGAGGTAGGCCCGGGAGGGGAAAACTTACCGAGATGAGGCCGGTGGTGGGCAAAGAGCTCGGCAAACAGGAAAATGGGTGGAGGCTGGCCGGAGGTCTAGACTGAGCCTGGGGAGGGGATCGGGGTCCCACCTAAAGGTGGGGAATTCCGATCCGAGTCACGGCACCAAAATGAAGGGCGACAGGCTAGTCAGAGACGACACCGGTGGCAGCCAAGAGATCTTTATTGGAGAGGTAGAGGTCAGGTCGCGCGGGGGAGAGAGAGAAGAGAAGAGGAGAGAGAAGAGAAGAGAGGAGAAGAGAAGAGAGAGCGCTGCTGGTGTGCTGGGTTTTATTCCCTTGGGCCTACGTGGGGCGGGCCCAAGGGAAGGCAGGAGATGCTTCTTTGTGATTGGCCCTGCTTTGGCGGGTTCAGACAGTGCCCGGTCAAGGAGGGGAGAAGAACCCGGAACCGGCGCCATTAAGGTACCCCTGTTACCTAACAATAAACATATTTATTATACTTAAATACGCATAGTTTTAAAACTTTTAAGTTCAGGGGTACATGAGCAGGTTCATTACATAGATGAACTCTTGTCATGGGAGTTGGTTGTATAGATTATTTCTTCACCGGCTATTAAGCCTAGGATCCATTAGTTATTTTTCCTGATCTTCTCCCTCCTCCCAGCCTGCACCCTGCAGTAGACCCTAGTGTCTGTTGTTCCCCTCTATGTGTTTATGTGTTCTCATCATTTAGCTCCCACTTACATGCGAGAACAAGTGGTATTTGGTTTTCTGTTCCTGCATTAGTTTGCTAAGGATAGTGGCCTCCAGCTCCATCCACGTTGCTGGAAAGGACATTATCTCATTTTCAGGTTAATGAAGTTAATAATTGCATCATATCTGTCTCTTTTTGAAAACAAAAAGCAAATTCAGAAGCATAATTTCATGTCACTGCAGGGTAACTTTCATGTATTTGCATATACTTTGTCTCCATCTGAAATAAACAAAAAATAACTAGAAAAAGAATATATATATTGACATGCAATCCTGATACTCCAAGCTTCTTCAGCATTTCAATTTAGTGTGCGAATAATAATAAATTAAGGCCCCTTCCTATTGGATCTAGGATGCCCAGTCTGTCTTCTCTTCCTCTCCCTCCTTCCTTCTAACTAGATTTCCTTTGCCAAGTAGTCCGGGGAATTTTGCCAGGGTTTTCTTCATGCTCCACAGGCCTGCTCTGGTTGCACTGTGTCCTCTCAGCCAGCTGATTGGCATTGGATGCCTTCTTCTGTCTTTGTCCACATCCTGTTTCCCAGGCTGGTCCCTGGGTGTCTGCTCCCCAGCCTGGGTGCTCCCAGGCATGCACTGGAGTCTGCTCAGGGTGGCAGGAGCACAGCCCCCAGATGGTGCCTCGTCATGGGGCTTGGGGTCCCCAGGATCTGTCTCCCTCACTCCTGTCTTCTGTCCTTTTGAGAAATTGGCCAGCTTCCCCCAATATTTGGAATTGAGGTCTCCTTAGAGAAAACCAAGCCACATTTTCTAAAGGGAAGCTTAATCTGCAGTGATACAACTTCCCGTGCAAGAGCAGTGACCATCTACGCGATGATCTACCACAGTTTAGCACCTCATGGTTTTAATCCTTTCTGTTCCTAAATACAGCCTCTATTTCTCTTGTATGCAAAATGAACTATTAAACTATTTTACCTAAATAAAGAAGCTGTCATTAAGAGGTTGGGTTGAGCCTCCGCAACTAGAAAAAAAATTGCTTGGAGATTCAAATTGTTCTCCTCCAACTTTTAGCCATTGGCATTTAAAAAACAACATTGTGGTTCAGTCTCGGTGGAGGACTGGATTCTCGAGCAGTGAGTGATTTGATGAGCACAAGAATTGTCTTGTAAGATAAGTGAGGCTGCAGAAAGAGATGAAGACACAAGCCTCATCTTGAACAGCTGGCAAGATGCGAGTGATTTCTCTGTGATTCTCCTGCCATCTTCTTAATGTAAAAGACATTGGTGGAAGAGGGCAAGCGAAAAATTACAGAGGATTTCCAGCATCACTGTTGGGGCACAGCTCAACGCAGGTCAACACTGAATTCAGGGCTTTATTCTCAGCTCCCAAGCGTGTTTCTACCACGTGTACTTAATATTTTATTTCATCTTCTCAGTCAGCCATCTGCACATTTGGCTCAGAGGTCTTGCTTTCTATCTTTTTAAACAAATAAACTTTTAATTTTTAAATGTATAGGAAAGTGGCAAATAGAGCAGATAATTCGTATATATGCCTCACCTCCTTTCTCTCACTACTGACATCTTACCTTACTAGCGTACGTCTGTCAAAGGGAAGAAACTGCCATCAGAGTTACCCGTAGCTGAACCCCAGGTGGTATTTGGATTTCACCGGTTTTTCCACTAATATCTTCTTGCTGCTCCAGGATCCAGTCCTGAGCACCACATTACACATGGCCATCGTGTCTCCCGGACTCCTCTGCTCTGTGAAAGTTTCTCAGTGTTTCCTTGCTTTTATGATCTTGACAGTCTCCATTACCACCACAGGGTGGTAAGTTTTGAGGGTGTACAGCCATGCCTGCCATTTATGGATCGTCTATGGCCGATTTCACACTACAACAGTGGAGCTGAGTCATGCAGCAGAGTCCAGACGGTGGGCAAAGAGGAAAAAATTCATGATCTCACCCTTTGTGGAAAAAGTTTGCCCATTCTGTTCTAAACTATTAGCCTGCCTTCCTTTGGTAGACTTCAAATTCCTTGAGCACAGGAATCTGTCTTTTCATCTCAGTGCTGATTAACCTTCATAAATCTCATTATACGTGCTTAATAAATGTTGACCATTAAATGAAGAAAGACTTCCAATGTGTCTAAAGATAGGAGGTTCTGATAATTGGGTAATTTTTCAGTGAGTTATTTTCTAGAGGGAATTTAATCACGTGATACCTAAATCCTATATTCTCTTTTTAACTGGCTGTCTACCTTTTGTTAACTTGTCAAGGAGAGTTTCTGATTTCTATAGTGAGAACTTTTTTCTTGCAGAATTCCTTTCTCAAACAGATAAGATTTGCTGCACCTTAAAAGGCAGTTAATTCCTTTGAAGATAGATGATTTCCTTTAACAGATTTGAATTTCAAGAAACCAAGAAGTTTGATGGGCTTGGAAAAATATACCTAGGTTTTAAAATATACTTGGGATATTTTCCAAGTTTTAAGAAGAATGTTTGTCTTTTCAATGTGACTGGGTACCTTGGTTTGCTTAATCACAGGTGTCATTGCCAAGCAAAAGACTAAGCCAGGCCTTATCTGCTTTTGGCAGCATTTCATGGTGCTTATGTTTTGGGGGCTTTTCTGACTCTATCTCTAATTCTTAGAATTTTCAGAGATAGAATAAGGGGTCTGTTGGGACATGGACTTGGGACCTAACTCAGTTTCCCAGTTTGCTTTGGGCATCAGACATGTCTAGTATCACATGGGTTCCCAAATCTATCCTGCCCGGTGCAGAGGGGGAATATCCAGGTTTGAAAAGCTGTAGCATTATTGTAGAGCCATACTTCAAAATCTAGTTTTCATTCCATTAGTTTAACAGAGCAACTTCTGTCGTAGGGTTTATTTTCTAGGTTGAATTTAATAGGATTTTTTTCCTTTAGTAATTTGTGTGTCTGTGGTATGGATGGATAGTTCTTTAAGTGATTTCTGTGTTTGAATCCTCGTTATAGACAAAGCGGTTGCTATAGGATGACTTTCCGGAGAAGACCTAGATGAGGCTGAGACCAGGGACTCTGTTCCCATCAGAGAGGATTTAGGAAAAGCACTCTCTTTTCAGTACTTCAGTGGGTCCTTGCTGAGAACCTAGCTGAAATACTGAGAAGACTGTGGAAGGAAAGCCTCTCTGAGCCCCCAGCTCACTGTGTGGAGCTTCAGTTTACTGGAAAAATAAGGTTATTTCTAAGTTTCTTTCCAGCTTTGACATTGAAGGGCTTTATAGTTCATTTACTGCAATAAAACTAAAATTCTTAGAAGAAAGGTGCCCTACATATTGCTTTATTATGTTATTCATTTTTTGACAAATGTCCTGTAACATTTAATTTTGCTCTAATAACATGTAATCATTATTTGATGGTCCAAGACAAAAAGAAAGGCCTGGTTTCTACCAAGACAGTGAGCTGCAACTGGGCTGTAACTAAATTGCCTTCCCTGTAGCACACCACGTTATTTGTTTCTTTTTTTAATTTGCCAGCAGCCTCTGTTGAGTATTTTTATTATTATACTCTCTTTCATTTAAGAACTTCTTCCTCCTGCTCGTAAAGCATATACCTACATGATTACATTATGAATAAAAGCTAAATTAAAATACAAACAAACTCTGGTCAAACCCTCTTGGGTATGGTAGTTTGCATAATTTTGAAATTCTAATATATTTTACCAGTTCTTTTTGCCATTTGCAGTTTTCACAGTTGCTTTGTGTAAATATGTGGGACACTCCTCAGAGTTATGCATATTGTAGCATACTAGGTCTGTTTTGTGGACAGTAAGACAGTAACCCAGATGATACTCAGTAAAAACCCATTTGTGAGTAAAATATCCACTTGTCCCCAGTAGATTTTTAGAGTATTTTAATTTTCTGTGCTTTTTATTTTCTTTCTATTTTTGTCACGATTGAAGGTTTTTCCAACATGGCTCAGGGTTTTTTTTTGGGGAAATGTTGGTTTCTCCTCATTTTGTGGGACCTAGCAGCCTTAGCAGTAAAGGCAAGACCACGTTTTCTATTCCTGCAGGTTTGTAACCCTTTAGAAAAGATAAAGAAGTAAAACAAAGGATTAGGATTTATGTTTATTCACCTCTCCTATTTCCCCTCCTCCTCCTCCTCCTCCTCTTCCTCCTTCTCTGTTTCAGCAGTGAAATTTTACCAAAAATGTATTTACTTAAATGTATGCTTGTCACTTAATCACCTAAGGAATTTCATTTCTCAGTATGAGATAAAAGAGAAAAGTAGGAATATACGTGCTTATGAAGGAGATGGAACAGGCCCTTCTTAACGGCCTGCGGGTCCCTCCGCACATGGAAATACAGGAAAACCTTGAGTTCTTTCCTGAGAGGTAAATAAGCAATGTTATAAGCAAGAAGGTAATAGTAGCTTAAAACAATTGCCAAGGAAGCTCGAGTCGCGGGAAGCTAAAGATAACATCCTCATACATGTCCCTGAGTTGTTTTGGGGGAGCCTGGCCCCCCACCAAACAGATCTACTGGCACACAGACCTCAGATAAAGGGAAGCTGAGACCGAACTGGGACCACTGCTCTTTGTTCTAAATTTCTTCCCGAGGGGTCTAGAGGAGGTCACACCCGTGAGCCAGAGCTAGGGTCCCTTTCTGCTGACCCCAACTTTTAAACAAATTTTCTCTTCTTTAACCAGTTGCAAATCAGAAAATCTTGAATCCACCTATGACCTGTAAGCCCCCGCCTCAAGATAATTCACCCTTTTAGACCAAAACCGGTGTGTAACCTTCATATGTTGATTTACTATTTTCCCTGTAATTTCTGCTCTTCTGAAAATTACCCCTGCCTTTAAAAACCCTTTGCTGCAAGGTATTGGAGGGTCAGAACTTAAGCACTAGCCTCATGGTACCCCGTGCTCAGCGCCCTGCAAATAAACACCTCCCTTTCTTCTCCACCGCAAGCCTTAGTGTGGACATCTGGTCTTAACGGCATGGGAGAGCTGACCCTGGTTTGGTTTGATAACATGAGCAGAGTATTCAATTCAAAAAAAAAAAAGCAATTTAAACTTCCAAAGCATATCAGGATTGGGAATTTCTGGGAAGGTGGCAATATGGTATCCCTCTTACAGGACACTTTTTTCTGGCTGGTCCAACTCATCACCCCAAATATAGCTAATATAAAGTAAAATACTAAACTCACTTTTTGGAGCATGTTGCTGCCCATGCACCATGGAACACTGCTGCATAAAGATTCTGGTCAATATAAGATTGATATCTGTGCCACCCTGACCTGAGACACCACAAACATTAGCAACAAACATGGACATTGATGAATGTGTGCAGCCTGGAGGCCAATAAGAGTGCCGATAATTGTCCCGCGACTGTTTTGAAATCCTGATGTGGCTGAGGGCACCTGTTCTTCTGCGGAGATCGCTGGTGCTTGTGATCCTCTCTCAGTGTGGCTGCCTAGTCTACAATTCCCCTAGAGACAACACTTGTGTTTCCTGCTATTATCTAAGCTCTAGGCAGTCCTAGAAGCAGCTATTAATAATCTGTAAAGAAGATTGTACTAAAGGCCACTTGAAAAGCCTGGCACGGCAGGATGCAACTTTCAGCATAAACACTTCACACTTCTGTAGACTGCCGTGAAAGCCATCTCAAAGACAACCTTACAAAAATGTTATTGTCAGCATTTTAGACAGTACATATATTTGTTTGTTATGTTTGTAAATATATTTACTATATTAAATCATTTTGCATACTAAATATATTATTAACAAATGTAGTTAATAGATGAAATATATCAATTAACCAATAATAAATATATTTAATATATCAAATGGATAAATTAACCAGTAATTAACATATTCAATATATTGATTAATGTTTAACACAATAATGTTTATTGTATTAACAATTTTATACAATAATTAATAATTTAATACAATAAGCATTATTTATTATATTAAATTATTTATTGTATTAAATTATTAATACCATAAACATAATTATTATTTGATATTTAGCAATATTTAGTATACTAATGTGTTTAATGTGTGTACACATATCTTTATATATGTATACACACATAAGCATACATGATATATATGTAGGTATATGTATACACACAGATGCATATGTACGGTGTATTCATACACACAGAATTTTCTGGTTCCTGTTCCGTGTTCTGCGGCTTCCTCCTTCTGAGAGATCCACCCCCTCACTTTCTGGTGCCTCTGCCAGCCCTGCCCTCCATCCTCCGACCTCTGGAGTCTGAAAGTCAGTCGACTCTGAGTCCTAGCTGCCCTGCACGCGCACGGGCACACGTGTGCTGGGAAGGCGGAGCTCCTTTGTTCAGAGCGTGACTCACCTCCCACGTCTGCCTGCCCTTATCTCTCTCCAGTGCCTTCCATAGTTGTTTTCTGTATTTCATTCTGAGTTTATCGTTGTTACCTGCAGAAGGGTTAGTCCTGTACAAATGACACAGCCGTTATCAGAAGTGAACAGCTGTGTTTGTTCCAAATAAAAGAGTGAGGAAAGACTAGAACATTTACCTGTGCGATGCAAGTCCTTTTAAATGATCAGGCTCAGAGAGGCATTAAAATGAGCTGGCAATCGCGTCCTTCTCCCCCGACTTTGAGCTGTGCGTTTCCCTGAACCTGCTTGCACTGCGAGCAGTTATAAATTAACTGAATAATGCCGCACTGGACACTGGACACTCTAACCCATACTCTGAAGCTTAACAATGTCTAGCCAATCAATAGCTTATGTTATTTTAAGGTAAATTTTTGGTAAACAGCTCAGAAACTGCCTCTTCTTTCCTTTTAAAAATCCACTTGTTACTGCTGCTAATGAGAGTGTACATTCAGGACACCTTGAATCTATGCTCCC
Organism: Hylobates moloch; assembly: GCF_009828535.3. Taxonomy (NCBI): domain Eukaryota; kingdom Metazoa; phylum Chordata; class Mammalia; order Primates; family Hylobatidae; genus Hylobates; species Hylobates moloch. The sequence continues at coordinate 2,787,566 of NW_026652280.1, read as the reverse complement.
AGGCTGCAGTACTAAGGTTTGGCTCAAACCAGCTCTCTATTTACGCAATTTGGGCCAAGCCTTAGTACTGCAGCCTGGGAGTGTAGATTCAGCTTTTCCTGTTAGGTCAACAAGAGATTAAACGTTCAGAGATGCAGAGGTACAGGTTTGCTGGATCAGACGGACTCGAAGCAACCATGCAGCACTTCCCTCATCACCAAGGAGCGGGAGAGGCAAGCCCCGTGGTCAGGCCTGGTCCTGATGTGGCAGAAGGGCCCATGGGATCTGCACCCAGGGAGTCGGGGCTCACTCCGCAAGGCTGTCGCGGGGAGTCTGGATTTCACTCCGAGTGCACACTCAGGTTTGAGTTTCTGAAAGGTTGCTCCAGTTGCTGTGTGGAGAGAAGATCATGGAAGGGCAGAACCGTGTTTGTTAGAAAACTTTTATTTTAGGCAAATGATACATGATAGTGGCATGGATTTAGTGGTGTGATTTGGACAGTGAAAAGTGGTTTATTTAGGATGTAACTTGAAGTTAGAGTCAACAGGATTGGCTCTGAGGGGTAGAAGTAAAAGAGAAACAAGATAACTCAGGATTTTTATCTGAGCTACTGAAATGGGACTGATTTATGTAGAATGGAGGCTGGAGAATGAGGAATCAAAGCTATTCTTTGGACATTTTAAAATTGGAAGTGCTTTTTGGACATCCAAATGGAGATTATCAAGTAGAGAGTAGAAATATGTGAACATGGAATTTGGCAGAAAAGTTGGGACTGGAGATACAACTGTGGGTACCATCAAATCAGGAATAAATTGCATTTAGAATCATGGGTCATCCAAATTGAGTGTTGAATCAGAGGGATGAAGAACGAGCCCAGAGTGCTCCAGTGTTGAGTGGGTTGAAAGGGGAGGAGTGAACAGCCATGTTGTAGGACATATGCCAGGAGCGTGTGACATCACACAGCCAAGTGAGGAAGGTGTTTCAGGAAGAAAGGTATGTGCAGTGCCGAGGGGAAGACAAGGACTCAGAGTGAACATTGGCTCCCAACAGGCTGTGTCAAATCTAAACTTGATTAAGTGAACATTCTATGCTACGGCATTATTTGCCACAGACCCCTCTGCACTGACGTCACTGACATTTTTAAATGTATAAATAATGGCTTAATAAGTCCCTCTCCCAGGAAGTGAAGCTTAATGAGAGAGCTGGAGCCACGCCTCTCTTTTTCACAGTTAGAGCACCTCGTGTAGTGAGTACTCAATAAACACTTGCCAAGGGAGCACGTGCCAGGGCATCGGGGAAACATGTCCTGCTGGGTGTCGATGAACGGCTTAGGAGCTGTGCGAACAGCATGGTGACGGGAAGCTGGCTTGCTGCAGTGGCATCTGTTGTGTCCTTGGCAGGTTGGATGAAGGTGGGAGGAATGGGCTCTTCAAATGGAAATTCCAAATCTGGAGTTGAAATCGTCTCTGGCAGCAGAGAAGGAGCATCTCTGTTCCAAAATCCTGGGCACTGGAAATACATTTCCCCAATAAATTCTTTCAGAAGGGTTTCCATGTGTTCTCAGCAATGCTGCCAACTGCTGAGAGGACTTTCACAATATCACAGACAACGTAAGTGAATACAAACAAAAAATCATCAACTGAAGAGAAGTGCAGCTAAATTAGAAAATGCAGATTAAAACCTGTTACTGTGCCATACACAGTAACACAGTACAAGTACATTAAAAGGATAAAATCCAAGGTTCTGGGGACTATTTTGAAACACTTTATATGTGGCAATATCCAATAAAAATAGCGCTGCTAGTGGTTCTTGATTTGAAATTCAACTTTGGGGAATGAATCTCAAGGAAATAACTCCCTTTGAAGTTGGACAAATATAACTTTGGTGACATTGTGTAAGAGGAAGAGCTTGGAAATCTCCCTGAATAACCAAGGAAACGGCATGTTTCAACAACTTATGTCCTGATAATAGAGTGGACTGCCGCAGCACCCACAAACAGTCAAACATGTGGCTGTATCCATAACTGAACGTGTGAATTTGAAGTGACAGTGAAAAGCAAAACACAGCATAAAAGAACACATCTACTCTGAATGCCTTTGGGAAGTCTTAGGTACCTAGGAACGGCAGATTTTTTTTTCAAAAATGCCTTATTTTAATAAACATATTATTTTTATAAAAATAAGTTGTCAGGAAAAATTCTATGTGTTTGGGATTCCATTAATAATGCAAGCAGGTAATGATCTTATGTCTCATTCAAAGTTAAGATCAATTGATGGGCAACAGTGATGATCCCAGAAAGAATTTTGCTATGACCATAGCACTTAGAAGAATTATCTTTTTTTTTTTAAATTTCCTGCTCAAAACACTTGGCCATTAAATTTAACAAAATAAAACAAAACAGCACCACAGCCAAAGCACCGTGAGTTTTAAATCGGCAAGAAATGTGGAACAATTCGCATGAAAACCGTCTTCACAGTGCAGAACTAGCAATTAAAGAAACAAAGCAGGTGCGATGAATAGTGTATTAGAAATGATGATTACAATGTTAAGTTTTATCTTGAATAACACATACTGAATAGCAGGAAAGTCATTATGGGAAACTGGAATGTGATAGAAAATGTTCCCAAGAAACAGTAGTAGTGTCCACCAGAGGCTCACATCCTACAGCAACCTGAGGGCCAGATGCCGGTTATGGGGCTAAGAATGATCTTTATATGTTCAAATTGCTGGAAAAAATTAAAAGAAGAAGATTTCGAGACACATGAGAATTATAGGAAATCTCAGTGTCCCTGAGTGAGATGTTAATGGAACACAGCTGCTCCCCTGTGCTTTGGTGCCACAGTGGCGGGTTTGAAGGACCCTGAGGGGGACCGTGTGGCCCACAGGACCTAGAGGACTTACTGTTTGGCTCTTTACTGAGAAAGCTGGCTGCCCCCTGGTGCACATCACTTCTTCGAAAACTAAGTACCAGGTTGTGACTAAAGAAATGTCCAGCCACAGGCCGGGTGTGGTGGCTCACGCTTGTAATCCCAGCACTTTGGGAGGCCGAGGCGGGCGGATCACGAGGTCAGGAGATCGAGACCACGGTGAAACCCCGTCTCTACTAAAAATACCAAAAAATTAGCCAGGCGTGGTGGCGGGCGCCTGTAGTCCCAGCTACTCGGAGAGGCTGAGGCAGGAGAATGGCGTGAACCTGGGAGGTGGAGCTTGCAGTGAGCCGAGATCGCGCCACTGCACTCCAGCCTGGGTGACAGGGCGAGACTCCATCTCAAAAAAAAAAAAAAAAATGTCCAGCCACAAATGTGAGTGGGCGTTGTGGCACCTGGGTGCCCACCAGTGGTGTAGCAGCTCTGCATAAACAGGGGTGATTTGAATCAAAATAGTTTATCTCATACGAGTGGAATCTTCATTTCCAGCCTTCTCACAAAAGCACAGCAGGCTCTGGCCCACGAGAGGAATCTTTTCACATCTTTAGTTTGCTTTGAGTGCTTTTCTTCCCATATACGCGTTAGGCCATTGGTGCGATAAATTGTAGCCTAGGGCACATGAGCTCATAAAACCCAGTGAGACTTAAAAAAAGTATATATATTGTTTTAATATACAGATACATCGTGAAATGATTACTATAGTCCAGAAAATTAACATACCCATCACCTTCCATAGCCATGGATATGGTAGTTTTGTGTGTGTGGTAACAGCACCAAAATCTGCTTTTAGCAATTTTTTGGTACACACTACGCTATTATTAAATATAATAATTATAGTTGTTATAATTTTATTATAATTATTAACATATTATGTTATATAATGTTATTATAACTATTATTATAATATGTTATTATAACTATTATAATTGTATAATGCAATATATTAATTTTAGAATCCTGATGCTGCACGTTAGATCTCTGGTCCTATTCGTCCTACATAATTGTCACTTTGTACCTTTTGACCTACGTGTCTTCATTTCTTCCCCTTTTCTGCCTTTGATAAACACTGTTCTCTCTTTCTATGTATTTGACTTTTTAAAAAATTCCCCATATAAGTGAGATCATGCATATTTTTCTGTCTGTGTCTGGCTTATTTCACTTAGCATAATATCTTCTAGGGTTCATCCATGTTGTCACAAATGGCAGGGTCTCTTTTTTTATTTATTATACTTTAAGTTTTAGGGTACATGTGCACAACGTGCAGGTTTGTTGCATATGTATACATGTGCCATGTTGGTGTGCTGCACCCATTAACTCGTCATTTAACATTAGGTATATCTCCTAATGCTGTCCCTCCCCCCTCCCCCCACCCCACAACAGTCCCCGGAGTGTGATGTTCCCCTTCCTGTGTCCATGTGTTCTCATTGTTCAAGTCCCACCTATGAGTGAGAACATGCAGTGTTTGGTTTTTTTGTCCTTGTGATAGTTTGCTGAGAATGATGGTTTCCAGCTTCATCCATGCCCCTACAAAGGACATGAACTCATCATTTTTTATGGCTGCATAGTATTCCATGGTGTATATGTGCCACATTTTCTTAATCCAGTCTATCATTGTTGGACATTTGGGTTGGTTCCAAGTCTTTGCTATTGTGAATAGTGCCGCAGTAAACATGTGTGTGAGTGTGTCTTTATAGCAGCATAATTTATAATCCTTTGGATATATACCCAGTAATGGGATGGCTGGGTCAAATGGTATTTCTAGTTCTAGATCCCTGAGGAATTGCCACACTGACTTCCACAATGGTTGACCTAGTTTACAGTCCCACCAACAGTGTAAAAGTGTTCCTATTTCTCCACATCCTCTCCAGCACCTGTTGTTTCCTGACTTTTTAATGATGGCCATTCTAACTGGTGTGAGGTGGTATCTCATTGTGGCTTTGATTTGCATTTCTCTGATGGCCAGTGATGATGAGCATTTTTTCATGTGTCTTTTGGCTGCATAAATGTCTTCTTTTGAGAAATGTCTGTTCATATCCTTCCCCCACTTGTTGATGGGGTTGTTTGTTTTTTTCTTGTAAATTTGTTTGAGTTCTTTGTAGATTCTGGATATTAGCCCTTTGTCAGATGAGTAGATTGCAAAAATTTTCTCCCATTCTGTATGTTGCCTGTTCACTCTGATGGTAGTTTCTTTTGCTGTGCAGAAGCTCTTTAGTTTAATTAGATCCCGTTTGTCAATCTGGCTTTTGTTGCCATTGCTTTTGGTGTTTTAGACATGAAGTCCTTGCCCATGCCTATGTCCTGAATGGTATTGCCTAGGTTTTCTTCTAGGGTTTTTATGGTTTTAGGTCTAACATGTAAGTCTTTAATCCATCTTGAATTAATTTTTGTATAAGGTGTAAGGAAGGGATCATTTCAGCTTTCTACATATGGCTAGCCAGTTTTCCCAGCACCATTTATTAAATAGAGAATCCTTTCCCCATTTCTTGTTTTTGTCAGGTTTGTCAAAGATCAGATAGTTGTAGATACGTGGCATTATTCCTGAGTGCTGTGTTCTGCTCCGTTGGTCTATATCTCTGTTTTGGTACCAGTACCATGCTGTTTTGGTTACTGTAGCCTTGTAGTATAGTTTGAAGTCAGGTAGTGTGATGCCTCCAGCTTTGTTCTTTTGGCTTAGGATTGACTTGGCAATGTGGGTTCTTTTTTGGTTCCATATGAGCTTTAAAGTAGGTTTTTCCAATTCTGTGAAGAAAGTCATTGGTAGCTTGATGGGGATGGCATTGAATCTACAAATTACCTTGGGCAGTATGGCCATTTTCATGATATTGATTCTTCCTATCCATGAGCATGGAATTTTCTACCATTTGTTTGTATCCTCTTTTATTTCATTGAGCAGTGGTTTGTAGTTCTTCTTGAAGAAGTCCTTCACATCCTTTGTAAGTTGGATTCCTAGGTATTTTATTCTCTTTGAAGCAATCGTGAATTGGAGTTCACTCATGATTTGGCTCTCTTTTTGTCTGTTATTGGTGTATAAGAATGCTTGTGATTTTTGCACATTTATTTTGTATCCTGAGACTTTGCCGAAGTTGCTTATCAACTTAAGGAGATTTTGGGCTGAGATGATGGGGTTTTCTAGATATACAATCATGTCATCTGCAAACAGGGACAATTTGACTTCCTCTTTTCCTAATTGAATACGCTTTATTTCCTTCTCCTGCCTGATTGCCATGGCCAGAACTTCCAACACTATGTTGAATAGGAGTGGTGAGAGAGGGCATCCCTGTCTTCTGCCAGTTTTCAAAGGGAATTCTTCCAGTTTTTGCCCATTGTGTATGATATTGGCTGTGGGTTTGTCATAGATAGCTCTTATTATTTTGAGATACATCCCAACTTTATTGAGAGGTTTTAGCATGAAGGGCTGTTGAATTTTGTCAAAGACCTTTTCTGCATCTATTGAGAAAATCATATGGTTTTTGTCGTTGGTTCTGTTTATATGCTGGATTATGTTTATTGATTTGCGTATGTTGAAGGCAGGGTCTCTTTTTTTAAGGCTGAATAATATCCAATTGCATGTATATACCATAATTTCTTTATCCATTCATCTGTCCAGGGACACATAGATAGATTTCATATCTTGGCTATTGTGAAAACTGCTGCAGTGAACGTGGGGACTGGCAGCCATCTCTATGAGGTGCTGATTTCATGTCCTTTGGGAATATATCAGAGGTGGGATTGTTGGGTTACACTGTGGCTCTATCATTACTTTTTTTGAGGAAGCTACATGCTGTTTTCCATAATAGCTCTACCAATTTTCATTTCCACCAGTGTGCACAAGAATACCCCTTTCTCCACATCCTCACCAATATTTGTTATCTCTTGTCTTTTTGGCAGTAGTCATCCTGGCAGGTGGGAGGTGCTATTTCATTGTGCTTTTGATTTGCATTTCCTTGATGGTTAGTGATGTTGAACACATTTTCATGTACTTGTTGACCATCGTTATGTCTTGGTTGGAAGAATTAATATTGTTAAAATGCCAGTGCTACCCAAAGTGATAGATGAGTCAATGCAATTCCTATCAGAATTCCAACATTTCATTTCAGCATTTTTCACAGAAATAGAAAAAAATTCTAAAATTTGTATGCAACCACAAAAGACCCCAAGGATCCAAAAAAATTTTGAGAAAGAAAAACAAAGATGGTGGGACCACACTTACTAGTTTAGAATTAGGTTACAAAGCTATAGTAATCAGAACAGTGTGGCAGTGGCATTAAAACAGACAGATGGATAGATAGAACAGAACAAAAAGCCCAGTAATAAACCCATATAATATATATGATCAAATAATTTTTGACAAGGCCACCAAGAAGACACAATGGGGAGAAGACAGTCTCTTTAATAAGTGGTATTGGGAAAACTAGATATCCACATGCAAAAGAATAAAGCTGGACCTTGTCTCACACCAGACACAAAAGGCAACTCAAAAATGACTTAAAGACTTAAATGTAAGACCTGCAACCATGAAACTTCTTAGGAGGAAACAGAAGGGGAAGTCTTCTTGCTATTGGCATTGGCAATGATTTTTGCGTATTATACCAAAAGTTAGGCAACAAAAGCAAAAATAAGCAAGTGAGACTACATCAAACAGGAAGGCATCTAACAATTTTGAAGCTGCCAAAAAATCTTTTTGCATTTTTAGAAGCCCAAATTGCTTGTTTATTGCTGAGTTTGCCAAACAAAGCATGTTTGACAGAATACTAATTGTATTAGTAATGGTGTTGTCAGATGCTTCATAAAAAACAATTCTAGGGTTGAAAACAAATGCAAAACCAAAAATCAAGCAATACCTAAAAGCTCTGAGTATGCCTGAAACCTACAGCCTCTCTTGGAGATATAGAGGATATACGATTAGCCTGTTTAGATTTGGAGACATACTGTAGTAAAGAGACCAAATTAATTCAGTGTCTCAGCTTTTTGACCACAGAAATCTCCCCTCCTCTGCACCACAAACAGGTCTCTACATGTGGGGAGCCAAACTCTAGAGAAGACGCCAGTGACTGCTGATTTGGAGTGACTGACACTTATTTCTGAGAGTAGATGATTCTTCAACATCAAAAGAAATGTGTCAAGTTTGTATTAGATGGAATATGGCTTACTTTGTTGCTGAAACATTTTTTAGCATTGACTATACTTGCAAATGTAAGGCATAGTGTATCAACATAGCATTAAATTTAAGAATAAGAAAATATGCTATTCAAATAGAATTTGTTGTATTTTATGTGCTGAGAATTGTATCATATTATTATGATATTATGAATTATATCTTATCTTCTCCTGTGCTCATTTCTGAAGAAGTAGGGTAAGGTTTTTAATAAAACATATTGATGGCTTTCATGTAATTATAGAAGTAAGGCAATTAGAGATAAGGACACTTCAATAGGAAAATTTAAAACTACCCAGAATCATGTTATTGTTTGGGAGCCTGCTTTTCTAGTTAATCAAAATTTTTGATCACATTCCTAAGTTGTTGATGGATACATGATCCAGTGTCCTTTGTATGCATTTACCATAATGAATACAATCTATTGTTTCATATCGAGGCTTCTTATTTTTTCTTTTATAAACAAAACTGCAGTAAAGTACACTAAAACTAAGTCTTTGATCAAATTTTTGCTTTTCACCTCAGGATAAATATTGAGGTGGTGGCTCCATTTATGCATATTTAAAAATCTTGACAACTTTTTCTTGTTCTCTTTATTTTTATATTTACTTCTTTATGTGTTGATATTAATTATAGTAATATCAAAACAGCAGTGTAACTTTTTGGTGTGTTTAGAAAAGTTTTTAGAATTTCCAATTGTTGAATATTTTTTGGTGTGTCCTTTTGTTATAAATTTTTAGTTTTGTCACATGTGGCTAGGAAAACATAGCCCATATAATTTATCTTTTTGGAATTTGCTGAGATCTTCTGTGTGGCCTGATAGATGGTTTCTAGGAAGGGAGGTCAAACATTCTCCACATGTGCAGAATAAATATCTATTACCATGAGCTGCATTTGGCTTGGGGGTTGTAGTTTGCTGACCCTACCTTCAATTTCTGTTTTCATCTTACCTACTTGATTGAGAGACGTGTTAAAGTGTTTTACTACTATTGGGTACATTTATATTTTTGGTCAAAGAATGAGCCAGAGTGTGTGTGTGTGTCTGTGTGTGTGTGTGTGTGTGTGAGCGTGTGTGTGATAGAGGGAGAGAGAGAGAGAATCACGACTCATGCTCTTAGTTACATCCTTACTTGTACATGATATGTTTTATCAATAAAACAATGACTTTTTAAAGCTGATTAATACAATGAATCTTGAATTCTATTTTTTCCAATAGTAATATTGCAAACTTCTTTCCTATTGGTTTACATTTGACTGTTTTAACTCGCCTGTTCTTTAAGTTTTAATTCTCCATGTCTTGTATTTCAGCTTTGTGTTTTGTGGGCATTGGGTAGACGGACTTGGTGGAATTTCTACAAGCTTGCTTTATTTGTAGGAGTTTTTCTCAGTATGAGATTTTTTGAGTTTAAAATGTAATATAACTAATCCATGTCAATTCATAATTGGTAGATCATCTTTTCTGTTTGCTTTTGCTTACATCTTATTAACAATTTCTTTGGCTTTTTATCTTAATTTCATTTGCAATATGAATTGTGCTTTCTTTGATTATCTTTTCTCAGTAATTTCACTTATATTCTGTATGTCTCAGACAGAGTAGGGAGCTGCTCTGTGTGTATCTGGCTGACCAGTTACCTAGGGAGAGCTGGTCCTGATGGCCTTACTTGAAAGGTTGGCCGAGTGAACCAGATTTTCCCTTTGATGAACCTGTATTAAGAATTCTCACTAAGAAATATGGAGAACAGTTGGGAATACTAGTTGTCCTCTCTCTTGAGCCCTTGGCAACCACTAACATAGTCTTTGTCCCTGTAATTTGCCTTTTTGAGAATGTTGTAAATGCAGTCGGAGTCTGCAGATGTTGGAAGCTGGCTTCTCTGCTTAGCTAATGGATGTGAGGCCCATCCCTGTTGCTGCAGTTTATTCCTTCTTATGAGGACTGTTCCATGGCTTGGATGGTTCATATCCACATTCACTATCTATTCCTCAGCTAAGGAACACTTGAATTCTTTCCAGTTTTTGGAAATTATGAAATTGTAAATATTCATGTGTCAGCCTTTAAAATTTCACTTTGGTAAATGCCTAGAAATGGGATTGCTAGAGGTTATATTAAGTGAGTGTTTAGTATTTAAATTTAAAGGGCCACCCACTGTTTTCATAGAGGCTGTGCCATTTTGCATTTTCATCAGCAACAGTTGGCTGTTCAACATCTACCCCAGCACTTGCTCATGTCAGGGTGTTTTTGCATTGTAAGAGCTGTATCGTAGTGTCTTGCAGTGTTCATTTGTCAGGGTGTTTTTTCATTGTAAGAGCTGTATCGTAGTGTCTTGCAGTGTTCATTTACAGTTTCTTTAGGATTAAAGATGTTGGCTTCTTTCCACTTTATTTTTTGGCCATCCATATATCCTCTTTGGTGAAATGTCTGTTCAAATCTTTTGCCTATTTTTGAATGTTGGATTATGTTTTTTCATATTGTTGACTCTGAAAGTTTTTTTTATATATTCTAGAAACAAGTTTTTTTTTTCAGATACTTGATTTGTAAACATTTTTCTTTCCATCTGGCTCTTATCTTTTCATTTTCCTAATTGTGTCTTTAGAAGGACAATTAGCTTTCTCATTTGAAAATCTAATTTTTCAATCTTTCCTCTATGGATTATGCTTTCAGTATCATATTTAAGAACATTTACACAACTCTAAAATCACAAAAATCACAAAGATTTTTCTCCTATTTCTAAAGAAGTCTTGTAATCTTGTGTTTTACATATGCTTATTATCTTGTTTATGAACTATTTTAAGTTAATTTTTGTGTAAGGTTTGATACATAGATCAAGATTCTTTTTGTTTGTTTGTTTGTTTTTACATATGGTTATCCAGTCTTTCCACCACCATTTACTAATTAATTTGCCTGTGGATCTTTGTCAAAAAATCAATTGAGGCTGGGCACGGTGGCTCATGCCTGTAATCCCAGCACTTTGAGAGGCCAAGGTGGGCAGATCACAAGGTCAGGAGATCGAGACCATCCTGACCTAACACGGTGAAACCCTGTCTCTACTAAAAATACAAAAAATTAGCCGGGTGTGGTGGCAGGCGCCTGTAGTCCCAGCTACTCGGGAGGCTGAGGCAGGAGAATGGCGTGAACCCAGGAGGTGGAGCTTGCAGTGAGCCGAGATCGCTCTACCGCACTCCAGCCTGGGCGACAGAGCAAAAAAAAAAAAATCAATTGAATGTATTTATGTGGTTCTACCTTTGCGCACTCTATTCTGTTCAAATAATCAATGTGTTTATCCTTTTGACAATACCACACTATAGTTGTTTCTTTGGCTCTATAGGAAGTCTTGAAACTAGCAGGAGTCCTTTAACTTTGTTCTTGTTTTTGAGATTGTTTTGACTATTCAAGTCCTTTGACTTTCCACATAAATTTTAGAATAAGCTTATTATCCGTGAAAAATCTTACTGCTATTTTGATTGGAATTGCATTAAATCTACAAATGTATTTGGGGAGAATTGAGACTTCAATGCTATTGCATCTTCCAAGCCGTCAGCACAGTATATTGTTCTGTGTATTTAGATCTTTGGTTTGTTTCATCAGTAGTTTATCTTTTTTAAGTTTTCTGCATACAGGTCCTGCAATTTTTTTGTTATATTTACACCTAAGTGTTTCTCTTTTAAAAAATGTTATTGTAAATGGTACTGACTTTAGTTTCACTTTTTCTTTGTTCATTGCTATTATATAAACATATAATTGTTTTGATATATTGATTTTTAAAAATTTGCAACCCTACTAAAGTCATTAATTAGTTCCAGGAGTATTTTTGTAGATTGCATGGGATTTTCTATGAAAAAAATCACCATACTCTCAACATAAAGAGACAGTTGTATGAGTTCCTCTGCAATCTGTAGGAATTTTATTTCTTCTTTCCTTCTTGCCCTAGCTAAGTTTTATGCATGGTATTAAATAGGAGTGGGGAGAGCCAACAGCCTTGCATTCTTCTCTACCTTAGGGGGAAACACTGTTATTCAGCATTGGGAGTGATTTGAGTGCTGAGTTTCTGTAGATGCCTTGGTCCCACAGAACAGGTTGATTATTTCTAGAATGTCCTTTTATATTAGGATGCTCCAGAGAAACAGAAACAGTAGGAGATAAGAGAGACAGACAGAGACAGAGAGATAATGAGAGACAGGAAGAAAGATTCATGATGAAGAATTGGCTCATATAATTATGGAGGTAGAGAAGTCCCCAAATCTGCAAGCTGGAGACTCAGGGGAGCCAATAGTGTAAGTTCCAGCCCAAGTCCAAAGGCCTGAGCATTGGGGAAGCCTGTGATGCCAATCCCTGTCCAAAAGCAGAAGGAAGATGAGAATTCCCGGCTCCAGGAGTCAGGCAAGGAAAAAAGAACCAAATCCATCCTCCTTTGGCCTTTGCGCTATTCAGGCCTTCAACATATTCCCCCATTTGGTCTTCTATGCAGAGTTTAACAACCCATGGACCATTCCTTCTGGTGGCCAATGGCAACGATAATTTCTTATCAAAGTTGCCCCTCTGGGGTACTCTGGGGGTTTCATGCCCCACAGTTACCAAATACAGAGAAAGGTCTCACTGGTCTCTGGACCTCTAAACTCATTTCAGCATGCAGACAGGTAAACTGAGTCATGTTTCTGACACACTGACACCTCGGATGCCACCAATCTCGTCCTAGACAACCCACGAAACCTCAGGACATCCAGGGACCTCCGCCCTGAAGCCCTGGGCAGAGTGTGAGTGACCTCCATCTTCGCTGCTGTGCCAACAGAGTGACTGGTTCGTGTGCCTTCAATGGGTAAACATGGCCCTGGTCAAATATACTCAACGGGCACAATTCTAGTGGTGACAGACGTCACAGGCTGCAGCATCCCTCCAGGCCACACACTATGCTCTGACCACAGGAGGCACCTGTGTGGCCACATTACTCTCCCCACCCACTGGCGAGCCCCTCTGAAGCCACCATGCAGGACTCACCAGAAATTCCTTATCCCTTTCAAGGTCTAGACATTCTTGATAGTGACCAAGGCCCTCATTTTGCATCAGAACACAAAACACTGGGCTCTTGAACAAGGCATTCCAGGGAGCTTTCACCTCCCTCAGCAGCTTCAGGGGAGGGGCCTGGTAGAGCACTTACTTCTACAGATCCTGCTATTTATAAAACAATGTGTGATCTTCTAGAGCACTGTCCCTCCTGCATGAGGCCGTGCTTACGCGGAACTCCTGGTCGTTAGGGTCCACGCCTCCTTTCCAAAATGCATTTAGTACATCCCAAATGCCTTTCTTTGCCCTTGAAATGACGTGACACTGTGGGGCCCAGGAGGACTACATCGCACCTCTTCCAGCTCCCCCTCCTCTGTCTCAGCTCCCAGGCCTGCCCCCACTGGAACAGGGCTGCATAGAAGGTGAACCTGGAACTGCGACCCCTTCATTATTTATCCAGATGAGAGGCGTCTGTGTAAGCCACAAGCTTTACCAAAATTTCCAGCTGCGAAGGTGATTCCATTAGTAAGACTAGGAATGATCTGACTCAGAAAGCAGAAACCACGGTTATGGATCCACACCCACGTCAGTGCAATGGCAGAAAGAGGCCAAGGGAAGTCAAACATGGTTTCAACCAAAAGCACCCTCCACAGTGGAATGCAGCCGTTCCTGACCACAAAGACCTGGAATGGGAGTGTGACCTGTCCACAATGTGACCATGCAGGTCTCAGTCCCCAGGCCCCTGGGGTGTGGCACCCTATGCAGGCCACCGCTTGGCCTTCTGGCTCTTCATAGCCTGGTTCTGTCTATTCTGGGGAGCAGCCTGGGCCAGGATGTTGCAGTCCACTGCACAGAACCAACCTTGTAATGCAGTACTCACTGGGCTGTTTTTATTTTTGCCAACAGTGCTACCCACATTTACTTGTCTCTTCAGCAGTTCAACCACTGTCATCCCCTCATCTCCTCTGGGGATGCCAAACCACTGCTGGCACCAGGTGGAAAACATCTTGCAATGCTTGGAGCAGCCCCTCCCTAATAGCCATTGCAGACCCACTAGGGAGTCACACAGCCCAAGAGGCAGACCAAACGCTCACCAGAAGCCTTCCAGTGGTTGCCTCTGCTCAAAACTGGCCATACCAGTACACAGTTAAAACATTTAGAGGATGCTGGGAAAGACCATCCTGGATTATCTGGGGGACCCTGGTGTCCTCACAGGGGCCCTTCTAAGAGGGAGGCAACAGGGTCAAGGGCAGAGAAGGCGATGAGTGGATGTGAGCAGCAGGAGAAGGTGGAAGGGGGTCAAAGATGCCATGCTGCTGGCTTTGAAGACAGAAGAAGGGACCATGAACCAAAGAGCACACATGGCATCGAACCTGGAAAGGCCAAAGACAGATTCTACCCTGGAGCCTGCACAGGGAACCGGCAGCACAAATCCCTTGGCTTCAGCTCAGTGAAGCTCATTCTGGACTTTTGGCTTTTAGAATTGTAAGAAGAAAAAAGAAAGTGTATTGTTTTAAGCCATCATGTTTGAGGTAATTTGTTACAGCAGCCATGAGAAACTCATACACGTTCCCTTAGGGAGCAGTTTGGGCCACTGGATTCCTAGGAGGTGGAATGCAGTCCGTCCAAGAACTCCAGGCCATGGACGCCTTTCATGGGATTGCCTCGTTGCATCGCATGTCTTCGTGAAATGTAAACAGTATCAAGACACGATTATATCCACCAACCGGGGAATTAACATCACATGTCATCAGTTATTCCCAGTGCCGGGGTGTCAGTTAACCTCCAGTGGTTTCCTTCAGAAGATTCTCTGGAGACTATGATATGAAAAGCAAATTTTGGGGAGGTAAACTTGTCTCCACAATCACAACACTCTTGAAATTGAAAGAAAAGATGAGCAGAGTTTTCTGTAAAAGAAACTGGAAAACATCAACTACCCAAGGAGACATTTCTAATCACTCTGGGCTCCAGGGATGAATCTTTCTAAGATACCAATGCATCCTGGGAAATCCTCTTCAATTTGAAACATGACTACAAATAGGAAGGACAAGATCCCAATCTCCTCCCGTCCCCTCCCTTTCTCCAACATGACAGCTCAGATGAGAAAGCAGCTGCCTCTCGGTTCCCACCACGTGCACCTGCCTGGGTGAGGCCTTTTTTCTTCTTGTCTTCACTGGTTTGGAGGTGATTCTTCGTTAAAGAACAAAGTGACCTTGTCAGAGAATTACAGGCAGACCAAATGTTCAACTTAGCAGAAAGTCTGCCTTTGACTTACACTACAGTTGCCAAATGCAGAAGCTTTTTCTGTGGTCAGAAGGCTGAATGCTGCACATAAGTCTTTCTGCCATCAGAGATGA
Source organism: Hylobates moloch (assembly GCF_009828535.3). Taxonomy (NCBI): domain Eukaryota; kingdom Metazoa; phylum Chordata; class Mammalia; order Primates; family Hylobatidae; genus Hylobates; species Hylobates moloch. The sequence continues at coordinate 2,772,152 of NW_026652280.1, read as the reverse complement.
AGCCTTGAAGAAGCCATGACCTTTCTTTGTGAGGCGCAGCACTGGAAAGTGAGCAGGGCTTTTCGGCACCAATTGAGTGCTTTAAATAAAAAATCCTGCTTTTTTCCCCCTGTACCTGAAATCTACCAGCCAGTGCCTATTAATCAAAGTCTATACACACAGTGCAATGCTCGCTGTCACACTGATTCTCTGCGTTCTCATTTCTAATGAGGAAACATCCAGGTATTCCAATGACTTTAAACAATATGCAGTCCCTTTGCACAGTGTTGACACAAAGGGTTTTTCATGGTGAGACATGTTGGCTTGAAGGCATGGCTGTTTATTAAGTGAAAGTCTGAGGTTTGACACGAAGAGATGAAACAATGTTAGCTACTCACTGGGATGGTCTATCCGTTGCTGACTAATGTAATTAAACAAACTAATTGGTAAACATTGTGTCACCATAGAAATGCACTGGAAAACAGGAAAATGTATCCAAATATAGAAAACAATCCCCGGTGAAAGGCTGAGATAGGAATTTTATTTTTATAAAAGGAGCAGGAGAGCAAGAGGAACTGCTGGGTGGCACACTGTAGACAGTATACTTAGAAAGCTACGGACAAGCTATCGTTTATTTTAAAAACAATGCCAAGAACATTCAAAATGCTGTTGCATGTAAAGTTATTCTATGTTTTCAGTTTCCAGTCTTGAGGAAAGGAAAAGATTGGCACTTTTCTTAAATGAGTAATGCATTCAGTGAAGAATTAAGCAACTCAGACACTCACGGCTTTTGCATGACAAATTAAGTGTTCAGAAATGAAAACTGACAGGCAATATGCACTCTAGGGGGAATGACATGAGTCTGCATTCTTATGGGAAGGGCTGGCAAAAAGTGGGTTTTCAAGTGGAGGTGCCTGAGGTGGCAGGGCGAGTGGGGCAGCCCCACAGGGGGTGAGAGGAAAGGAGACAGGTAGAGGGAGGCTGGATCTGGGGGTGGGTGAGAGAAGAGGAGGGAGGAGCCACCCCAGCTGACCTCTGAGCCTGACAGTCAGCAGCACAGACCCCCGGAGGAGGCTGGGCATTGACGATGGCATTGTCCCGCGAGGGAGAGGAGAAAAGTGGTCCCAGACACTGCACCCATGTGCACTAATTTAATCCTCACACAACATACTCAACGGATTAGGTGAAATTTCTTTCTGTTCTCAGTGAAACCGAGTCACAGACATCAGCCATGATGACCCAGGTGAGCATGGTCAAGGCTGAGGGCTCGGCTGGAGTGTCTGATTGTGCTCTGCCCACAGGGTGTGTGGGGCCCTGGGTGGAGGGGAGGGGGGATACCACATGGGGCACAGCTGGTATCAAGTGGTTTCCAGAAGCAGGCGGAGCCACATGCCACAGGCGCCTGAGACCGTGGGACAGGAGACATATCAGGGGCAGTCACAGGGGATAGCTGGCTCACTGGTGCCTTGGGTCTTGATCGGACCTGCAGTGTGGTGTGCCTGAGTTTCTCACCCACCACTCTACCACCACGCCACGTGCACACAACCGTTCCTTTCACAACTGGAGGGGCAACAGCCTGGAGCCAAGGGTTTCTGGATTGCAGCTTGAACTTTAAAAAATGCACTGCCCCCTCCCACCCTCTTGCTGCTGCCCCCACGCCAGGTTGTGAAACTCCCAGGGGTCTCTCTGCCTGGAGTTTTCCTAGCTCCTTCACAAGTGGGGGCAGGGATGTGAGAGAGATTGGGCCAAGTGTCAGCCCACAGGGTGTGCAGGGCTAAGGGCATGCAGGGGTCGAGGGGAGCCAGGGGCTGGAGAACTTTGCACACAGGAGTCCACCCAGGAGTGGGTGGCAGGGAGCTCCAGGCAGGGTGGGGGCTGGCAGCTCCTCTGCCTGGATGTGGTGCCAGCCGGGACCTGGCTACAATAGCCCATCTCCCTGCAGCAAGAGAGGAGCTTCCCCAGAAGACACCCCTGGCAGACTGTCTCCTGGCCTCCTTTGTTAATAGGACAGGGGTGCCTTGCTTTGCGGATGACAGTGGTGGGACTGGAAGGAGATGAGGCTCCTACAATCCCACTGAGAAACGGAGTCATTTCCTAGCTCCACTGTTCATGCTCAGGTTGTTAAGATCAGTAAAAACTCCACAAGCCAGAGAGGTCTCTGCTCTGAATTATCCCAAAGCCCTAAAGGGCCACAGCTGGAGGGCTCCGGAAAGGGCCATGACCGTCTTGCTCGGGAAAGGCTCTCTGGTGAACGCAGGGTGAGGGCACCCTCCTGTGCGGCCTGCAGTGGAGCAGACTTCAAAGCCAGCAGCAGTGGCTGAGCGCAGGCTGAATGCAGGCTTCCCACTAGGTGCATACTAAACCTGCGTCGTGTACAATTCCAGGGGCAGGTTTTTCAGTCCCCGTCACACTGATTCGCCCAAAGCTTCTCCTTGCTGGCAAATTCTAGGGCTGAGATTTAAGGACAGCTCTGCCTGCCCCAGGTCAATGGCTCTGTGTTCCCCCTCTCCAGGGACACGCAGCTGGTGGAACACATCGTCTTAATCTCTGATGCCTTTACTGGAAAATCAGATAAGAAAAACTCATGTAAAATGTAAATCTGTATTGGTCTGGGAGGTCATGTCATAAAACATACAAGGAAAGGATTTCATGTTTGTAAAATGTAAGTTTAAAGATCCAACTTTGATCACACATACTGTTTCTAGGGGCAAGGTTTTAAGTGTGGCAGGGGTTGGGTGGCCACCCTCAGGGACGTCCTTGGCAGTAGGAAGCCTGTGCAGGTGTCCAGGGCTGTTAAAACAGGGGCTGTAGACACGCGTCTGTGAGGACATGGGGTCTGTCGCTGGAGTCTGGAGCCAGCAGTTAGGCAGGGACCAGGGAGCACAGCCCACGGCCTTTGTTGGGCCCATACAAGTGAATGTGTGGCTAAGGCAGGCAGTCTGGTGCCCAAGGCCCTGGAGTACAGAACTGGCACCAGCACTGCCAGGGTCCCAGGGTCCTGGGCCAGCGCAGCAGAACCAACACAAGCTCTGTGACGGTCCCAGGGCCAGGCCAGCAGAACCAGCATCTGCCCTGTGAGGGTCCCAGGCCTGGGCCAGCAGAACCAGCACCAACTCTGCGAGGGTCCCAGGGTCCCAGGCCAGCACAGAAGCCAGCCAACAGTCTCGGGCACTAGGCGGCCATCTCGGGGGCTGTCCCCAGATTCTGTTGATGTGGAGCTGCCCAGCACCCCTCAAGTTCCCTCCCTCCAGGGACCTGGTAGTGGAGTTAGGGTAGATGAGGACAGTTATGTGGTCCCAGGGATGGGGGCGGAGCACAGGGTTTAGGGTCAGGCTCAGAGTGGAACCTTGACTCCTCCCCTCAGTGGTACAGTGTGGCCCCAAGAGGAGGAGGGGGAGGCTCGGGAAGGGAGGAGCACCCAAGTGTTGGGGAGGGGGTGTTGGGAGGGGGTGCTGGGAAGGGAGTGTTTGGGGGGGTGTTGGGGAAGGGGTGTTGGAGGGGGTGTTGGGAAGGGGTATTGGAGGGGGTGTTGGGTGTTGGGGAGGGGTGTTGGGGAAGGGGTGTTGGGAGGAGGTGTTGGGGAGGGGGTGTTGGGAGGGGATGTTGGGGAAGGGGTGTTGGGGAGGGATGTTGGGAAGGGGGTGTTGATATTTGGCCAATAATTCAGTCATATCCAAATCTCATCCTTGGCCAGTCTCCCCCATTCTCCCAAGAAATGTTTAAAAGGGGCAGGGTCTAGTAATGGCATCCCCCTTTTTTACTGTGATTCTGTTGATAGCACAATTCCTTCTCACCTTAGTGTGCACCTGGGTCACCTGGGATCCTGACTTGCAGACCTGGGTCTGGCAGCTTCGAGGCTGAGTCTGGGGGTACATTTGTAATGAGACTGGGGTGATGCTGGTGTGGTGCCACCAGGAGCAGGAACACAGGTCCTTCCTCGGTTGGTGTCATGGCTCATACCTGTGTGTAAGGGGTCTTATGTGTGAGGCAGGCCACGTCGTTCCCCACCCAGTGGTTCTCACAGTGTGATGCCTGTGCCAGCGGCATCAGCTTCACCATGGAACTTGTTAGAGATGCAAATTTCTGGGTCTTACCCTAGATCTGCTGAAGCTGAAATGTGGGGGACGGGACCCCGCAGCCCAGGTCTAGCAAGCTCTCCTGACACTCGGGCGGGTTTGAGAACCATTGTCCACCAGCGGCTGGCAGCCCACGGACGCTGCTTCCAGGCACTGTGGGGCCCACAGACCTCCTGGCCTTGGTCTCTGGAGGAGTTCCCAGCACAGCCCCCAGCTTCCTGAGGAGCACGTGGCCTGGGCTCCTAAAGTGCCTTTCTTATTCCATTTTTCTGCATCTGTGCACACTCCCCACTTCTTTCCATCCCATCTCTAGCCATCCCCGGGAGGTTTTCCTTCACTTCCTCCACTTCAGGCACCTTGTCTGAGCTGAGAACAAATAAATATAGAGGGAGTGCTGGCCTCCCGCAGAGCTACTGGCCTTTATGAAGGATGAGGCTCTGAGGAGTGATGGAAACTTGCCCCTTACATTGGCACAAGACCCTGTGGACCAGGCCCTTCAAGGGGTGCATTGTGGCAAATCCCTACCTCTCTCTGCCCTGCAAAGCAGGTTTGCAGGAGGAAGAAAAGACTCATTCAAGTTTCTGTGTCTGCCTCCACTTTCAGAGGACTCCGTGAGCTCTGCACCCCCTCTTGTCACTTTCTCTTCCTCTGGCCTGGGGTCCTTGGCTGGCTGTGCTGTAAACTTCCTTCCTAAAGCTTAGCGTCTTTGAATGGATTCTAAGCACATAATCTGATCATATTTATGTCTGTTTTTCCCCTTGGATATTAGCTCTCAGATAATTTTGACTTAAGCTCTGTGAGGCCAGCCTCCCTCCTATCACACCACCTGCCCCCCATTTGAGCTTCCCAGAGACTATCACTGGCTAATTGCCCTGGACGGTGATAAAAGTCTTAATGCCTTAATGTGGTTTCAGTGGCTCCATCATGGTCTGGCTGGAGGAGTAATAAACTCTGGTCTACAAACTTCATTTCCAAGATATGTACAATAAGACTGTTTTTTTAAAGCCAGCTGAAACGATGCTGACTCCTTGTCTCCTCCCATTTCACCCTCTGGGCAGCAACAGCCACCGGCTTCACTCTCGGGGCTCCTGGTGGCAGGCTTGATGCTGCATGTCCTGTGGTCAGTGTGTTACTGGTCATCTAATCACACCGATACCCACTGAGGGGTGCCAGTGTCCTCAGCCCACATAATCCGCCCCCTGGAGGTGTGGGCTGGTTAACTTCGGACCCGGGGAACTAGAGCCTGGATCTGGCTTTCCTGAGATGTTGAATTTGATTCCTCAAAGCTGTCGTAGATGTGGGACCTTCCAAGAGGCTGCATACAGTTCCCAGTGTTCATGGGACCAGTAGACTATTCACACTTCATCCAGGAAGACTCGCTGCCAGTCCCTCTTACATTATTTCCAGATGCAGTTTTTAATTTTTTTCTGAATGTTCTAAGGTTTTAGAAAATAACCTTCCCCAGGCAAGGAAGCACAGAATGTACACATTATTTAGGTTGAGAAAGGGGTAGAATGGGAAAAATACAGTCAATTAAGATCTCAGGAAGCTATATTCTTACCTGGCCTGTGCTTACTTCTCTGGTCATTAGTGAGACTGCCTTAAAAATGATATTGCCTCCCTTCAGAAGATGCGAGGGTTAACTTCACATCAGTGTGACTGGGCTGAGGGATGTCCAGGTAGCCACCCAAATATTTTTCCTGGGCATGTCTGCGAGGTCATTTCTGGCAGAGATAACCAATCCAACCAGTGGATGGGTAAAAAGATTGCCCTCCCCAGTGTGGGTGGGCACCATCCGGTCCACTGAGGGCCTGAACAGAACAAGGGCAGAGGAGTGGGAATTGACTCTCCCTGAGCTGGGACCTTCTACTTCTCCTGCCCTTAGACATTGGTGCTTCTGGTTCTCAGACCTTTGGGTTTGGCCTGTGACCTGCACCACCAGCTTTCCTGGAACACCAGCTTGCAGATGGCAGATTACATAGGCCAGGGGGAAGCATAACTTCTTTTTATTTGTTTTTTCTTGAGACAGGTTCTTGCGCTGTCACCTAGGCTGGAGAGTGGTGGTGCAGTCTCAGCTCACTGCCGTGTTGACCTCCAGGCTCCATCCATCCTCCCACCTCAGCTTCCCGAGTAGCTGGGGTTACAGGCACACGCCACCATGCCTGGCTAATTTTTGTATTTTTGCAGAGACAGGGTTTTACTATGTTGCTCAGGCTGGTCTTGAACTCCTGGGCTCAAGTGATCTGCCTGCCTCAGCCTCCCAAAGTGCTGGGACTATAGGTGTGAGCCACCGTGTCTAGCCGATAACTTCTTGAGATGTTAGTTAATCTTGTTTATCAGTGTCCATAATGGCATGAACCCATCCCTCATGATAAACCTCTTTCTGTATGTCCATATAGATCCTTCTGCTTCTCTGGAGAACTCTCAGGAATACAGCAGATGATGAGCAAACTGGAACAAGGGACCACACCTAACAAATACATGGGCATTTTCATTTGTGATTTTTCCATTGCTTAGATTGCTTACTTGACAACATACAAATACAATTTTGTAAAAAAAAAAAAAAAAAAGTTTTACAAACAAAAAGCAAAAAAATAAACCAGGGAAAATTGCCAGAAATTTCACAGACATTGAGTTCATAGCCTTAAACTATCAGAGTCTACACACTTGGCAGAGAAGGCTCTACATCAGTGATTCATAGGAAATGGAAATGTGTCATAAATAAGCAACAAGGTTTTATTTCAACGATTCTAAAAGAGATACTGGTCAACTATAAATCAGCAAAAATGAGAAGCCCAAATCATATTCAGCGTTGATCTGAGCCCAGACACAACTATTCCTCTCACTGTTAGTGGAAAAATAAATTGGTGCAACTGTTTTTAAAGCCGTTTTACAATATTTGTCAAGATATACAGTGATATTAAGATTCTTCAATTTAATAATTGTAGCTTCAAAAACACATCCAAAGTGTTAGTTCCAGATGCAGACAATAATGTATGCATAAAAAGTGGTATTAATTGGCTGGGCATGGCGACTCACGCCTGTAATCCCAGCACTTTGGGAGGCCAACGTGGGTGGATCACGAGGTCAGGAGTTTGAGACCAGCCTGGCCAAGATGGTGAAACCCTGTCTCTACTAAAAATACAAAAATTAGCTGGGCGTGGTGGCAAGCACCTGCAATGCCAGCTACTCGGGGGGCTGAGGAAGGAGAATCGCTTGAACCCAGGAGGTGGAGGTTGTAGTGAGCTGAGATCATGCCATTGCACTCTAGCCTGGGCAACAGAGGAAGACTCCATCTCAAAAATCAAACAAACACAAAACCAACCAAACAAAAAAAAACAAAAACAAATTTACACTCCCACCAAAAAAAAAAAAAAAAGCGTTCCTATTTCTCACATCTTCTCCAGCATCTGTTGTTTCCTGACTTTTTAAAGAACACCATTCTAACTGCATGAGATGGTATCTCATTGTGGCTTTGATTTGCATTTCTCTAATGACAAGTGATGATGAACATTTTTTCATGTGTCTGTTGGCCACATAAATGTTTTCTTTTGAGAAGTGTCTGTTCATATCCTTCACCCACTTTTTGACGGGGTTGTTTGTTTTTTTCTTGTAAATTTGTTTAAGTTCTTTGTAGATTCTGGATATTAGCCCTTTGTCAGATGGATAGATTGCAAAATTTTTCTCTTATTCTGTAGGTTGCCTGTTCACTTTGATGATAATGACTTCTTTTCCTCTGGGTAGATACCCAGTAGTGGGATTGCTGGATCAAATGGTAGTTCTACTTTTAGTTCTTTAAGGAATCTCCACACTGTTTTCCATAGTGGCTGTGCTAGTTTACATTCCCACTAAGAGTGTAGAAGTGTTCCCTGATCACAGCATCATTGATTTTTTTGATTATGGCCATTCTTGCGGGAGTAAGGTGGTATCACATTATGGTTTTGATTGGCATTTCCCTGATCATTAGTGATGTTGAGCATTTTTTCATATGTTTGTTGGCCATTTGTATATCTTCTTTAGAGAATTGTCTATTCATGTCCTTAGCCCACTTTTTGATGGGATTGTTTTTTCTTGCTGATTTGTTTGAATTCGTTGTAGATTCTGGATATTCGTCCTTTGTCAGATGTATAGATTGTGAAGATATTTCTCCCACTCTGTGGGTTGTCTGTTTACTCTGCTGACTGTTCCCTTTGCTGTGTAAAAGCTCTTTAGTTAAATCTCAGCTATTTATCTTTGTTTTTATTGCATTTGTTTTTGGGTTCTTGGTCATGAAATCTTTGCCTAAGCCAATGTCTAGAAGGGCTTTTCCAATGTTATCCTCCAGAATTTTTAGAGTTTCAGGTCTTATATTTAAGTCCTTAATCCATCTTGAGTTGATTTTTGTATAAGGTGAGAGATGAGGATCCAGTTTCATTCTCCTATATGTGGCTAGCCAATTAACCCAGCACCATTTGTTGAAAAGGATGTCCTTTCCCCACTTTATGTTTTTGTTTGCTTTGTTGAAGATCAGTTGGCTGTAAGTATTTGGGTTTATTTCTGGGTTCTCTATTCTATTACATTGGTCTATGTGCCTATTTTTATAACAGTACCATGCTGTTTTCATGACTATGACCTTATAGTATGGTTTGAAATCAGGTAGTGTAATGCCTCCAGATTTGTTCTTTTTGCTTAGTGTTGGTTTGGCTATATGGGCTCTTTTTTGGTTCCATATGAATTTTAGAATTGTTTTTTCTAATTCTTTGAAGAATGATGGTGGTTTTGTGATGGGGATTGCATTGAATTTGTAGATTGCTTTTGGCAGTGTAGTCATTTTCACAATATTGATTCTACCTATCCATGAGCATGGGATGTGTTTCCATTTGTTTGTGTCATCTATGATTTCTTTCAGCAGTGTTTTGTAGTTTTCCTTGCAGAGGTCTTTTGCCTCCTTGGTTAGGTATATTCTGAAGTATTTTATTTATTTATTTATTTATTTATTTATTTATTTTTATTATACTTTAAGTTCTAGGGTACATGTATACAATGTGCAGGCTTGTTACGTAGGTATACATGTGCCATGTTGGTTTGCTGCACTCATCAACTCATCATTTACATTACGTAATTCTGCTAATGCTATCTGCCCCCAAGCCCCCCACCCCCTGACCAGCCCCAGTGTGTGATGTTCCCTGCCCTGTGTCCATGTGTTCTCATTGTTCAACTCCCACCTATGAGTGAGAACATGCGGTGTTTGGTTTTCTGTCCTAGTGATAGTTTGCTTAGAATGATGGTTTCCAGTTTCATCCATGTCCCTGCAAAGGACATGAACTCATCCTTTTTTATGGCTGCATAGTATTCCATGGTGTATATGTGCCACATTTTCTTAATTCATCTGGGTTGGTTCCAAGTCTTTGCTATTGTGAATAGTGCTGCAATAAACATACGTGTGCATGTGTCTTTATCGTAGAATGATTTATAATCCTGTGGGTATATGCCCAGTAATGGGATTGCTGGGCCAATTGGTATTTCTAACTAGATCCTCGAGGAATTGCCACACTGTCTTCCACAATGATTGAACTAATTTACACTCCCAACAGTATAAAAGCATTCTTATTTCTCCACATCTTCTCCAGTATCTGTTGTTTCCTGACTTTTTAATGATCGCCATTCTAATCGGAGTGAGATGGTATCTCATTGTTGTTTTGGTTTCCATTTCTCTGATGACCAGTGATGATGAGCATTTTTGCATGGACAAAGACTTCATGATTAAAACACCAAAAGCAATGGCAAAAAAAGTCAAAATAGACAAATGGGATCTAATTAAACTAAAGAGCTTCTGCAGAGCAAAAGAAACTATCATCAGAGTGAACAGGCAACCTGCAGAATGGGAGAAAATTTTTGCAATCTATCTATCTGACAAAGGGCTAGTATCCAGAATCTACAAAGAACTTAAACAAATTTACAAGAAAAAAACAAACAACCCCATCAAAAAGTGGGCAGGATATGAACAGAAACTTATGAAAAGAAGATATTTATGTAGCCAACAGACATATTTTATTTTATTTTATTTTTTTGCAGCTGTTGTAAAAGGGATTGAGTTCTTGATTTGATTCTCTGCTTGGTCGATGTTGGTGTATAGAAGAGCTACTAATTTGTGTACATTAATCTTGAATCCAGAAACTTTGCTGAATTCTTTTATCAGTTCTAGGAGCTTGGAGGGGTCTTTAGGGTTTTTTAGATAAACAATCATATCATCAGCAATCAGTGACAGTTGACTTCCTCTTTACCAGTTTGGATACCCTTTATTTCTTTCTCTTGTCTGATTGCTCTGGCTAGGACTTCCAGTACTATGTTGAAGAGGAGTGGTGAGAGTGGGCATCCTTGTCTTGTTCCAGTTCTCAGAAGGAATGCTTTCAACTTTTCTCCATTCAGTATTATGTTGGCTGTGGGTTTGTCATAGATGGCTTTCATTACATTGAGGTATAACCCTTGTATGCTGATTTTACTGAGCGTTTTAATCATAAAGCATGCTGGATTTTGTCGAATGCTTTTTCTGCATTTGACACATTCTGCACAATCATGTGATTTTTGTTTTTAATTCTGTTTATGTGGTATATCACATCTATTGACTTGTGCATGTTAAACTAACCCTGCATCCCTGGTATGAAACCCAATTGATCATGGTGGATAATCTTTTTGATATGTTGTTGGATTCAGTTAGCTAGTATTTTATTACAGATTTTAGCATCTATTTTCATCAGGGATATCAGTCTGTGGTTTTCTTTTTTGGTTATGTTCTTTCCTCATTTTGGTATTAGGGTGATGCTGTCTTCATAAAATGAATTAGGGAGGGTTCTCTCTTTCTTCATTTTGTGGAATTGTGTCAAAAGGATTGGTACCAACTCTTCTTTGAATGTCTGGTAGAATTCTGCTGTGAATCCGTCTGGTCCTGGACATTTTTTGGTTGGTAATTTTTTATTACAATTTCAATCTTGCTGCTGGTTATTGGTCTGATCAGGGTATCTAATTCTTCCTGATTTAAGCGAGGAGGGTTGTATCTTTCCAGGAATTTATCCATCTCTTCTAGGTTTTCTAGTTTATGTGCATAAAGGTGTTCATAGTGGCCTTGAGTGATCTTTTGTATTTCTGTGGTGTCAGTAGTAATATTTCTTGTTTCATTTCTTAATGAGGTTCTTTGGATTTTCTCTCTTCTTTCTTTGGTTAAAGATTAACCAAGATGCTAACAGTCTATCAATTTTATACATCTTTTCAAAGAGCCAGTTTTTCATTTCATGTATCTTTTGTATTTTTTCTGTTTCAATTTCATTTAGTTCTGCTCTGATCTAGGATATTTCCTTTCTTCCACTGGGTTTGGCTTTGGTTTGTTCTTGTTTCTCTAGCTCCTTGAGGTGTGACCTTAGAATGTCAGTTTGTGCTCTTTCAGTCTTTTTGATGTAGGTGTTTACGGCTATGAACTTTCCTCTTAGCACTGCCTTTGCTGTTTCCCAGAGGCTTTGATAGGTTGTGTCGTTATTGTTGTTCAGTAGGAAGAATTTCTTAATTTCCATGTTGATTTCATTTTTGACCCAATGATCATTCAGGAGCAGGTTTTTAAATTTCCGTGTATTTGCATGGTTTTGAAGGTTCCTTTTGGAGTTGATTTCCAGTTTTTTCCACTGTGGTCTGAGAGAGTGCTTGATATAATTTCAATTTTCTTAAATTTGTTGAGGCATGTTTTGTGGCCGATCATGTGGTCTATCTTGGAGAAAGTTCCACGCACTGTTGAATAGAATGTGATTTCTTCGGTTGTTGGATGAAATGTTCTTTATATATATGTGTTAAGTCCATTTGTTCCAAAGTATAGTTTAAATCCATTGTTTCTTTGTTGTCTTTCTGTCTAGTGCTGTCAGTGGAGTATTGAAGTCCCCCACTATTATTGTGTTGCTATCTATTTCATTTGTTAGGTCTATTAGTGATTATTTTATAAATTTGGGAGCTTCAGTGTTAGGTACATATATGTTTAGGATTGTGATATTTTCCTGCTGGACAAGGCATTTTACCATTATATGATGTCCCTCTTTGTCTCTTTTAACTGCTGTTGCTTTAAAGTTTGCTTTCTCTGATATAAGTATAGCTACCCCTGCTCACTTTTGGTGTCCATTTGCATGAAATGCCTCTCCACCCCTGTACTTCAAGTTTATGTGAGTCCTTATGTGTTAGGTGAGTCTCCTGAAGGCAGCAGCTAGTTGGCTGGTGAGTTCTTATCCATTCTGCAGTTCTCAATCTTTTAAGTGGAACATTTAGGCCATTTACATTCAATGTTAGTATTGAGATGTGAGGTACCATTCCATTCATCATTCTATTTGTTGCTTGTGTACCTTGTTTTTTTTTGTTGTTGTTGTTTTTTGCTTTTAAATTGTATTTTTGTTTTATAGGTCCTGTGAGATTTATGCTTTAAAGAGGTCCGATTTGATGTGTTTCCTGGATTTGTTTCAAGATTTAGAACTCCCTTTAGCAGTTCTTACAGTGGTGGCTTGGAAGTGGCGAATTCTCTCAGCATTTGCTTGTCTTAAAAAGACCTTATCTTTCCTTTATATATGATACTTCATTTAGCTAGATACAAAATTTTTGGCTGATAATTGTTTTGTTTGAGGAGGCTACAGATAGGGCCCCAATCCCTTCTATCTTTTAGAGTTTCTGCTGAGAAATCTGCTGTTAATCTGATAGGTTTTCCTTTATAGGTTACTTGGTGCTTTTGCTCACAGCTCTTAAGATTCTTTCCTTTTCCTTAACTTTAGATAACCTGGTGGCAATGTGCCTAGGAAATGATCTTTTTTGTGATGTATTTCCCAGGTGTTGTTTGTGCTTCTTGTATTTGGATGTCTAGGTCTCTAGCAAGGCTGGGGAAGTTTTCCTCCATTATTCCCCCAAATATGTTTTCCAAACTTTTAGATTTCTCTTCTTCCTCAGGAATGCCGAATATTCTTAGGTTTGGTTGTTTAACATAATCTCCGGACTTCTTGGAGGCTTTGTTCATATTTTCTTATTCTTTTTTCTTTGTCTTTGTTGGATTGGGTTGATTTGAAGACCTTGTCTCGAGCTCTGAATTTCTTTCTTCTACTTGTTCAATTATATTGCTGAGATTTTCCAGAGCATTTTGCATTTCTATATGTGTGTCTAATGTTTCCTGGGGTTTTGATTGTTTTTTCTTTATGCTATTTCCTTGAACATTTCTCCCTTCACTTCTTGTATCGTTTTTTGGATTTCCTTGTTAAAGAAAAGCCTGTTGTTCAGATTCTTTTGTCCCATAGGGTGTTACCTTGATATAGTACTGTCCACCTTTTCCCATGGATGTGGCTCCCTGAGAACCAAGCTGTAGCGATTGTTCTCTCTCTTCTGGATCTAGCCACCTAGCAAATCTACCTGGCTCTAGGCTGGTACTGGGGATTGTCTGCACATAGTCCTGTGATGTGGACCATCTGTGGGTCTCTCAGCCATGGATACCAGCATCTGTTCCAGTGGAGGTGGCAGCGGAGTGAGATGGTCTCTGAGGGTTCTCAGCTTTGGTGGTTTAATGCACTATTTTTGTGCTGGTTGGCCTCCTGCCAGAAGGTGGCGTTTTTCAGAAAGCATCAGCTGTGGTAGTGTAGGGAGGATCAGGTGGTGGGTGGGGCCGTAGACCTCCCAAGAGTATATGCCCTTTGTCTTCTGCTGCCAGGGTGGGTAGGGAAGGGCAATCAGGTGGGGACAGGGCTAGGCGTATCTGAGCTCAGACTCTCCTTAGGCAGGTCTTGCTGCAGCTGCTGTAGGGGATGGGAATGAGGTTCCCAGGTGAAGGAAGTTGTGTACCTAGGAGGATTATGGCTGCCTTTGCTGAGTCATGCAGGTTGTCAGGGAAGTGGGGGAAAGCTGGCAGCCACAAGTCTCACCCCATTCCCGTGTAATCTGAAGGGCCAGTCTCACTCCCAATCTGTCCCCAATAACAGCCCCAAATCTGTTTCCAAGAGGACGGCATGCAGGGCTGTGACCTTGCCCAGCCTACTTGCCTCTCAGATGAGAAAGAAAAAGGCTTAGTTTTTTTTTTTTTTGGAGACGGAGTCTCGCTCTGTCGCCCAGGCTGGAGTGCAGTGGCGCAATCTCGGCTCACTGCAAGCTCCGCCTCCCGGGTTCACGCCATTCTCCTGCCTCAGCCTCTCCGAGTAGCTGGGACCACAGGCGCCCGCCACCACGCCCGGCTAATTTTTTTGTATTTTTAGTAGAGACGGGGTTTCACCGTGGTCTCGATCTCCTGACCTCGTGATCGGCCCGCCTCGGCCTCCCAAAGTGCTGGGATTACAAGCGTGAGCCACCGCGCCCCGCCAAGGCTTAGTTCTTTCCCCGCATATGGAGTCTGCACGCCAGATTTGCGCCCTCCCCCAAGTTCTGGCCGGGAAGCTTCTCACCTGGTTCAAATTGTTACAAAGTTCAGCTGGAGACTTCCTTATCGCTGTTGCGTTTTCCCTGTGCCTCTGGCCACCCTCCCGATGGATCCCCGTGGTGCCAGGCAGAAATAGTCTGCTTGGGGACCCAGCGAGCTCCCCGGGCCTTTCCCGCTGCTTCCTCTACCCCCGTATTTCGCTTGGCTCTGTAAATTGACTCAGCTCCAGGTAAGGTCAGAAACTTCTCCCGCAAACTAGACCATCAGTTTCCCTAGTGGGGGAGTGTGTTCCGGGGTGGAGGAACTCTCCCACTTCCGCAGTTTGGGCATTCACAGTAGTATTTGGGGTGTCTTCTGATCTTGCAGGTGCAATCCGCTTCCTTCAGAGGGTCTGTGGGTCCTCTCGGGTTTCCCGGTTTGTTCCTCCAGTCGCTCTGGAGCTAAAATTCGCCATGCAAGCCTCTGCACACTGCTCTGTCTGTCCGAGTCAGAGCTGCAGTCTAGTCCTTCCTCTCCGCCATGATGATCCTCCACCTATGCCGAAATATTAACAACAGTTATCTCTAGGTTGTGAGGTTATGGAGGACTTTAATCTGTTATTTATACCTACTTTCACATTTCATCAATGAGCATACATAAGGCTTATTTTTAAAAATTACATATACTCTTAAATCATGTAACTCTCACATCCATGCTCTTCCCGGAAGGCATTATTGTTACAATTAGCTTTGTAAACTCATTCGGTTTTTTTCTATGCAATTGACATTAAAAACAATAAAGAAGCAAACACATATTACTTTTTTTTATGTGACTGATGTACCATACTCACATCTTGTTTTTTTTTCAAATATTTTGGAGCTATTTTCAAGTCATGACATGTTGTTCAACCTATTTTATCTTTTCTCTGTGATGTGAGAAGCTTGATCTCTGTGAACACTCTGTCTTCATTTGTTCACACAGATAATAAATGAGGTAAGTGTTGCCTATTTCAGAACATTTTCATGCACAGAATGAAGGCTATTTATATGAAAGTCTGTTTCTATGATTGCAAAGTGTTACTGTAGCTCAATTATAATTTAGAGACCACCTAGCATGTAATGGGCTGTGTAAGACAGCTGGTGGGCTCACAGATAAGCAGACATGGCATCAGACACACTATGGGGTTGCAGAACAGGTTCTTCGCTCCAAATCCAAACTTTATACAAAACCAAAGGTAGTGGGTGGCACAGCTGGCCACGTCTTTTCTTCCTCTATGTTTCTCTTGCTGTAGCTTCCATAACATTCTCTTCTGGGTTTTTGCTAATTCTCTGCCTCTTTCCATTGGCCCTTTACTAATTCTTCTTTCTTCTACATGATTTTTAAATATTGGGGTTCTTCAAATCTTCATCATATTCTTTCTTTTTCTCTGCACTTGTTCACCTGGTGAACTCACCAATCGTATTGCTTTAAATATCAGCTATATTTTTAGGGCCCCAAATTATATATTCTTAAACTTTAGACCTATATATCCAACTGCCTATTTGTAACTGCCATGTGAAAGTCTACAGAGCACCTCAAATTTCATGCTCTTTGGTTTTTCTCACTTTCGTTACTTTTTTTTTATCACAAAAGTTGATAGCTTCTGATAGTAAGAAGTAGATGATGGCTAACGTCTTTCTTTCTACAACCTAGTTACCATGTGGTGTGTTACCAGGGAAGCAAGAATCACACTGAATTCTGCCATGTCTAGAAACATGACCAGCAGCAAGGCATAAAGGGATGAAGGCATAAAGGGATCCAGCCTGCTCTCGACGCTGCCCAGGCTCTCTACATGCTTTTAGGCTCTTTGATGAAGTCCTTGCATGAAAGGTTTACTTGGGAGAGAGGCAGCAGTATCACTGGCAGGACTTAGTGAACCTGCTTATCAGGGCTATGTGTGTGAATTTTCTGTGAGTGGCAGATATAGGCCCGCAAGGAGCTCTAAGCGTCCTGTAGTTGTCAGGTTGTTAAACCCTGTTCATGCAACAAGGGAGGGTCCGGGCAGCACGTCTCTCCAGTTCATGTGTCTCAGATGGCTTTCATTTCACTGGTGAAAAGATGACTTCTAGCGTCTGTTAGGCTAATACACAAACTCTGGTGCTGACCCTAAGTAAGACAAGTTAAAGAGTTTGTAGATGTTCCAGTGTGGTTTGTGAAGTGTATATTCTAGGTTGGAGTAGTTCAAATATTAACCAATACCCCCAGGATACACAGATGAAAACTAACCCTTACACATGTATTGATTGTGCTGTCTCTGCTTAAGTATTTAAAAATAAATGATGGCGACACCCAAAGCCCAAACTCCTTCCTGCCCCATGATCTGCTTCTCAGTAAAGGCTGCCTTTATCTTCCCCAGAGCTGAACTGGGCATTGTCCTTGATAACACCTTCTTTTACCTCCACCCTCAGATACCCGTCCCACCCTGTTGTTTATCCTCTAAGACATTCCTGCAGTGTGTCCACATGACTTTATCTTTCCTTTGGCCCAGCATCTTGTCCAGACCAGAGCAGAGGCTGATTTGCTTTCCCAAATCCCCTCTTTCCTTCTCCATTTTCCTTGCACATCCTACCCCTCATCCGTAAAGTCATCAGGACTCACTCTTACAGGAATTATTGCAATCCATGCTCTGAAAATGGCCAGTGCATTCCCTTTGACTATTTCCAGTGTATACATGATGATGGGCTTGAGGCTATTGTTGTATGATTGCGTATTGATCTTTGATGAGATATGTGTAGAAGGACGATTCCCATCCATTCTGTCACTCACAGTGTAATGTGTTAGGACTATCTTTTGTAGCACAGAAGTTTTACATTTTTTAAGTTGAGTTTGTTAGGGTTTTTTGTTTTTTCCCCAGTGCTTTTGTAATTTGTTTTGCTTCCTTTACATTGAATGTTTTAATCCATCTGTAGTTGATTTTGGGGTGTGATAAGAGAGGCGATTTTATTTCTTTCCTCCTTGGGTAGTTAATTGTCTCACAGCATGGAGCGTCTCAGCCAAGCAAGGGAACCGAAGGGTTATTGCCTCTTGCATGCTGCCATTAATGGATCTCACCCCCAGTGTTCTCAGTCTCTGGGTCTTTTTATTCCAAATTTTAAATTACTGGAAGAGAAACTCTGATCAAATCCATTTTGATTATGCAACTGTCTTTGGATCAATCATGAGAGCTGGGGTGGCTGCCTAGGGTCCACTCTGCATCTCAGCTGCTCTTGCCGAGGGAAACAGTGGTCCAGGCAGCCACAATTCTTACTATTGGCTACAATAGTGAACTAAATTTATGACCACAATTCCAATGCATTAGGCATCACCTCAGGCTGGCCTTTAAGAAAGTGAGGAAATGCTGACCTGAGACAGACCCTGAGAGCACTGCACTGCCATGTGTGCACCAGAAAAGCTCCACCAAGGAGCCCAGGTTTCTTGATTGCTTTTTTATTGTAATTATTGAAGACTTCATGACATAAAATAGCATAGAAGAGATATTTGAAGAAAGATTTTCTGCCATATCTATGAACTGTCACTATGAAAATTTCTGTTAAATTTAAGCTGTGAGACTAAAGTTAATTTGAATGCAAAAGTCCTGAAACTAGGGGTGACATTTTAAAAAAATTATTATTATTATACAAGGAATAAGGAATGTTGTCATGGAAAATAAATTCTACAGGGTCTTGGCCCTTGGCTTATGTCTCCCCAGTTTAGATTTTTTTTTTTTTAAATGGTGTCTTGCTCTGTTGCCTAGGCTGGAGTGCAGTGGCGTGATCTCGGCTCATTGCAACCTCTGCCTCCCGGGTTCAAGTGATTCTCTGCCTCAGTCTCCCGAGTAGCTGGGATTACAGGTGGCCACCATGTCCAGCTAATTTTTGTATTTTTAGTAGAGATGTGGTTTCACCATCTTGGCCAGGCTGGTCTTGAACTCCTGACCTCATGATCCACCCACCTTGGCCTCCCAAAGTGCTGAGATTACAGGCATGAGCCACTGTGCCCAGCCCCCAGTTGAGTTTTTAACTTGTTAAATGCATTTGAGTAGCCACTTCACCACTCTAGGATTCTGTAGAACTACTGAAAAAAATTAGGCAGTTGGTCTGAGTGTCAATTTGCTTGAAGTCTGTAACCTTCTCTCATTATATGGCTCTCACAACTTTCCCATGAGTGAAAATGAAGAACATTTGTGCCTTTGGATGTTCCCATTCATAGCTCGAGGGTGGGGAGAGAGGAAGGTGGAAGTTGGGATTCAACAAGAAGTCGACATCATAGAAGTCAGAATCCAGTGTCCCCTCAGAAGATAACTTATCCCTGGAGTAACATAGTCCACATGACTGAGATTTCCATCTCTTTTGGGTACTAGAACTGCTGATTTGAGAGGATTTTGACACTTTTGTTTAACAGGCATTTTATAGATTCAGAGACTTCTTACAGTAAAATGTTGGGTGATTCCTGCCATGGTTTGCTTTTCTCTAAGGTTTCAAGAGGAAGATCATTTCTTGTGTTAGTTCAGGGAATACCTTGATATAATCTTTGACACACTGACTCCTGTCATATGAACCTGGACTTTTCAAGCTTCCTTGAAGTTAACCACGTAAAGCCCAGGAGAAATCTAAGCTGAGTTCTGTGAAGCTCCCCTGTGACTCATGGGCCTCTGCTGGGGAAGGCATCATTCACTTTTGTGTGACTCTGGTGTTACTAAGTCCCTCACATCTATGGAAGCCTCCCAAGTCACTACCCCTCTCCCCCATTATCAGATTGTGGGAGGAAAAGGCAGTGGAGAGGAGGAAAAATAGAGCCATGGCTGTGAGATGGGTTGTTTTTAATTTCCTTCTCAGCTCATTCGCTGCTGGTGTCTGCAGGAGCTTAGGAGGAGCGTGCCTGGGCTTACCTGTGCCTCCTCCTGTGAAACTATATACAGAGCAGGCTCCAAACTTGTTTTCCTTGGGGGTGCTGGGGCCCCTCTTATCTACAGTGGACTAGTTCCAGGACCTTGCAAGGATCTGCAGTTGTTCAAATCCCAGATACAATATGCCTTAGCACAGCCAGCCTTCATATCTGCAGATTAGAAACTCACAGATATGGAGTGCTGACTGCAATCTCAGTTTAACATCCCTCATGGTAAATGTGATTTTTCTCCTTTAGAATGAGAAAACCAAGACTCAGAGGTGGCCAGCCCTGCTACATGGCCTGTTCATGACAAAATCAGGCATCAAGTCCATATCAATATAGCAACAAAGATTGTACTTATTGCATAATTGGGATGTTTCCATTTTGTGAACTTTCAGGGGTAGGCAGAAGTTGTTGTAACTAATACCAGTATAGAAGACATTCTATTAGTGACCAACTATCAGTTAAGGACGTTTCAATGGATGCTTTTATTTTGTGAATGACTAGGCCAGATAATTTTAAAAGATTCATTTTATTAGTATTAATTTGTGATCAAATTACTGGTAGTTTCAACCAACAAGCATTCATCATTGGTCTCTGATATGGTTTGGTTGTGTCCCCACCCAAATCTCATCTTTAATTGTAGGTCCCATAATCCCCACATGTCATGGGAGGGACCGGGTGGGAGGTAATTGAATCGTGGGGCCAGGTTTTCCTGTGTTGCTGTTGTGATAGTGAATAAGTTTCATGAGATCTGATTGTTTGATAAAGGGGAGTTCCCCTGCACGTGCTCTCTTGTCTGCCACCATGTAAGACATGCCTTTTCTCCTCCTTCATCTTCTGCCATGATTGTGATGACTCCCCAGCTGTGTGGAACTGAGAGTCAATTAAACCTCTTTTTCTTCATAAATTACCCAGTCTTGGGTATTTCTTCATAGCAGTATGAAAATTGACTAACATATTATGACTTTAATTCATGTCAGTAAGTCTCAAGTGAACCCTCAAGAAAACCTAAAAATACCACTACATTCTCTCATTGCTCAAAAACAACTATTTCAGCCTTTCTCTCTTTAATGCTTTACACTTGGATGATGATCTTGTTTCATACCGCACTGAGAAATTGGTTAGAAATGACTAGAAGGAAACTCTGTTATTTTATCACTTTTGAATCTACCAATCTACCTTAATCTATATTCACTCTCTCTGCTTTCACTTCCTCCTATTTCATAAGGTTAATCTCTTCACTTGTATTATAAATTCCACTTCCTTATTCTTTCAAGCCTATAATTAAGCCTTTCCTTCCTTGAAAGTTCATAATCTTCCTTCAACATCTTCTTATCAACACACAAACATGCTCTAGTATTTCCTATACTGAAATATACAAATGACAGAATCTGACCCCCTACACCATTCCCTCTCAACAGGAAGGCTCTATTCTTAGATCTCCTCACAGTAAAATCATTCTCCAGTTCACTGTAATTAAGAACTTAATGTCAGCTCCCTTTTCTTTCCTGGACTTACTCTATCTGTGCTCTGCTCACACATCTGTCTGAAATTACTCTCCTCAAGGTTATTGTATTAACATGTTCTCATACTGCTAATAAAGAAATGCCTAAGACTGGGTAATTTATAAAGAAAAGAGGTTTAATG
The DNA here is from genome assembly GCF_009828535.3 of Hylobates moloch. NCBI lineage: Eukaryota > Metazoa > Chordata > Mammalia > Primates > Hylobatidae > Hylobates > Hylobates moloch. The sequence continues at coordinate 2,751,170 of NW_026652280.1, read as the reverse complement.
GACTTATAGTTCCACATGGCTGGCAAGGCTTCAAAATCATGGTGGAAGATGAAGCCAGAGCAAAGGCATTTCTTACATGGTGGCAGACAAGAGAGTCTGTGCAGGGGAATTCCCCTTTATCAAGCCATTAGATCTCCTGAGACTTATTCACTATCAAGAGAACAGCATGGGACAGACCTGCCCCAATGATTCAATTACTTCCCACCAAGTTCTTCTTATGACACCTGGGAATTATGGGGGCTACAGTTCAAGATCAGATTTGGGTGAGGACACAGCCAAACCATATCAGGCATCCATCACAAGCTGGCTGGATCCCATGTCTTGCTCTGTCCTGGTCTTCATTGACCAAATTGCAGCAATCAGCACCACGGACTACTCCTTCCTTTTTGAAGCACTCTCTCCTCTCCAAGACATCCTCCCAGGTTTGCCTCATTCTATAGTGGCTTTCCTTTATTCTCTCTTTACTGATTGGGGTGACTTTTCTCCTCTGGTAGAGTTTCTATGTTGGCATCCCTTAGGTCTCCATTTCTATTTGTAGGCTCTGCTTACCTACAGAATGTAGAATACGTTCTGTAGAACGTATTCTACAGAACGTATTCTACAGAATACATTCTACAGAATACATTCTGTAGAATAAATAATCCCAATTTTATATCTTGGTGGCAGTTTCCTTCATTGAGCTCTGAACTCAGGTAGACAAGGTCCCGCTCAGTGTCACCATTTGAGTGTGTAGCAGGCGTTTCAAACTAACATGGTTGAAACAGAATTCTAAGATTCTCTAAATCTTGACCCAAACCTTATGTCTTCTCCTGCTACCCCATTTTAACCTCTTCTTTTTGTTGGACATGAAGTGAGTTCTATTCACTAAAAGAAAATTACAAAATATCATATGCTTAATATAGAAAACAAGATCCACAAATCTGCAAATAACCATCATCAATGTGTTGGTTTTAGATCCTCCCAGGTGCTTTTCTATGTACTTTCACTAAAAAAGTGGTTTCTTATTGGCTATGATTCTTTCAGTTTCAAAAAACAGAAGGTTAAGTCAAACTGTTCTAAGTAGAAAATGAATACGCTCCCTCATACAACTGAAAAGGCCAGTGGGTGACACTGCTAATTACAGAGGCTCAAACCAGGTTGGCTCACAACATGACATGGCAATGATGGCCTCTTTCAAGAAGATGGACTGGCTTTAGTTGAAAATCTCCCAGCAAAAGATAATGCTGTTTTCCTGTAAGCATGAGCAGAAACACCAGGGAGGACTCTCGTTGGTCCAGCAGGATTACAAGCTCACTCCTGAGCTGATCACGGTGGCAGGAGGATACCCCATTTGGTAAAGTGCTTTGCCCCAAACCCCATGCCACCCACAGGACTAGGAAAAGAGGGAGAGGGAGTTCCCTCAATGAAATGGTGAGCAGACAAAAAAGTCCATCTCAGCAATCATACCACAATAATATTTCTACACTGTCTCTTTCATTAAGCAAGATATCAGAAATGTCTTTCTGTGTCAATATATCTTTAGTAACAGCAGTTTCAATGATTGAACTGTGGTCAGATATGTGGAAGTTTAATAATGTAACCACTCCTTGCTGACAAACATTTAGGTTGTTTCTAGTTTTCTTTAAGACATTCAGTATCACAGGAATATCCTTTTAATGAAATATTTGCACACACACATTGAATTCACTATTACCATGCTTAAATATTTTTAAGAAATGGAATCTGAATCAAAAGGCACACATATTTAATGCTGTTGGTAGATTTCATTAACTTACATTTCTAAAAATTATGCAAATGTACACTCTTACCAGCAAGATATGCAATTATGGATTCTTTTCATCGTATTCATAATAGCAAAGTTTCCTCATCTTCCAATTATATAAATCACTTGCTTCTTGTTTTTACTTTGAATTCATATGATTAATTGTGAGGAATGATTAATTTTTTATTCCTACTGTCCATGCTATATTCTCCAGCAGTATAGCATAGGCTGCAAGCCAGCTGAAGCTATAATAATAATTGGATAAGGAATGTATGTTAGTCTTTTTTCACCCTGCTGATAAAGTCATACCCAAGACAGAAGAAAAAGAGGTTTAATGGACTTACAGTTCCACATGGCTGGGAGAGGCCTCACAATCATGGTGGAAAGCAAGGAGGAGCAAGTCATGTCTTACATGGATGGCAGCAGGTAAAGACAGCAAGAGAGCTTGTGCAGGGAAACTCTCATTTTTAAAACTATCAGATCTCATGAGACTTATTTGCTATCATGAGAACAGCACAGGAAAGACCTGCCCCCATGATTCAATTACCTCCTACTGGGCTCCTCCCACAAAACGTGGGAATTCAAGATGAGATTTGGGTGGGGACACATTCAAACCATATCGGAATGATAATTGTCATTTGCTGGGTATTTACAAAGGGACAATCATTGTGCCTAACCATCACCATTGTCACCTCATTTCTACATGACCTCCTGTTTAACCACTTCCCCAACTTCACCCTCCACCCCCTCATCCTCACACTGCATGGCATCCCATAGGTCTTTTCCCCCTCAATTATGCTTAGTTTGTTCTTAAGCTTTTTGCTTTTCTTGACCTTTCTTTTGGAATAATCTGCCCTGAGCATCTGCACAGCCACCACCTTGATATTATCCTAATTTCTATTTCATTATCAGCTTCAAAAGGAAGCCTTATTTCATTGCCTAATCTAAAGCAGGCCCTGCCTTACCCAACCCAGCCATGTTCCCTCACTTTGTTTCATGGTCTTCTCAGCACTTGTTGCTGTCTGAAATCATCTTGACTATTTATTTGTGTTCTGATTGTCTGTTTCTCCCACTAGAACGTAAGTAGGAGCTTGCACCCTTCTACTCATATATCCCAGCACCTAGAGCCCTTCTTCAACCCCTGATACATGTCTATCACACAGGTTAGCACATGAATGGATGACCTCAGTTACCTGGCTGGAAAATGCTGGATTCCACCTTGACTCATGTTTTTTTTCCATTAGGTTTATTCATTTGATTTTCCTCTTCTGCATTCTCTTGTTTCATTCCTGTCCTCTATTGTGGCAGCCCAAGTTTAATTTCACATTACTTCTGGACTATTTTAATGCCTTACTCAATGCTCTAACTTTTTCAGTTTCTTTTTCTATTAATTCTTTCTATAGATCACTGTGGAATTAATCTTTCCATAAAGGAGATAAAGAAAAATCTCATTTATAAATTAAAAACTAGTTATAGCTGTTTCTATCTCTCCGGTGGAGGAAATTATATCAGTAGGGAAATAAAGTGGCACACGATTCCCTTCAGCAACAACTCACAGCGGTTGATTGGGGAGGGAGAAGGGAAACGGGGGCTTCTGAGAGCATCTGTCAACCTTTCTGTTCTGTCAAAGGGCATAGTCTGAAGCCTATTTCTCTCCATTTGGCAGGCAAATGATTAGGTGTTGAATATGCAGAGCCCTGCAGGAGGTGGGAAACAAAATTCTTCGCATCATAAACTGAGGGTAATGAAGTTTATAGAGGAAACCTGAAGGAGAGGGAGCTGATTATAGGAAACAAAGTTTGGAAGCAGGTGGAGCAGACTGTGAAACATAGAAATGGAAGAGCCTTTGGTTGTCACAAATGTTCAGTAAGTCAGCAGCACCCACAAATGCGTTGGATGCTGGAAGCTTTGTAGGCAAGGTACAGGGAGGGATCCTTATTCAGCAGAGGTGCAGCAGTGCAGAATGCGGAAATAATATGTTAGTTAACAAGATGCAATTATTAAGTACAGTCAGCTGGCACGTGACAAGAAAAATGCCAGCCAACCCCCACTTCTTGATAACTGAATTTCATCTTCTGATGAGGAGTAGCATTGGAGTCCATTTCATTTGGAATTCTGCAAGTTGGGTGTCAAGGTTGACATCTGGGACACGTTTTGAAAAGGTGCTCCCCACCTGTAAATCATCTCCTGGGCAATATTTGGTGGCTTCTCTGCCAGTAGACGAAGTACAGACTTAGCCCCACACTCAAGAACCTTCACGTTCTGACCCTCACCTGCCTTTGCAAACTAATTTCCAAAACCTGCCCTATGTGAGCCATTGTCTCTACACAGAAATGTCCCAGGCTAGGCCATACATTCTTTTTGGTACCGTGTTTTGAATCCCCTTTGGAATGATGACAAGTTTCAGGCCCATCTCAAGGAAAACATGGTGACAGACATTTAGTAGATAAATGTCTGTCAGCTTACCTGTAGAGGAGAAAGCTTAAGGACAACACACATTTCTTTCACTATTTGAAGAATATTGAGTAGGAGCAAAGTGCTAAAATGTTTGTAGCTCCCAAGGGTAACTGAGACCTCTGGGTGAAATGTAAAAGAAAGTCAATTGTGAAGACATGCAGAAAGACCATTTTGACAACAGAATCGGAATAAGCTGACGAAGCAAGTTTCCTGACTGGAGATGTCCACATGCACGGGTAACTCCAGGTAGGGATAGTGCCTTTGAGCGCAGGCAGTTGCCATAGCCTCCATGAAAGGCCCTTTCAAACTCTAAGAATATATGGTTACCAAATGGCCCAATTATTCTTGCAGTTTTTCTTGTCAATATTTTAGTTTTCCCTCTCTAAACCTTTATGGATGATCTTGCTTGTACCAATCTTCTGTTTTGTTTTTTAGTTACTTTTTCATGTGCCTGTCTGGTATTCTCAATTAGACTGGAAGTGTACTGAGGCCAGGGACTGTATTTTATTCTCTGCATCTTAAGTGCCTGGTAGAGGCCCCATTCCCACCAGCTGGTAACTACCTACTTTAGCCCAACTTCTGGTTTCCTTCAAGGTTGCTTATTCCAGGATCGTCCTTAGATAGGTAGTCCTTTTACGTTTATGGAAGAAAAGTGATGAAATTAAATAATTGACCTAGGGTATTAACATTGGAAAATCTAGTGAATTTTGCCTTTTCAATAACACTCCAGGAGAAAGTAATGTTTTAATGAAAAAGAACATTGCTATCTAATGGGGGACTCTCAGACCCTGGTATAGGAGCTGGTGGATGATCCCAGAATCTGTAAAATCTGACGATGGCTGCCCCTTCATCTTGTTCAAATACTAGCACTATTCTCATTCATAGTACCGTCTCCTCACACATTCTACTTTGCACAAGTCTCTCTTCTATTTGATGGCTATGTAGTTAACATTTCCTTTTGTGGGCCAGTGTTGTGTGTTCACAGTTACTGAGACTGAATTTAAAAAGAGTCGTCTTTTCTCAGGAAATTGGACGAATGTCCATTTCCTGAGCCATTTCTCCTGGGAGATGTTCCGACTGACTAGATTGGAGGTCTTTCAAGTCCTCCGGTTTGATTGTGAGTGGAAGTCCTACCATAGTGGCTCTCTGGTAACTTTCCAGATGTCAGACATCACGTGTTAACTCTGCTGGAGTCTCTAGATCTTGCCCCAGATCTATTATCTAAAAACCTACACAGGCTTTGCATGTCGCACTTGCCATAAAGTAGTTTTTAGGACTGGAGACTCTGGAAAACTGTGGCTTCTTGTGATGTCTTCTCCACAGCAACAGCCCTGCCTGCACTGCGTTCTCCTGCTTGTCCCGTTTTGAAGAGCACACGCTCCCCTCTCAGTTGTGGGTGCTATATTCATTACTGCACTTTGGTTTTCTGTGTCTTACATGTTTGTGGATGGGCTTTCACAAAGAGCCATGTCTATGACAGACCAAGTGTGTTTATCGGGCTCAGCTAGCTCACACTCCATGCTGACCTCATCTAGTGTTCCTCCCTATCCTGCCAAGCCTGGAGCTAAAAATCACCTTTACCAGATCCCTTGCAAATCAGTTTGAAGGAACAATTGGGTGGGAGGCTGGGCAGAAGCCCTCGGGTTGTGTCACGGATGCGGGTGGAGACGGTGCTGTTCCGAGGCCTCAGCACCCTGATGTGACCCTCCTGAGAAGGCTGCCCTGCTCCCCATGGTTGGGTACCACGCTCCTGGGGTGAGGAGCCTTTGCTGCACCAGTGGTTCAGAAAGCCACCTCATCCCTGCTGATAAGCCTCTGTTTGCTTAATCTGGCTAGAATGGTTCTTACTGTCAGCAATTGAACCCTAAACTAATACAATTAGAGATCATTAAAATTAATTAACTTTAATGAATAAACCAGTGAGCTGTATTTCAGTTTACAAATGAGTTTTCAGCACTTAAGAGTTTTCTCAGAGAAGTGCCTACCCATTTTGTAAGTGAAATTTTTATTTCTCCAAACATGTCTGGTTCACAGAACCTCCATTGCACGCTGGAAGCAGGAATGGGCTCTGAGGTTAACGTGTAAGAGGGCACCTCTAACTCCCACGTTTTTGTTGTTTTCCACCGGAGCTAAGGGCAATAAAAGCTTTGCTCAGAATTGGAGCCTGTTCTGTTCCAGGACAAGAAAAGTCAGAGCCAGAGGGTCTCTTCCTGGGCCTGGCCAGCCGCTGGAGATGAGAAAACGGCATCCTCCGAGTGCAGTCAGCCCCGAGCCTGGGCGCCGCGGGCAGCACAGAGAGGCAGGAAGGAGCAGCCATCAGAGGCAGGGGATCCAGCTCTGAAGATGCGCGGCCTGCCTCTTCCGAAGCCGGGGAGAAGAAGTGAGCCCCGCTCAGCAAGAAGGCAGAGAGCCTCCAGACTCCTGCTGTCACACTTTCTCCTCCTTAGGGAATAGTTTTGCCATTTATTTGAAAGTCATGTTTATGGAGGTATAATTGTTTACAGAGTAGAATTCATCCTTTGGAATGTGCAGGTCAGTCAGATTTGACAAACACATTCAGCTGTGTAACCACCGCCACAATCGTTTCCTTGTGAATCTTTGGAGTCCATTCTCTCCCCCTTCGCCAGCTCATGGTGGCCACTGTTTCCTTTTCCCAGAGTGTCAGACAGATGGGCTCATACGGTATGTAGCCTCTGTGTCTGTCTTCTCCCATTTAATGACGTAACGCTTCTGAGATTGATGCATTTGCAGGAGGTAGCAGCTTATTGCTCAAGCAGTTCCACGGTGTGCATGCTCTGTGATTTGTGTCTCCAGCCGCCAGCCGGTGGACATTGGGGTTGTTTCTGTGTTTTTTTTTTTTTGGAGATTATGAACAAAGCTATGGTAAACATTTGCCTGCAGGTCTTTTTTTTTTTTTTTTTTTTCCACAGATCTTTTTATTTCTATTGGAAGAATGCCTATGGTAGACTGCCAAGTCAACACGGTGGATGTCTGTTGAATTTTGAAGAAACTTTCAAACTGTTTTCCAAAGTGTTTGTGTGATTTTTCACTCCCCACTGCAGTGCATGAAGATTTCAGCTACTCTGCATTCTTGCTGGCTTTTGCTATCAGCAGGTTTCTGGGTTTTAACTTTTTAAATTTAAAAAAGCCACTTTACTAGCTCTGTATTGATTTTCATTTTCATTTTCTTAACAGCCGATGATGATGAGCAGCTTTCTCTGCATGCTCATTTGCTGCCCGTGTCTCCTCGTTGGTGACATGTCTACTGAAACATGTTGCCCCCCCACTTCCTTTTTTTGTTTTTTTTTTTGAGATGGAGTCTCCCTCTGTTGCCCAGGCTGCACTGCAATGGCGTGATCTCAGCTCACTGCAACCTCTGCCTCCCGGGTTCAAGCGATTCTCCTGCCTCAGCCTCCTAGGATTACGGGCATGCACCACCATGCCCAGCTAATTTTTGTATTTTTCATAGAGACAGGGTTTCACCATGTTGGTCAGGCTGGTCTTGAACTCCTGACCCAGTGATCCACCCGCCTCGGCCTCCCAAAGTGCTGGGATTACAGGTGTGAGCCACTGCACCGGTCCATGTTGCCCTTTTAAAATGGGATTGTTTGTCTTTCCTGTTGAGTTGTAAGAATTCTTTACATATTTATATGTCTTCTGGATAAGCCCTTTATCATATATTTGTTTGCAAATGTTTTCTCACAATCTTCTGACTTCTCATTTTATTAATAGTGTACTCATTTATTAATTGAGTACTTTCTATAGTTCCACATTTTTTTTCCAGTATTGGCTTACTATTAAGCTTTTTAAAAAGTTTTAAAATAGTTGCTTTAGGGTTAAAGTATACATCTGTGTTAGTAAAAGTAAAGGCTTCTCATATTCTCATCATATCCTGTCTTCAAATGATATTGTACCACTTCATTTATAGTAAAATCTTAGATACTTTGTATATGTTCTTTGTGTGATTCTTATATATTTTACTTCTACATATTGTTATATTCATTTTCATAGAAAATTACTGCTGCAACACCTTACCACAAAAATTACGCAGATTTATTATCTTACATTTCTGGAGGCCAGAAGGTCTGCAAAAGCCTCCCTGAGCTGGACTGCACATGTTTGCAGGTTGCGCCTCTTTCTGGAGGCTCCAGAGAAGGTTGCCCTGTCTTCTCCAGCTTCCGGAGGCCACTGCATTCATGGCTACAGCCCCTTCGTCCACCTCCAGGACCAGCCAGGCCTCTGTTGCTGCCTGTTCTCCCATAGTCCCACCTCCCTGACCACAGCCAGGAGACGGTCTCTGTTTTTAAGGCACTTGTGGTTAGATTGAGGGCCCCGCAGATAAGCCAGGAAAACCTTCCCACCACAAAGTCCTTAATTTAATCCCATCTGCCAAGTCCCCCAGCCATGGAAGATGATATAATTGACGGTTTCAGGGTTTAGGATGTGGACATCTTTGGGGTCTATTATTCTGCCTAACACAATATGTGAGAGACTGAATAGTGTACTGTTACTGTTTTAGTGTTTGACCTCAGTTATCCATTTAAAGGGAATAAAAATTAAAACGTGTTTTAGATTTGCCTGTATTTTACCGTTTGCAGAGCTTCATTTCTTTGTGTAATCCAAATGACCATTTGGCATCACACTCCTGCCTGAAGGATGTTAGCATTTCGTGTACAGCAGAACTGCTGGTAATACATTTTCTCAGCTTCTTTTTTGGTCTGGAAAATCTTTATTTTACCTTTTCTGGGGAAGATATTTTCTCTGAGTATGAAATTCTCTCTGACAGTCATTTTCTCTTTCATTATTTTAAAGATGTCCCTCTATTACCTTCTGGCTTGCGTCACTTCTGAGGGGAAGTGTGCCGCGATTCTCTTTGGTGTTCCTCTGGAAGCAATGTGTAATGCTTCTTTCTCCTGGTTGCTTTCAAGATTTTCTCTTTATTTTTTCCCCTAGACATTTGAGGATATTTTTGGTTGTCTGTTGTTTATCCTTCTCAAGCTATCCTGAGTTTCTGGGATCTGTGATCTTCTTTCTTTAATTTTGGAACACATTTCATCTCTCCTATTTATTCCTGTCTTTCTTCGTTGGGTACCAGTTACATGTATGTTAGACCAAGTGTACTATCCCAGTGGTGTCTTCTTCCTTATCCCCCGTCTTTTTCTCACTTTTGTTTTTCTTTGTGTTTTAGTCCACGTGACTTCTCTCAACCTAGCTTTAAGCTCACTGATTCTTTCCTCAGCTGTCTTCAGTGGGAAGACACAGGATACCATTTGTCGCCTGTATCCACAAGGTAGTTTCTCTGCCCTTGGGAGAAAGGGCGGGGCAGTAAAAAAAAAAGCCTGATTTTATGGCCAGATGCCCAGGCTTGCCCAGTGCCAAGGCTGGACCAGCAGAACTAGAGGCCTCCTGCTCCCACCTTTGCTTGACTGATTCTAGCACTGAGAAATCAGCAATGATGACTGAGCACCCGGCGGGGAGCCAGAGTGGAGGAAGACCCAGTCTATGCTGCAGGCGTCTCGGGCCTGCGGAGAGAAAAGGGAGGCAGGGACACAAACCCTTCTGAACACAAACCCTTTTGAATCCTTGCCCTGCTCTGAGCCCAAGGTAACCAGAGTCCCCTGGCTTTCCACATCTTAAGCAGAAGCAAACCTCTAGACCATAACATGCTATTTAAATAAATTGTGAGTGCCAAAACTAGCATTGCACAAAGAGCTGTGTGTGAAGATTCTGAAATCAGTGTATGCCTGCGGGGATTTTATGGTACTCAAAGGCTTTAGCTCCTACGCCATTGACACTCCAGTTCCCAGTAATTTGTTGTTTCTTCTTCTTCTTTTTTTGACTTGGAGCTTAAAATTCCTTTCTCATTATCTTTTCTTTTCTGAGATTCCCAAATGAGCAAAAATTTTTAAAAATGTCATGGACTTTAACGTATGAAAGGTCAGTAAAATGTATTTACTAGATGAATGTCACAGACATAATAATTTTCTCTTTTTCCTTTAATAAAAATGTCAACTCACTTTGTGGTTATTTGGGAAGTAAATAATAGATTACTTCTCAAAAATGTTATGATACAATCGTTTAAAGGAAAACAGCCACATAGGTTCAATACATTTGGCATAAATAGGTAAAATGACTATTATCCTAAATTTCCTTCCTCAAAAGAAAATTTTACCTTAATGGAGTAAAACACAAGGAAGCCTTACTCTCAGAATAAAGCAGGTGGCTTAATTAACAATCTGGAGACCTTAATGATACTCTTCTTTTCCCCAAGGGCTTTCTGAAACTAGAATTGTGTTTGAACTATGTGTATGTCCTTGTCATTCAATACTAAGATTATTTTATCACACTTCTATGTGCAGGTTTTCTGAGCTGCATTACTTTTCTAATTACAATAATTATCTGCACATAATTTAGGCCAAATTTGAAGCACTTTTCAACTTATGATTTCTAAATAATTGCTGGCAGTGCATGATCTACGAATGAGTTGGGTTCTAACAGTCCCAGAGTGAGTTGTGTAGTTTTGACTGTGTCCTGGAAAAAAAAATACTATATGATGGTTCTGTCTCTAGGCCTTCCAACAACATCCTTTTTTTTGTTTTGTTTTGCATTTTTAAATTATACTTTAAGTTCTGGGATACATGTGCAGAATGTACAGGTTTGTTACATAGGTATACACGTGCCATGTGGGTTTGCTGCACCCATCAACCCATCATCTACATTAGGTATTTGTCCTAATGCTCTCCCTCCCCTAGTCCCCCACCCCCCGACAGGCCCCAGTATGTGATGTTCCTCTCCCTGTGTCCATGTGTTCTCATTGTTCAACTCCCACTTATGAGTGAGAACATGGGTGTTTGGTTTTCTGTTCTTGCCAACAGCATCCCTTTTCCCCCGTCATGTATCTGAGGTATAGCATGGTGGTGAAATTCTACTCCAGGATGGAGTCATTCATATAATTCAATAATGTTAAAAGTGCATTTGGACATTTGTTAATCAGATTTTTAGAACAGAGCTTCTTAGGGAGATGGTTGGACCACCATAGTCCTGCATCTTCAGGGAGCTGCTCACCATCCCCACTGCTGCAGGCACCACCGATCCCTGAGTGAGAGCCAGGCACTAACAAGACATGAAGAAGGTGCTGTGTTCCTGGCCGGTCCTTTTGATCCGTAAGTGTGGTTCAGTTCTTGGCACTGATGGGCTGGTCGGATGGTGGTGAGGTCAAGCACTCCTTCAGTGCCTGAGGCGTGGCGAGTGGACTTTGGGACCTCTTCCTGAGATGATGATTGCTTCTCAAGGGTGGGAATGAGTTCTTCCAGGGGTCAGCGTTGTGTCACAGGCAAGCACAGCACATTACTAGAAAGCATACGTTTTATTAAGTAGAAGGTATCTTTAATTCTCTGAATGTTAAGACTCCTTTGGATTGATGGAAAGGTTGCCCTGGGAAAGGTGGAATATTTGTTGTTATGACCTAAAGCAGCATGCCTAACACCATGTTTGCCACAGCTCATACCCACACTGCCATCTCGGGGTTTTCTAAGGGAGAGGAAGCAAGAGGAGGCCCTTGAATTTCTAACCGATTGCTCCAGTCAAAAAATTGCTAAGAAGAACTCGGTGGAAAAGGGAAAACTCAAAAGTGAAGTATGCTGTGCAGAAGCCAGAGCTCCACTGGCTCCCAGGAGTAGACTAACAGTCAGGCTTCTGCTGTCTGGGCCCAATAACGCCATGCACACCATCCACATCAGCTGTCCTGAGAACCAGCAAGGCTTCCAAAGCTTAGTTTGTGTTAGAGACCTATACCGTCCCTGGTGTTCATTCTCATGCTAAACCCATGATCTTAGCAAGCACAGATGCAGAGACACAGTTCGTGGTATTGCTGTCATTTTCTTGGGAGTGTATCAACAGAGTATACAAGGGTAACAGTCCTTTTTTTAAAAAAAACAACAAAGCTTATTTTTATTCATTAATTTACCATGAAAATGATTTTTTCCCAGTAGAGAAGTCAGTCTGGGAAAACCAGATAAAAAACTAGAAATGATCTTGTTCGCTGTGACAGAGGCGGCGCAGGAGACCCTGGAGCTGGGCATCTTGTTTGTTGTGACGGAGGCGGCGCAGGAGACCCTGGAGCTGGGCATCTTGTTTGTTGTGACGGAGGCGGCGCAGGAGGCCCTGGAGCTGGGCATCTTGTTCGCTGTGACGGAGGTGGTGCAGAAGGCCTGGGAGCTGGGGATCTTTTATATATATATATTATACTTTAAGTTCCAGGGTACATGTGCACAAAGTGCAGGTTTGTTGCATATGTATACATGTGCTATGTTGGTGTGCTGCACCCATTAACTCGTCATTTACATTAGGTATATCTCCTAATGCTGTCCCTCCCCCCTCCCCCCACCCCACAACAGGCCCCAGTGTGTGATGTTCCCCTTCCTGTGTCCAAGTGTTCTCATTGTTCAATTCCTACCTATGAGTGAGGACATCCGGTGTTTGGTTTTTTGTCCTTGCGATAGTTTGTTGAGGATGATGGTTTCCAGCTTCATCCATGTACCTACAAAGGACATGAACTCATCATTTTTTATGGCTGCATAGTATTCCATGGTGTATATCTGCCATGTTTTCTTAATCCAGTCTATCATTGTTGGACATTTGGGTTGGTTCCAAGTCTTTGCTCTTGTGAGTAGTGCTGCAATAAACATACGTGTGCATGTGTCTTTATAGCAGCATGATTTATATTCCTTTGGGAACCAAGCCCAGGACCCACGTTCACAGCCCCGCTCTCTACCTCATGCTCCAGCCAAGCCCGGGGACCCACACTCACGGCCCCACTGCCCACCTCAAGCCCCAGCCAAGCCCGGGGACCCACCAAGTAATGGGATGGCTGGGTCAAATGGTATTTCTAGTTCTAGATCCCTGAGGAATAGCCACACCGTCTTCCACAATTGAACTAGTTGAACTAGTTTACAGTCCCACCAACAGTGTAAAAGTGTTCCTATTTCTCCACATCCTCTCCAGCACCTGTTGTTTCCTGACTTTTTAATGATGGCCATTCTAACTGGTGTGAGATGGTATCTCACTGTGATTTTGATTTGCATTTCTCTGATGACCAGTGATGATGAGCATTTTTTCATGTGTCTGTTGGCTGCATAAATGTCTTCTTTTTAGAAGTGTCTGTTCATATCCTTTGTCCACTTGTTGATGGGGTTGTTTGTTTTTTTCCTTGTAAATTTGTTTGGGTTCTTTGTAGATTCTGGGTATTAGCCCTTTGTCAGATGAGTAGATTGCAAAAATTTTCTCCCATTCTGTAGGTTGCCTGTTCACTCTGATGGTAGCTTCTTTTGCTGTGCAGAGGCTCTTTAGTTTAATTAGATCCCATTTGTCAATTTTGGCTTTTGTTGCCATTGCTTTTGGTGTTTTAGACATGAAGTCCTTGCCCGTGCCTATGTCCTGAATGGTATTGCCTAGGTTTTCTTCTAGGGTTTTTATGGTTTTAGGTCTAACATGTAAGTCTTTAATCCATCTTGAATTAATTTTTGTATAAGGTGTAAGGAAGGGATCCGGGTTCAGCTTTCTACATATGGCTAGCCAGTTTTCCCAGCACCATTTGTTAAATAGGGAATCCCTTTCCCATACCACTGCTCAATGAAATAAAAGAGGACACAAACAAATGGAAGAACATTCCATGCTTATAGATAGGAAGAATCAATATTGTGAAAATGGCCATACTCCTCAAGGAAATTTATAGATTCAATGCCATCCCCACCAAGCTACCAATGACTTTCTTCACAGAATTGGAAAAAACTACTTTAAAGTTCATATGGAACCAAAAAAGAGCCCACATTGCCAAGTCAATCCTAAGCCAAAAGAACAAAGCTGAGGCATCATGCTACCTGACTTCAAACTATACTGCAAGGCTACAGTAACCAAAACAGCATGGTACTGGTACCAAAACAGAGATATAGACCAAGGGAAGAGAACAGAGCCCTCAGAAATACTACCACACAGCTACAACTATCTGATCTTTGGGAGCTGGGGATCTTGTTCACTGTGACAGAGGTGGTGCAGGAGGCCTGGGAGCTGGGTCACTTGACTTTGTTTTCTCTTCTCCTCTGCTTGAAGAACATCTCTGCTACAACGGAGGACCCACTCTCATGGTTCTGCTCCCCACCTCACACCCCAACCAAGCCCAGGACCTGTGCTCACTGCGCCACTCTCCACCTTATGCCCCAACCAAGCCCAGGACCCACGTTCACGGCCCCGCTCTCTACCTCATGCTCCAGCCAAGCCCAGGGACCCACACTCACGGCCCCACTGCCCACCTCAAGCCCCAGCCAAGCCCGGGGACCCACGCTCACGGCCCCGCTGCCCACCTCGAGCCCCAGCCAAGCCCGGGGACCCACGCTCACGGCCCCGCTGCCCACCTCACACCCCGGCCAAGCCCAGGGACCCACGCTTATGGCCCCCCTCCCCACCCCACACCCCAGTTGCAGCATCTGAGGGGAGGGGCAGGACAAGGCGGCAGAGATGGGGCATTTTCACCCAAAGAAGATCAAAAACAGCCAAAGGGATGGTTTAAATACCTGTTTTTTCTATTTTTTCACTGACTCCATGGTAACAGATTTTGCAGTAAGAACCAACATGTACACATCCCTAAAACATATTTCATCAAATAATGCTGACATTATGTGTAGCACATGCTGTTATTTTCTATTCTATTCTCTTTTTCTCTCTCTTTTTTTAAACAAATGATAATGAAAACCCACTAAGCTAAGGGTCATAACCAACTAATGGGTAATACTCTTCGGTTTGGAAATACTGATTTAAATTTTGGCTTGCTCTAAGCTATAATTCACATTTGACATTTAGATCATATTTTTCCCCTACTGAACTCTCAAGTGGGAGCTGAGAGGCGGTACTTAATAAATACAGAGAAAAAGAAAGAAGGAAAGAAAATTGATATTTACGACACGACCAAGTTTTAGTGTGAGTTAAAAAAAGGGGTTTCTTTTTGATGAAAATCTTCTAAAATTGTGGCGATGGTTATACACTTCTGTGAATGCACTAAAAACCATTGAGTTGTACATTTTAAATGAGGGCATTGTTGCTCTGTGAGTTATATCTCAACAAAGCCATGAAAATCAGCAAACGAGAACAAACAGTTCTGGCCCAGGCCCTGTGAGGCCTCTTTCTAAGCCCCACCGCGTGTCCATCTGGGCCATTAAACTCCTCAAGGCGCTCTGACTTCCTTGTGTAAGAGATATTGCTGTTTCTTGTAAGGCACTGATGTGCTTGCTTATTGGGGTAAAATTTAAAGACAGTAACACTGATGGTTTTAAAAAACAGTTTTGACAAATGTATAAACATGTAATAACCACCCCAATCAATACATAACACATTTCCACAGCCCCAGCAGGTTTCCTTGGTCCCCTTTCCAGCCAATCCCTCCCTGGTTTCTGATTTTAGGTGCTGTGCTCTGCCTCGCTGGGAGCCCCACACAGGGAGGTGGAGTCCTGTGGGCGCTGCTTGCAGGGCAGTTCATCATTTTATGGCTGGAACATTTTGCACTTTGTCCCTGTATTTTGTAACTCTCCAGTGTCTTCAAGCAGTTATCTTTAAAATGTATTTTTCCAGAGTTTTTCATTGCTATCAGCAAGTGAGTAATTCTATAGGAGCACTTCTAGCAATAGAGGGCACTAGAACAAAAACTTGTTTTTGATTTTGTCTCCAGAAGTCTCTGAAAATTCCTTAGGACATCCTTACATTTGATATATTTTGAAATGTTATTCTCTATCAAGCTAAAAAATGAACCACTGTTACATTTTTCATCTCAGATTATGCTCAGCTAATTTATTCAGCCTCCTTAGAGTTTGCCCCATAGTAAAAACATAATCTAAGCAAAATAATAAAAATATGACTAATCTAAAATGTATGCCTCCCATTATCCTACAATATTTAACTATGCAAATATCCTCTTGCTAATAGCCACATGCCTACAGTGTTTAGATATTATAAGTAAAATCTCGAAACAGGTGCAACCACCCATCTGAATTGCCTCACAGCAGTGCCTCTCAGCGAAGCGTCACTGTTGTATAGGGGACTTCAGCAGGGTCCAGAGGCCATGCAGACTATTGTGGCGTGGGAATGGCCTTCTGCAGGCTGTAATGGGTGGAGACGGGGATGCTGCCAAGCATCTGTCAATGATCAGAATGGCACCCAGCACCACACGATTCTCCAGAAGCAACGTCTGCGGTGCCGCGAGTGAGAAACCCGCTGTGTCCTCTAAGTGCAAATTCTCTCATATAATAGTACTACTGGGAGTGGGCTAGTGGGCAGTAAAATATTGCAGCTAAAAGTAAAAAATGTCAGCCTTCAAATCCATACTAGTTACCAGCATTTGGTTTCTTGACAAAATGCTGAAATTCTTTCTTTCTTTTTTTTTTTTTTGAGACAGGGTTTCCCTCTTGTCACCCAGGCTGGAGTGTAGTGGCGTGATCTCAGCTCACTGCAACCTCCACCTCCCAGGTGCAAGGGATTCTCCTGCCTCAGCCTCCTGAGCAGCTGGGATTACAGGCGCCTGCCGTCATGCCCAGCTAATTTTTGTATTTTTGGTAGAGATGGGGTTTCACCATGTTGACCAGGCTGGTCTTGAACTCCTGACCTCAGGTGATCCACCCCCCTTGGCCTCCCAAAGTGCTGGGATTACAGGCGTGAGCCACCGCGCCGGGCCCAAATGCTTAAATTCTTAAAGCTTCCATTCTCATTTTTTGTAGTATTATTTTATTTTTATAGAAGCTGCAATGTCTTTATTTCATTATTCACAAAATATTAAGAAATAGTTTATATATTTTAGGTGTACAATATGATGTTTTGATATACATTTTCATCCGTAAATTTGGAGTAAGGACACCAACGTCATGAGGACTAAAAATAACATTTGTCTTCGCACACAGCCCCACTCAACATGGTTTTGGCGTCTTGTCTAATACATACCACAAGCAAGACTCAGGTGGGGCGGGGCGGCCACAGTCCGGATCCGTAGCTCCAAGACTGGCTGCCCCCTTTCCATTAACCTTGGGCTTGCGGATTCACAGAAGCCCAACTCGCTGGGCTGTAAGCGCTGCTGGATAACGGCGCTTGTTTGCTTCGTTTCACCGCGGACTCCCTAGAGCTTGGAATGGTGCCTGGAACACAGCAGCGCTCGAAGAACAAACACCGTGGGGTCTCTTCTTAGGTGCCATTGGCATGGTACGGAGAATAATCAACTGGCGACACTCCGGTGAATTTTTGTTTACAATGTTTATTTTATTTTACAATACATTTTTATTTTACAACTTTACTCACAATTTTCTGTTGTGTGTAGTCTAACCCCGTAGAAGTTTTGTGTGGACGAGTCTTCACTTCTCCTGTGCACACCTGGGAGTGGCGCTGCTGGGTCGTGCGGTGGTTTTCTGTTTAGCATTCCGAGGACCTGCCAGGCTGTTTCTGGCAACCAGCCCTGCAAGGTGTTTCTGACCTGCCCCCGTCCTGAGCAGCCCTGGTTATCTTCTTTTAGCCAGACTGCCTGTGGACCATTCCATATGAATAGTCCAATTAACATATGCGAATGTATTATATGTTAATAGGTTAAGAAGTTAGCATCGTAATAACAGTCACTCACATTCCCCGTCTGCTCCTCCCGGCGTCTGTCCCACCCGAGCCGGTTCTCCTGCTGGCTTTGTCGCTTCGGGTCGTGCTCTTCCTGCATTGCAGGTGCCGTGCAGTTTCTGTTGAAAGCTGGACATGTATTGAGTCATAGGAAACGGAGAGATCAGGACCTTCCGGTGACGATTTATGCCAGTGTGGTGAGCATCTGGGCTTTGCTCATCACTTGCCTGAGGCGCCTAATCCAAGTGCACCCCAGTGAGCTTGTTCTTCTCTCTCTCTCTCTCTCTCTCTCTCTCGACTGTGAGCTTTCCTACAGATGTCTTTTCAGAGGAAGTCTGTGTCTCTCAGCTCTTGCTGCTGTAATCACAGTTACTACCCTGGAATCCTGTCGGGGTGGTGGTAACGTCTGGGGGGCAAGGGACATCCTGTAACCTTAGGACTGAGTCTCAGCCTCACCTCGCCCCTGTGTCTTGGGGCCACGGCTCTTCCTGTTCCTCCAGCGGCACCGACGTTATGCCTGTGTTGCTGCTTCTTCCCCGGCAGATGCCTCTCAAAGTGTTTCCTGACACTCCACCCTGCAGTCTGCGCTGCCTGCGGTCCCCCCTCAGGTGGTATAGGAATGCTGGGAGGGCTGCAGTGGGAGGAATGCTTTTCCCCCATCAGGGATAAGGTTCTGGCACAGTATCTCTCTCTGGAGGGAGGGCCTTTGTTATATGGAGAAGGCTCTGGGTGCATTTCAAAATGATTGCTTTTTCCTCCACCTGTGACATCATGAGGGTCTCCCTGGGTCTCTCTTGAATCGCTACTGTGAGCACCCACTGGGTTCCTCAAGGGAAGGCCATCAAAGTGCAGAGGATCCCGTAGCTCTGCAGCCCCACCCTGCAGCCTCCAGATAGTCCACACTGGCCTCCAGTGGTTCATGAGTGCCACCCTTGGAGGGTTCCGGTGAGCTTCAGTGGCTCCCGCTCCAGATCAGTGGTCTCAACCCTGACTCTCTGCAGGAGCCTGTCTGCAGATTTGGGGTTGGAAGTGTCCACTCTGACCTCTGTTTTCTGACGGTCTGATTGTCAGTTTGTTCACTTTCCCTTTATGGATGGGAGTGACAGCTTTCAGGTCTCCACATTTTTGATCAGAAACCAAAAGCCTTCTCATGATTTTTGGACGTTTGTCCAAATCTCGTGTTGAACGTGATCCTGGTGTTGGAAGTGGGGTCAGGCGGGAGGTGCGAGTCATGGGGTGGATCCCTCATGAATGGCTTGGTGCCATCCTTGAGGTAATAAGTGAGTTCTCACTCTACCAGTTCACAGGGAGAGCTGGTTGTTAAAAGAACCTGGCAACTCCTACCCTCTCTCTCTGCTCCGTCTCCTGCCATGTGACGTGCCTGCTCCCCCTTCACCTTCCACCATGAATAAAGCTTCCTGAGGCATCACTGGAAGTTGAGCAGAGGCTGTAGCCATGCTTGCGCAGCCTGCAGAACTGTGAGCCAAATAAAGCTCTTTTCTTTATAAATTGCCCAGCCTCACGTAGTCCTTATAGCAACACAAAACACATGAACACAGATCCTTCTTTCTTTAGAGGGTGACTTGGGTACATTCTGCTCTAACATTTAGATATGTCTGCCAATGGTGCCCCGGTCTCCAATCTTCTGGATGTCTCCTGAATTTGAGTACTTAAAACCCCACACTTCCGTTTGCTTCAGGCCTCTGTGACTGGGCATTTGGCATTCCAGTGTTGAATTGAATGTGGGCTCTGTCTGGCAGACGCTCTGCTCTAAGGGATTCTGGAGTCTCTTGGCTGTAACATGCATTCTTCACGGTGCAGCCTGGTCTTCTCTGTGCATCAGTTCCCCTTGCTTGGCAGGACCCCGGATTGTTTTCTTCTTCTGCCAGTGTTGGGGGTGCCTCCAAGTCCTTATCTCCAGGGCCCAGTGGAACCACAAGTCCTCCACCACCAGCTCCTCATGCCCCATCTTCCTTCTCTGTTTTGGTGACTCAGATGAAAGCTGAACCATCCTCTGTGCCAAGAGCTTCCCCGCCCAGCAGGGCTTAGCTGATTTTCACTAAAGACACATTTTTCAGGCTCGTTGAAGAAAATAATAAAGAAAACAGCTTATACTGGTGTGATCTACATCGGACCATTCAACTCCATGCTGAAGTCCTTCCAACATTGAGTTAGCCTGCTTGGCCCAGGCATGAAAACCAGCACAGAAGCTCCCTGGCCAGAGGCAAGAGTCCAGGTCCCCTCTCTGGGCAGGAACTTGCCTGCTGCATGCACTGAGTGCTCCATGAGTGCACTTGGCTCCAGGTTCCTGCAGGGGCCTCCTCAGTCCCAGAAAGGAGTCTCCAGTGTGCCAGCTCCAGATCTCACCGCCACACAGGTAGAATTTCTGTAAGAAATGGGGAGGCATTGGCTGCTGGAAGTAAAGGGCTAGTGTGTCCCCACCCCATGCACTGGAGCTGTTGGTTGTCAAAGGGAGCTTCCAACCATGACTACAAGTTGTCAACCTTTGCTACATGCCAGCATTACTCAGAGCTTTTAAAATCTGGATACCCAGGCTTCCCAAAGCACATATGTTGGTGGTTACAGACCTTTTCCAAGGGACCCCAGAGTGCAGCCCAAGTTGGACTCACAGTCCTATCCCTTCTTCTGGGCAGCAGAACCACTTCTACATGTGCTTAGGTCTGACAGTGCATGCTCGGCTTACAACAACAGTGCACACCCAACACACACAATGAACAGTTGGCACACACAGTGTACACGTGGCACACAGCACATGCCTGGCACACACAGTGCATACTTAGCACACGAAGTTCACTCATAACTTACACAGTGCATGCTTGGCACACTCAGTGCACACTTGGCTTGCACAGTGCACACTCAGCACACCATGCACTCTTGGAACACAGCACCTGCCTGACACACACAGTGCACACTTGGCTCACACAGTGCATGCTTGACACACAATATACACTCGGCACACACAATGCACACTTGGATCCCAGTGGTCCCAACTGCTCTGGCCTCTGCAAAAAATCCCGTTCCTACCAAGATCACGGAACCTCCTTGCTGAGCATAATGGGCTTGTTACCCAAGTAGCGCTTCAGTTCCCCTTTGCTAGTCTCGCTGCACAAGTGAAGCCTGTTTCCCTGACAAGCACATCCACTAGAACGCTGTTCTCAAGATTGGCTGCACAATGGAATCTGTTGGGGAGCCTTAGACATTCCTGGGGCTCGGATCTCATCATAGGACTTCTTCATCGCCTGCCCTGTGGCCTGGGCGTTAGGAGTTTGAAAACTCTCCTAGGTGGTGGAATAAGCACTTGAGGCCCACCGGTCTAAACCTGGCGCTGACACCCACTGTGGCTTAGGATCACCCGGAGAGCTTGGTAAAACAGATTGCTGGGCCCAGCCCCAGAAGTTCTGATTCAGTAGGGCTGGTGTGGAGCTCAAGAAATTGTATTTCTAACAAGTTCTCAGGTGATGCCAGTTCTGGGACCAGATTTTGAGAACCATTGCATTTATGGCACTGAGCTGAATCTTTGATCTCCTCCGTGGGAGAGAAGCTTGATGGATGCTGCTGACTCCTGCAGGGTGAGGAGCTCAAGGCCCCTGTAATGCCTTCATGGAGAAGCTCTAGACAAGATGGGTAAAGATCCAGTGTGCTATGGATGGTGCATAATGGATGGAACTTTTGGCATAAAATCTCTGAGTTCCCTTGAAATACCCTATTTTAAAAAAATGCTGTTGGGATTTTCCTTTTTTTTTTTTTTGCAATATCTCCTTCTGTGTATTGGTGTGATAATAGGAGAGTGTTTCCCCCACTTGAATTGAATTCTTTGCCTGCCCTCCCTGGAAAGTCAATTGTGAACTAACGTGGACATACAAAGTGTGAGACAGCTGGGGTGGTTGGTGAACGGCCAATGGCATGCGTTTCCCCTTAATTCACCACTCATTCATCTGAGTCTTTCTTGCTCTCTGCTTTCCATTTGAGTGAAAAAAATCTTAAGACTCAAAGTCAGTGTCGGGGTCAGAGCGCGTTGCCTGCTTTGGATACATAAGCATGATTCTTGTAGGCAAAGAAAAGCTATATAGTATGGTCCCATACATCAGGAAACGACACTGAGATCTATGCCCCAATCAATCCACATTCATATCATCCACATTCATTTCCTTCAAGGAGAACTGAACGAGGAAAGAGGACATCAGCGTGGTTCAGGTACCTGCAGCCAGGTTCCAGGTGTGGGTCCTGTTTCCACTATCCACCAGCAGCGTGACTTGGCAAGCTACTTCCATTTGTACCCTCACTGCTGTCCTTCGTAAAATCCTGGTAATGACTGTAACTGTCTTGTGGAGTTGGTGTGAGGACCCACGGGGTTGTACATACACAGCCCAGCACAGCTTGGGTGCTGCACACAGCAAGGGTTCAGCACATTCATCCTTCCCTCTGCCCTGCTCCTTTTAAGGGGGGAGCTCACCTGTCTTAGTAGCCTAGTTAAAAACTTGGAGGTTCTAACCCCTAAACTAGTAAATTTTCTTCTCGTTTCATTTTGGTCAACAACGTCCTCCCAAGATCCTCAGCCTGGTAGTAAGACCACGGAACATCCTCTCCACCTCCTCCAGTGCTTCCAGTGGGAGTGCCGGTTTTCTCTCACACCCCCAACCCCCAAAGCTTCAAGTCACTTAACTTGGAATAGGGACTATGGGAAGAGAGAATTAGGGAGGGATGTTAGAGACTCATCCAATCATAGGAGACCCTGGCCATCAAATATGATGGGTGAATAAAACAGAGTTGCCCTTTGCCTATAGATGTTTTGTTGTCTTCTCTCTGTGGGAATGCAATCTAAACAAATGCAGAGTACTTAGTTCCCTTTTCCTCTGAAAAAAAGAGCAACTTTCATTAGTTCATGGATTTGTGTGTTGTGATCTCTGACATATTGGCATGTCTCTTGTCTCCTGACAGTTGCAAATGTCACCGTGAAAAGATCAGTATTTAGAACCCTGATGACACCGCTTCTGTACTGAGCTGCCAGGCAAGGGAGATCTCAGGAATGTCTAGTAGGTCTGATTCTCCTTATTAGAGTGGGTTGACTCAGGTGTTGTCAAGGTCTATGGAATGGAAGCTTGGGGGTGGGCTTTAGTCGACTGCACCTGGCAACAGAACTGATTTCTCAGAATTGTTTAAGAGAATAAGCAGCTGTCTTCTGACAAATAACAATTTGTGGGAGCCAGGAGTGTGGACCGAAGTGGTTTGTGATGAAAGTATCTGGGTTTCAATCTTGAACACCCACATGAAGCGTAATGCCTTCAGTAATCACCCTAGCACATGATTAATGGAACACAGAGTGTCCTTATCTCTAAGAGAAATCCTTATTTCTCCTCTTATTTGAAAGGGGCAGCAAGAGAGTGTGGAGATCAAATTCTTTTCCCTTTGTGATTGTCTTGAGCATGACATAAAGTGATTCTCACAGTTTGAAAAGCTGTGCTAAGATGATATCTTAAGTCGGCACCTCTCAGAGCCTGAGAAAGGTGACAGGGATGTGGCTTCTCACAGTATGGGCTTCTCACATTATGACACAAATGGGCTCATTTGAAGCAAGAATGCTCTCTGAGAGGAAAGGTTCTTAGAAGGATGTAATTTCACAGGACTTAGAATGCAATCTGAGTGCATTCCCATGCCTCCAGGATATTCTTCCTTTTCCAGGTTAATACAGCTCCCAGAGTTAAGGAGTTCTCTTCTGCTCTTCTAGAGATTGTTCATGTAATTGAATTCAACAAGAACCAAAGAAAAGTTGCCCTTTCTCATAGGCCTTGGGGTTGAACGGATCAGAACAGTGCTGGCAGAATTACAGTGCAGTGTGGATACACCTAGTGTGCAAGGGACTCAGAGACTTCATCTACCATTTTATTGACATGTAATATTAAGATGGATCGATGGACTTATTTGCCTCCTGATTCATCCTTTATCAAGTTTTTCCCACTTCTGGTGCCTCTACCTCTTACCTGAATCCCGAAGCTCTCATGATGGCATTGTTTTTTTTCCCCCAGGGATGGTGGTTAAATCAGTGTTTCTGTGGGCCTTCTATTCTGCCATCTTGCCTCCTTCTTTCCACCTGATGAATTTTATCCATTGATGATTACTGTCCAGATATTTGATGTCTGCAGAGGTTACAAAGTGGTAATTTTCCTAATGTACAATTTCTTCTGAACGTATTAGTTGGGTTTCCTCAATAAGGATCTCTCACTACCTACTGAGTTTTATGTTTTATGCAGAAAAGCAGCACAAATGCTTAACTCTTACCCTTTATTTACTGATTTTCAGAAAATTGAGTAGCTATCCTAGGAATCTCCAAATATGATGTCTGTGTGTGTCAGTAGGACCCCCTGGATTTCTACATATTATGATGCTCTTTGCTTTCCTGTGTTCGTTGAGTTGATATTTTCTGGTTATGTGTGTTATCACTGTCCTCCTTCCCACAAAACTCTGTGTTTTATATCTTCGGCCACCACCATTTTCATAGTGCCGGTGCCTGGAGTACTGTGGGCTCTCCATACATATGTGTTTTGACAGCATTTTGGAGCAGGTATAAAACTTCTCTTTGCTAGATATCTAGTTGCAGAAGATATGAAAGGTAAATTATAGCATTAATTTCAGATCATTTTTTTCCTGAGTAGATCAAGTGGAAGAAATGGGGTTATTGGCCGGGTGCAGTGGCTCATGCCTGTAACCCCTCTTTTGGAGGCCAAGGTGGGTGGATCCCTTGAAGTCAGAAGTTTAGGACCAGCCTGGCCAACATGGCAAAGTATCATCTCTACTAAAAATACAAAAATTAGCTGGGCATAGTGGTGCATGCCTGTAATCCCAGCTACTCGGGAGGCTGAGGCAGGAGAATTGCATGAACCCAGGAGGTGGAGGTTGCAGTGAGCCAAGATCCTGCCACTGCATTCCAGCCTGGGCATAGAGCAAGACTCCATTTACAATAAACAAACAAATAAATAAATAATAAAATTAAAAAAAAAATAGCCAGGCGTGGTGGCACATGCCTGTAGTCCCAGTTACTCAGGAGGCTGAGGCAGGAGAATCATTTGCACCTGGGAGGTGGAGGTTGCAGTGAGCCGAGATTGTGCCACTACACTCCAGCCTGGGCGACAGAGCGAGACTCCATCTCAATAACAACCACACAACAAAGAAAAGGGGCTATTTCAATTTAAGAGAAGTTCTGAGTGAGGAAAGTCACGGTTGGATAACATAGAAAAAGGCAGAAGGCTCATGGCACTGAAGACTCAATCAGGAATGAGGATCAGAAAGGGTTGTAGAAAACACACAGTAGTGTTCAAGGATAACTTCTGAGAAGTATTTCTAGATGATGACATCGTCCAGGGCTTGGCACTGTGATCCAGCAGAGCAGGCGGGGCTGAAGGTCTACAGACTTAATGTTGTCTGGGGATAGTGATGCTCCCCAGGAATAGCCGAGACACCCCAGATCACTCAAGGTTTGGGACACAGAACAGGGTCTTCAGCAAAGGGAGGCAAGTGCCTGGGAGGCGGGGTGATAGGATGACCCTGGTTAGAGGATGCTCCGGCCGAAGGGGTGAGTGGAGACAGGGAGAGCAGAAGAGAGGAGTGATGATGGGGTCAGGGCAATGCCAACTCCACTGCCTTTCCTGGGGTCTCACTCCTCTTGGGGGCCGGGGTGTGGGAGGGCTAGAAGCTCCCATCTCCAGGGGTTGTGAGGAATCAATGCCCACAGTAAAGTATCATATTTCAGTGAAGGCAAAGGGTATGGAGAGGCTTTTCTGCAAAAATTAGAGGATAAAGTGAAGTTTGTTTAGAATCTAATGATGATTCCAGGAGGTATAATGGGGATGTGTGTCTCAATACTGAGAAGAACTTGGGATGAGAAAGTTGGGA
Source organism: Hylobates moloch (assembly GCF_009828535.3). NCBI lineage: Eukaryota > Metazoa > Chordata > Mammalia > Primates > Hylobatidae > Hylobates > Hylobates moloch. Next base: position 2,725,411 of record NW_026652280.1, on the reverse strand, counting down.
TCAATAGAAGGATATGGTCAGTATTCACGGACAGAAGTGTAGGCCTGAGGTCTGCTTAGATTTAAGGTGATTCTTTACATCTCTGAAGTCCAGCATGAGCGATTGTGTGTGCCTGTCTGGGTCTAACTTAATGGAGACACCAGGAAGTTCACTAGCAGAGAGCTTGTGAGTACTTTTCCCTAGATTACAATGGGACAAGAGGATCCCCACTGGGCACTGCATCCACATTTTTTCAGGAGGGCAGCAAGGGCTGTACCCCATTGGGTGTGAGCACCTTGGCAAGCGCTGTCTGTCACAAGTTTGGAGCTGGACATGTACTCACTAAATAAGTGAACACACAGGCGTCAATTCCCAAGTGCTGGAAAGAGCTGTAGTTTCACGGGTGGGGCAGAGCCTGTGCCAGGATGTTGCTGAGAAGCTGTGGAAGCTCCTCCCAGGTGGGCTGGAGGCCATCTCACCCACAGCACCCCACTCCACAGCACCCCGCTCCACAGCACCCCGCTCCACAGCACCCCGCTCCACAGCACCCCACTCCACTTTTATGCAGAGCTCATGCTCTTCATTTCTTCCTGAGTGTGTGGCCCTCACCTGCCATCGGGCTGCCTTCTGGGGACGGGGAAAGAAATGAGAGATAAGATCCATGCATTTATTAAGCTCACAGCATGAAAGGGGGGATGTTAAATAATTATCCACAGTGTACTTTAATTACAGTTGTAATGTTGGAATATTTTAGCATGGAAATTAGTATCATCAGTTTCACTACGTACTCTTGCATTTTTTTTCATCTGAGCAGTTTCTGTTACCTTTTTCTCCTCTGTAAAGTCCTCTAATGAAAGAAAACACATTTTTCTTGTCTAAACTTAGAACTAATACGTTTTTTTAGCCCCACAATATGCATGTGATTTTTTCACGGACTGAAGCTACGACTTAGGTTATGTATTCATCACTTTTCCAGGTTTCTTCAGTTCTTCATATTTTTCCATAAAATCATCATTAATATCAGGACTAGAAATTCTCAAAGCAGGTCACTTACTAATTTAACTGTAATTATATTATACTCAGTGAAAATGGATGCTAATAAATTATTGCAAACTTCTTTGTAAATTTTTTTTTTTTTTTTGAGACGGAGTCTCGCTCTGTTGCCCAGGCTGGAGTGCAGTGGCGCAATCTCGGCTCACTGCAAGCTCCGCCTCCCGGGTTCACGCCATTCTCCTGCCTCAGCCTCCCGAGCAGCTGGGACTACAGGCGCCCGCCACCACGCCCGGCTAATTTTTTGTATTTTTAGTAGAGACGGGGTTTCACCGTGTTAGCCGGGATGGTCTCGATCTCCTGACCTCGTGATCTGCCCGCCTCGGCCTCCCAAAGTGCTGGGATTACAATCGTGAGCCACCGCGCCCGGCCTGTAAAATATTTTTATACATTGTGTAAAGGGAACTGAAAGGAGAGGACAATGTGGCTAGAAGCTCCTAGACAGGCAAGGAATTACTGTTTTGTTTTCTGTCTTTGATGCTTAGAATATACAATAGGTATTCTTTTTTTTTTTTCTTTTGAGACAGAGTCTGGCTCTGTTCCCCAGGCTGGAGTACAACAGTAGAATCTCAGCTCAACACAGTAACCTCTGCCTCTGGGGCTCACACCACCCTCCCACCTCAGCCTCCGCAGTAGCTGGGATGACAGGTGTGCACCACCATACCTGGCTCATTTTTGTATTTTGGTGGCGATGATGTTTCACCATGTTGCCCAGGCTGGCCTTGAACTCCTGGGCTCCAGAGATCCTTCCGCCTTGGCCTCCCACCTTCGTATTGGGATTACAGGCATAAGCCACTGAGCCTGGTCTAAAGTAGGTGTTGTGGAAATGCTTGGTAAGAAAAAAAAGAATTTATCTCTTTATTAGGACATGGGAAGCCAGGGTTCTAAAACAGTCACTAAAGACAATTGTGGTGAAATATGTGCAGATATTTATGTAAAAGTTAATTTGTCAATTGTAGTTTAGGTAGAAAAAACAACCAAATAGATTATAAGCATATAATAGTCATCATTTCTGCTCACATTAATATAACTTATATACCTATTCACATACAGATCGACTTTCTGAATGTACAATTAAATTCCTAGAAAAGGATGATTTTCTTATCATGGGTTTTGTGATTATCTACATCTGTTATTCAGTTGTAAAGTTTGTTGAAAGAAAGCCTTCTTATTCATCTTTGCCGTTTTTCTATAGCATATATTGTAGGCTCAGCAATGAGTAAATATTCATTGAATACATAAATGAGTAAATTAATCAAATTGCTATATAAACAAAACTTTATTCCGGGGAAATTAAAAATGCCCATGCGAAGTTAAGTTTCTTCCCTTCATACTCTGAGGCATACAACATGTTTTTGGATATCATGCATCAGTAAGAACGTTTAGGAAGCCATCCCATTCTGGTCAAATCTGAGCAAGGGTGGGATCTCTCCCTTCTCTGGTCACTAGCATCAGTATTATGTAGGTTTTGCATGTAGATCTCGTATATGTTTTGTGAAGTATTTACCTAAGTATTAGTTGGTGCAAAACCAATTTTGCTATTAGTTTATTTTATTTTTTTGAAGTGAGTATAAACGTCATTGTGCTTTTAACTTCGTTTTCTACATGTTCATTGTTAGTATACAGAAATGTGAGTAAATGTGTTATCTTGTATCCTCTGATCTTGCTAAACACACATATAAGATTTAAAAGGTTTTTTTGTAGGTTTCTTTTCTCCATATACAATCATGTCATTTGCAAATTGTAATAGTTTTATTGCTTCCTTCCTTATGTGTATGCCTTTTATTTCCTTTTGTGGCTTGTTGGTCTGATTAGAACTGCCACTACTATTTTGAACACGTGGCGAGGGCAGATGGCCTCTTTATTTTCTGATAGTAGGGAAAGCATTCACCATTCGGTACAACGTCAGCTGTGGGGTTTTGTTGATGTAATTCTCCTGCGTTCCTAGTTTGCTGCAAGTTTTTATCATTAACGGATGTTGGATTTGTCGAATGCTTTTTCTGCAGCAATTATCAGGATCACATCATTTTTTTCTTCTTTAGACTGTTGATATGTTAATTACATTGATTAATTTTAAATATCAAATTAGCCATGCACTTGTACATTTTATACTCTTTTTATTCATTAACTTGCTAATAATTTGACAGTGATACTGTTGAAGTTCATGAGAGGTATTTGTCTGTAGTTTTGATCAGTGTGTACTGTGTTTGGTTTTGGTATCGTTAATACTGGCCTCATAAAGTGAGTATAAAAATGTTTCTTCCTATTCTATTTTCGGGAAGAGATTGTGAAATGGGTGTTAATTCTTAAAAGTGCAGCCAGATTTTTCAGTGAAACCATCTGAGCCTGGAGATTTCCTTTTGGGAGCTCATTAATTACTAATTCAATTTCTTTAATGGTTATAGTGCTATTTAGATTATCTATTTAATCTTGGTTGAGTTTTGGTGATTTGTGACATGGTAGACAGAATTACAGCACCTCAAAGATACCCACATTATAATCCCCAGAGTATATGAATGACTTAGGTTACGTGGCAAAGAGGAATGAAGATGACACGTGGAATCAGATGCTAATAACCCCCAGCTTGAGGAGATTGTCCGTGTTATCCAGATGGGCCCAATGTCATCAAAAGAGTCCTTAGAAGGGGAAGAGGAAGGCAGGAGAGAACCCATCAAGATGGCAGCTAGGGAACTCCCGAGTTCAGTGTTGCTGGCTTTGGAGATAGAAGAAGGGGCCACAGCTTGAGAATGAGTTCAGCCTTTAGAGCAGGGGTCCCCAGCCCCGTTAGGAACTGGGCCGCAGCAGGAGGTGAGTGAGTGGTGAGCGAGCGAAGCTTTATCTGTGTTTGCTGCTACTCCCCATCACTCGCATTACCACCTGAGCTCCGCCTCCTGTCAGGTCAGCGCGGCATTTGATTGTCACAGGAGTGCGAACCCTGTTGCGAACTGTGCGTGCGAGGGATCTAGGCTGCGAGCTCCTTATGAGAATCTAATGCCTGATGTTTGGTCACTGTCTCCCATCACCCCCAGATGGGACCGTCTAGTTGCAGGAAAACAAGCTCAGGCCTCCCACCGATTCTACATTACGGTGTGTATGTATAATTATTTCATTATATGTTGCAATATAATAATAAAAGTGTACAATAAATGTAATGCACTTGAATCATCCTAAAACCATTTTCTTCCTTATGCTGCCCTACCCTTGGTCTGTGGAAAAATTGTCTTCCACAAAACTGGTCCCTGGTACCAAAAAGAGTGGGGACTGCTGCTCTAGAAGGCCAAAAAGGTAAGAAAATGGATCCTCTCCAGGATCCTTCAGAACAAACCAGCCCAGCCTGCAACGTGTTTTTGTTTGTTTGTTTTTGTTTTTGTTTTTTGAGACAGAGTCTCGCTCTGTCACCCAGGCTGGAGTGCAGTAGCGCGATCTCGGCTCACTGCAACCTCCACCTCCCAGGTTCAAGTGATTCTTCTGCCTCAGCCTCCTGAGAAGCTGGGACTACAGACACGCGCCACCACACCCAGCTAATTTTTTGTATTTTAGTAGAGACGGGGTTTCACCATATTGGCCAGGATGGTCTCTGTCTCCTGACCTTGTGATCCACCAGCCCCGGCCTCTCAAAGAGCTGGGATTTCAGGCGTGAACCACCGCACCTGGCCTCACAACCTGCTTTTACCCCCATGAAACCCATTTCATACTTCTGATGTTGGGAACTGTAAGATAATAAACTTCTGTTGTTTTATGCTACTAGGTTTCTGATAATTGTCATGGTAGCCATAAAAAAGAGTACCATGCATTTTGAGAAATTGGTTTATCTTCTCTAACTCATTAAATTTATTAGCATGAATCTGATCATAGCATTCCCTGAATATGCTTTTAATGGCTATAGGACCACTAGGAATACCCTGTTACTTTCTGATTGTTGATCAGTTATTTCTTCTTTTTACTTTTATAATTTTGCTATAGTATTATCATTTAAAAATTTTTTCTGATGAACAAGCTTTCTGTTTCATAAGTTTTCTCTATTTTCCTTTGTTCAGTTTTATTGATTTCTGCCCTGTAATATTTGTATTTTGTATATTATATCATTTATTTTATATGTATTATTTTCTTCCTTATGCTGTTTCATTTTATCGTAATCATTTTCCAGCTTCTTGACGAAGAATTGTTGTTAATTTGAGACCTCTGTCTTCTAACGTAACCATGTAGTGCTGTAAATATAGCATCATCACAGTAGTATTGCACATATGTTGATATGTTGTATTTTCACCTTCTTCCAGTTATCTTTTTTTTCTGTTAAATATCCTTCGAGACTTCCTCTTTGGCCTGTGAGTTATTTAGAAGTGTCATGTTTAATTTCCAAGTATTTAGAGAATTTCCTGTTGTTGTTCTGTTCGTGATTTCTAGTTGGATTCCATTATTATTTGAGCACATGCTCTGTAAGATTTCAATTCTCTTAATTTTGTTTGGGTTTGTTTTTCTATGTGAGAATATGATCTATCTTTGTGAATGCTTCATGGGTGCATGAAAATAAATGTGTGTTCTCCTGATGTTGGCTGCAGTGTTTATGCCAGTTAATTCAGTAGGTTGATCATGTTGTTCAGATCTTCTGTGCGCTTGCTGGATTTTTGCCTAGTAGTTTTATCAGTTACTGAGAAGGCGGTGAGAACGTCCTCAGCTCTGACTGTGGATTTCCTGATCACTGATCAACTCCATCCGGTTTACTCCTCGTGCATTTTGAGGCTCTGTCTTTTGTTGTATTTCCATTCAGGGATTGTGTGTCTTCCTGGTATATTGATCCTTTTATCACTGTTGACTAGGGACACACTCTTTTAGTTTTCCTTTTTCTGAGAATATCTTTAATTTCCTTCATTCCTGAAATACAGTCTCACTGGATGTAGCCTCCACAGTTGATAGTTCCTTTCTTTCAGCCGTTAAAATGTGTGTCATTTCCTTCTGGCCTCTGCTGGAACAGTTGAGAAACCCGCTGCCATTTGAACTGTTTTCCTACAATTTAATGTCTTTTCTTTCTGGCTATTTTCAAAATTTTTTCTTTGGCTATATTTTTCAGGATTTTGACTATCACTTCTGTCTTGGCATGGAATTCTTTAGGTTTATAAGGTTGAGCTTCACTCAGGGTTTTGAATCTGTAGGTTTATTTCTTTTGAAAAATTTGGAACTTATACAACTGCAATTTCTGGGACTATTCTTTCAGCCCTACTCTCTCCTTTTTGTATAAGACAATGGTATATGCATCTTTGACCTCAGTGTGTCCCATAGGTGCCTGAGGTTCTGTTTCTGTCCTTTTAATTTTTTTAGTCTGTTTTTTTCTCTCTCTTGCCCAAATTTGGAAAATTCTCCTAATCTATCATCAAGTCCACCAATTCCATCCTGTTTCATCTCCACTCACTATTGAGATCATCCAACAGATTTTACTTTCCTTAAACACCCACACCAAACACCCCTGATAATTGCAGCTGTGTAGTTAATTTTGAAATTGGGTCCTTCAACTTTGTTCTTCATTTTCAAGGTGGTTTTGGCTATTCCTGGTTCATGGTATTTCCTTAAATGCCAGATCCACTTGCCAATTTCTATAAAAAGATAGTGGGATGAGATAGAAATTGCACTGAATCTCAAGGTAATTTGGAACATACTGCCGTTTTAACATTATCAAGTCTTATAATGTATGAACACAGGTTGGCTTTATTTATTTAGGTTTTGTTTAATTTCTTTCAATGATATTTTGTAGTTTTTCAGTTGTACAAGTCTTGTTCTTTTTTGGTTAAATTTATTTCTTAGTATATTATTCTTTTGATGCTATTGTAAATGAAATTGTTTTCTTAACTCACTTTTGGATTTTTTTAAATTGCTAGCATGTGGAATTAAAATGAAAATGTGTATATTGATCTTGTGTGCAGCAATCTTACTGAACTCGTTTATGCGCTCTAGTGCGTGTTTGTGTTTTGTCATGAAAGTGTTGCATTTCTCATGGCTTATATTATCCATGGCTTTTGTCCTTTATTCTATTAATATGGTGTATTATATAGATTGGGTTAGGTATGCTGAAACAACCTTGCATTGCTAGGATAAATCTCAGTTGGTCAAGATGTATGATTCTTTTTATATGCTGTTAAATTTTGTTTGCTTGATTTTTTTTGAGAGCTTTTGTGTTTATATCTTTAAAGGATATTGTTCTGTATTTTTATTCTTCTCTGATGTCTCTGGCTCTGTTGTTGGGGTAATTCCATTCTTATAGAAAGAGTTAGGAAGCTTTCCCTTCTCAATTTGTAGAAGTGTTTGCAATAAGTCGATACTAATATGTCTTTTAAGTTTGGAAGGATTCATCTGTTAGATCATCTGGTTCTGGTTTTTCCTTTGTGTAAAGTTTTTTGATTGTGGATTCTATGTCTTTGCTTATTATGCCTTTATTCAGATTGCTGATGTTTGAGCCATTTTTAGCAGCTTGCATCTTTCTAGGAATTTGTCCATTTAGGTTACATAATTTGTTTACTTTTTATTCTCTATTTAATTTATTTCTGCCCTGATCTTTATTATTTCCCCTTTTCTTCCTACAGTAGATGTAAATTGCTATGTTCTTCTATTTTTTTTTTAGATGAAAGGTTAGGTTATTGATGCCAGTTCTTTCTTTCTTTTCTTAGAAATGTTTACAGCCATAAATTTCCCTCTATACACTAGTTTAATTGCATCGCATCAATTTTTCTATGTTGTATTTTCTTTTTTATTCTTCTCAAAGTATTTTCTAATTTCACTTGTGATTTCCTTGACTCATTATTTATCTTGTAGTGTGTTAATTTCTACCTTTAAAAACTTCCTGTGTTTTCTTTTAATTTATTTTTAGTGTAATTTCTTTGTTGTTGGAGAACATACTTTGTATAATTTCCATCCTCTTAAATTAATTGAGACACGTGTTGTGACTTAATATATGGCCTGTTCTGGAGAATCCTCCATGTGCACTTGAGAGGAATCCATACTCTGCTTCTGTTGGGTGAAGATTCTGTAGGAATCGATTGATTTTGGCTGATTTACAGTGTTTTTCAAGTCTTGTATTTTCTTGTTCATATTCTGTTTATTGATTTGAAAGTTGGGTAATTAATTATCCAACTATTATTATCATATTGTTTATTGCTTCAGTTCTTTCCATTCTTCATGTATTTGAGACTTTCTTGTTGGATGCATACATGTTTATAATTGTTATTCTGAATGTATTGATCCTTTATTATAAAATGTCTTTCACTTTTTCTAGTAAAATATTTTTTGTCTTAAAGCCTATTTTTTCACAAATTAGGATGCCCTTCTAGTTCCTTTTTGCTGGGGGTGGGGGTGTCTTTGCATGAGATATCTTTTTCAGTTCTTTTACTTTCAATACCTTTTGTCTTTGAATAAAAACTATGTCTCTTATAGAAAACATAGTTTTATTATGCTTTTAAGAAATTCATTTGGGCTTTTTTTAAATTGGATTGTTCAATGGATTTACGTTTAATGCTATTATTCATTGGATTTTAATTTGCCATTTTGCTGTTTTCTGTATGTCTTATATATTGTTTGTGTTTCAATTCTCCTTTTACTGTCTTCTTTTGCATGAAATAATTTATAGTATGTCATTTTAATTTCCTTGTTATATATATACATATGTGTCAAATATATACAGATATACATACACATGCATATGTGTGTGTGTATGTATGTGTGTGTGTGTGTGTGTGTGTGTGTATGTGTATGTAGTTTTAGGGGTTGCCCTGGGTATTATAATGAGCATCTTCACTGTAACAATCTAGTTTGGATTAATATAAAATTGACTCCAACTCATAGAAAAACGTTGCTCTTTATAGCCCTACTTCCCCCCCCTTGCTATTATTTTCACATTAATTACATCTTTATGCCTTACACACCTAGTAAGATTTGTAATTTTTGCCTTATGAAGTTGGTTTTTGAATGAAATAGGAGAAAAAAGTTACCACGAGAAAATATTTTATCGTCTTTGATTTTTAGCTGTGTAATTATCTTTATGGGCACTCTTTCTTCCCTCATGTGGATTGGAGATGTGCTGTCTGTTCATCTCAGCCTAAAGGACTGTCTTTTGTGTTATAAAGTAGGTTCTTCGTTGGTTTGGTCTTGAAATGTCTTAAACTCACCTTAATTTTTGAGGTCAGTTTTGCCTCATACGGTATTCTTAGTTGGCCATCTTTCTTTTAGCACTTTGAAGATGCTTCCTACTGTCTTCTGGCCTTCATGGTTTCTAATAGGAAATCAGCTGCTCATCTTACTGACTTGACACCTTAGGCAATTTAAAATTCCATAATAACACTGAAGATCGTGTAACATATCTCAAGGATTAGCACTCTTTAAATAATTTATTTTTTCTTGCATAAACATTTGCATTTATGAATTTATCAAGTAAACTGACCATCTTTAGAATTATACTTTAAATGCTTGTTGATTTATTATTATAATACAATTTCTATAATTGCTTTTTATATTGTCTACAATTGGCATGCCAATGACTATAAACAATCACACCCTGGATAATTACATATTTTCCCATCCCCCGGAAGTGTTATCAACATTCATCCTGTTATTATTACTTCTGAGACAATGTGCTATTTCCTTACTTTGTAAAGGAAGCAAGTTGATGTTACTTGTCTTGGCGGGAGTCAGGTGTGTCCCATGGGTATTTTGGTAAACAGGATTGTAATTGCATCAAGACACTGACTCATTATCAACTCACAGAGTCAAAATGGGGACGAAGGAAATAGACAAAAGAGAGTGTACAGTTTGTCTCCTATGAGTTGTTAAGAACAACAAACTCTTGTAATAAAAATTACACATTTTGGAAGTTGTAGCATTATAAATATGCTTCTCTAATAAGCTTTAAGTAAGTCAGTAAATATACAACTATTACTGGTATTATTTCTTCTTCTGAGTCCTCAGCCCCTCAGAAGTTAGCACAGTGCACCTGAAAGGGACAGCGTAACTGTCAGTGGAGACTGCAATGCGTTTCTGTTCCTTAGGCAAGGAGCAGGGCAGCAGGCCAGGAAGACACAGAATCCATACAGGTCACCCTGTTATTGTGGTCATAGGTGCACAGTGGAGATTAAGTTGTCAGCTTTCTGCAAGGGGCAAAAGTGCTTGCCTCTAAGTAGGACAAAGTCCCTAATGAAGTATTCAGTTGGTCTTTATATACTTATAACCAATGGAAGGTAAGTTCTATGGAAAATCTATAAACACGACAAGGACATTATATAGTAATTAATATTCAGGGACTTCACACACATGTTAAAAAAAGAGTGGGAGATGAGTGGATTGTGGTCAAGATAAGAATGAGATGAGTCATCATGAGGGGCTGAATCAGCATGAAGAGGAGCATTTTGCAGAGTTGTGTTTTTCTCGTTTAGACTTTGGTAAGAATTCTATTCCTGTAGGTGGGGCAGTGACAACGATTTATAAAATTACAACTTCATCTACCTGGCCAGGCACGCTGGCTCACGCCTGTAATCCTAACACTTTGGGAGGCCGAGGTGGGAGGATCACTTGAGCTCGGGAGTTTAGCACCAATCTAGGTAACACAGTGAGACCTCATCTCTCTCTCTCTCTCTTGCTCTCTTTCTCTCTCTCTCTGTCTCTCTCTCTCTCTATATATATATGTTTCATCTATCTAGAACTCACGTCTACTGATGGATGTTCTTTTTTTCTCTGCATGTTGGCCTGAGGTGTGGTTACTGTAGCATATGGTTTCAGGGCATACTAGTTTTACCAGGGCTGCTGTTATGCATTACTTTGAGCTGGGTGGCTTAACACATCTAAATTTAAATGGACTGTCTCACAGTTCCAGAACTAGAAGTCTGACTTCCAGGCGTGATCAGGGTCGTGCTCCCTTTGAGGGCTCCAGGGGAGGAGCTTCCTGCATCTTGCCACTTCTGGTGGCTTCTGACTTTCTGTGGCTGTGTCTGCATCGCTCCAGTCTCAGTCTCCGTGTTCACACGGCCTTCTCCTCTTCTCCATGTGTGTCTCTTATAAGGACACTTGCAATTGAACTTTAGGTAATCCAAGATAATCTCATTTTGAGATATTTAATGTAATTATGTCAGCAAAGACTTTTTTCCCAAGTAAAGTTACATTCATACGTTTTGGGAGTTAGGATGTGAACATATCTTTTTAACTTTATAGCATACTATAAGTGATATTTCTTGGCTATAAAATAATGATAGACAAAAGGCCTAATGAAGACTCTCACAAGGCCAGCAAGGCCAATATTATGTGCCACTCTATAGTAGATAATGATAAGGCCAAGGGACTTTCCCTGTCTCCATGACAACCAGAGCTGGAGACTTCCCAGAGACCCCGCAGGACAGGACTTTCCAGACTCCCAGAGCAACCTGGCCCAAGAATTAGGTCTCTGTGAAAACAAGACTTTAAACCCTGGTTGCAGCTGGGCGCGGTGGCTCGCGCCTGTAACCTCAGCACTTTGGGAGGCTGAGACAGGTGAATTGCTTGAGGTCAGGAGTTTGAGACCAGCCTGGTTAATACGGCGAAATGCTGTCTCTACTAAAAATACAAAAATTAACTGGGTATGGTGGTAGGTGCCTGTAATCTCAGCCACTTAGGAGGCTGAGGCAGGAGAATCCCTGGAACCCGGGAGGTGGAGGTTGCAGTGAGCTGAGATTGCACCACTGCAATTCAGGCTGGGCGACAGAGTGAGACCTTGTCTCAAACAGACAAACAACCCCCACCCCCCACAAAAAAAAAACCTGGTTGCCCTGGAAACAAGACCACTGCAGCACAGATGCATCTTCCATAAACCATAAAGCGAAGCTTATCCTTACAAAATGATCTTAAACTCCCTTTATGAAAGAAACACCTGGTAACTGGTACAGACTGAAAACAGGTGAGAGATAAAAATATGAATATGAATCCCTCAAGCTCTGAGAATGGTCTCTGAGCCAAGATCCTCCTGCAGTGGTCATCTGACCCCTGACTGTGCCTGGCTCATGCCACCAGCCTGTTCTCACTCTCCCCCTTGTAAGAACATGCCAAATAAACTGGCTGAGTATCAGACAGTGTTTAAGACACATGTTTGAGGAGGATCAGACTAGAGGGGAGAAGTTGCTCCTGGGGAATCTGCTTGGTTAACTAGGACCACCCAAGACCCCCAGACACAAAACTCAGTACACTTCCCATCCTTCAACCCACTGAATAGGCCAACCCCTTGACTACTGATCAAGGCAGAAGATGCATTTAGGCCAGCTTTTTTGAGATCTCAAAGAGGAACTCCAAAGCCAGGGGCCGGGGAGAAAAGCAGCCTCCAGGATGGTGGGATGGTCACTATTTCAAGAACTGGCTCCTTATATCACCAGTAGAATCTTTGGAAAGACAAAATTCCAGATCAGAACCATCAGGAACTGGCAAAGGAGAGCAATAGAAGAAAAGCTGCAACTCATAGATAATCGAGTTTTAATTACTCATATCCAAGCAAAGTCTTATCTCATAAAATGTTCTAGTTTATTAGATTTTAATATGCACTGAAAAAAAAAATTCCAAGAAGTAATTGCCTTTGGAGACCAATTGCCTTAGGATGTCTGCAACTAAAGTTAACCCAAATGAACAGTGAGCTGTAGTATCAGAAACAGAGAGATGGGTTTGTCATGTAGGGTGCATTGAGTCTTTGTGGAGTTCTATAATACTCAGACATATTATAAATCACCTAAACAATATTCCTGGCCAGAAGAGTCAATATCTCTTTTAATTTGTACCTGTACTAACAAGATAGTGTATTTCTATGCATGTCTAAAATAGAGACAGAAACAAATGAAAAAAAATTTTGCTGGAGACAGCCATGCCATCCATGGGGAATAGCCTAACTCTTAAAAGAAAGACACTTTTCCTCTTTTACAGGCATTTCATGTTTAAATATTCTATGAAATATGCCAATTCAATTTTGGGAATGGTTTGGCCTCATTCAATTATTTGGTGAGAATTTAAAACTCTGCAAGGATTAACCCATAAATCTGGCTATTCACATTGCCAGGCCAAAGATAATGTTCACGTAATCATCCCGTGACCCTAGGACAATTCCGAATGCTGGTCCAGTAGAAATGATTTTTAAAATATCCAGGGGCTTTTGTGAGTTATCTAACTTAGTTATAGAGGGTGGCATGAAATCTGGTGCATATATAATTCATAATTTATGTGAGAAATAGATTAACTTTGCTCAGCATTTATTGGATCTTTCAATATAATAAAATATTATGGTTCTTCTATAATCTATCATTTTGCTGAGTCACCAGCGCCTTGTTCCAAGAAAATTGCTGGAAATGGGAGAAGCAAATGTTAATTAAACCATTATTACAGTTGGCTTTTGCATGATGTAACAGAAACTAAACTTAATGTGCCCCGAACAAAATTTATTTCTCTCATTCCCACCTCCCAACCTGCTTCCCCCACCACTATGGCCTGATTTAGACAGGAGACATCAAAATGCAATGCAAGCTCAAAAATTTTGCCTTTTTTCTCTTTAACCTCAGATTTAAACATTTTAAAAACTAATAAGTTTTAATTTTTAGAGCAGTTTTAGGTTTACAGGAAAAAAATAAAATGCAAGCTCAAAAATTTTGCCTTTTTCCCTTTAGCCTCACATTTAAAAATGTTCTAATAAGTTTTAATTTTTAGGGATATTTTAGGTTTACAGGAAAATGGTAGACACAGTAGAGAGAGTTCCTGTGTGCTGTCTCTCCTTCCTCCCACAATCTCTCCTATTATCGTCTTACATTGGTGTGTACGTTGATTACCACTGATGAACCGTTATTGATGCATTATTATTAACCAAAGTCCATAGGGTACGTTAGGGCTCTGTGTCGTGCAGTTCTATGAGCTATGACAAGCATACAATGTCATACATACACCACTACAATAAGAACACGAGATGAGATCTCAAAAACTAAGTGCATACAACTAACTACAGGCACTATGCTGCACCGCAGGTCCCTGGAGCTTATCGTCACACATACCTGAAACATTTCACCCCGTGAACAAACCCTGTTGTTCCCCTCCTCCTGCAGCCCCATCACCCACCACTCTACCCTCTGTTCCTGAGTCTGACTGTCTTTGGTAGCTCCTGCAAGTTCAACAGGACAGTATTTGGATGGACCTGGAGGACGTTGTGCCAAGTGAAATACTGCAGGCACAGAAGGAAAGAGTCATTCATTCTTTGTGATTATATCTTTATAAGAAGTCCTGGGATAACGCAGGCATGGAAGAGCTGTTTTTCTGAGTGAATACATAATATTAATAAGAGTAAACATTTTATACAGTGAGAGCAGCCAGCTGGCGGCACAGGCTCTGGTGGGCACTGGGGTGGGCAGCAGTTTCCCCTCCGGGACAGAGAATGCATTCCTCACGGTCTTCAGCCGTCAGATGCCTCCCATGTCCCTGCTGTGGAGAGCTGCCTGGCCCCCAAGGCCATGGCCTTCGTGGGGCAGCCTCCACTCCCGACAGTGTGTGAAAATCCCAGCCCCTCAGCCTAAATCAGAACAAATTAACACCATCCCAGCCCCCAGTGTCATGGGAATGGGCGCTCTTGAGGCTATGTCTCGGCTTGGCTTTTACTTTCTCTCTCAAATTGATCCCAAGAGAGCTCCCTTCATGTAAATAAGCCCTGACATGCTGATCTTCACCTTGAAGTCAGCTTTGAGTGGAGTCTAACCTGTGACACAGACACTAATTTGCAGCAGAATCAGCAGAAAACCAGATTTTTCTGCAAAAAAATAAAAAGCAAAATGGTTTCAATTGATAGGATGACTTGGTTGCCCTGTGGGGAGTGGGATGGGGACAAGGGAAATTAGACGAATAAAGCGAGCGTCTCTCAGGTGCGTTCAGTAGAAGAAGGAGACAGCAAACCTACACCCAGAATTCACAAAAACCTGTGCGATAAGCACTAACATCACCACTTCATGGTGAATAAACTGGGCCCAGTCAGACTAGATAAGCTTCTACAGTCATTTCGCCTGTGAGCTGCAGAGTCACAAAGAGGCCTTGTTATAAGACATTAACTCCTGGTTAATCAGTGGTAACGGTGTTGTTTATGTGATCTCAGCCGTGTGGTCCTCAGAACTTCAAGTTAGGGCAAAGGAGGTCAAGACAGAGTGATTGTATTCTCTTATTTTTGTGTGTTTAGAGACGGGGTTTCGCTCTGTCACCCAGACTGGAGTTCAGGGTGTGATCACAGCACACTGCAGCCTCTTACTCCTGGACTCAAGAGATCCTTCTACATCAGCCTCCAGAGTAGCTGGGACTATAGGCACACAACACCATGACTATTAAAAAAAATGTGTAGAGATGTGGTCTTGCTATGTTGCCCAGGCTGGTCTTTAACTCCTGAACTCAAGCAATCTGCCCACCTTGGCCTCCCAAAGTATCAGGGTGGACTGCAAATCAACATGAGCTCTGCCCTCAGCAGGACAGGAGAGATTCTTGGGCAGGACTAAGTGGCCTCTTTAGAGCACACCCACATCTCTACAGAGAGAGCACCAATGTAGACCCTAAGGAAGCTGCAGGTGCAGCTGATGGCAATCAGGGCATTGCTACCTGGGGAAAAGCTTTTAGGCTGGCTTCCAAGAGGGCCGCTGGAGTGGCGGTCATCCTCTTCTTAAATTCACCGTTGTCTAGGTTCTGAGTTTGTTAATACGCAAGACAGCGTATCCATTTCTCAGTGGTAGACACGACTTAACCAAGAGTGCGATACTCATGTGTAAAGCCGAATTCGCAATAAGCCCACACCATCCACCATCTTTCCCTGCCTTCAGTCTGAATGGAAAGCCACGCTGCTCATGATGAGAAGTCGTTTCAACATACTAAAGTGAAGACTCACTGTCCCAGAGGCTGGGTGGAAAGCCACTCTGCTCATGATGAGAAGTCGTTTCAACATATTAAAGTGAAGGCTTTCTCTAGCATAAAAAGTCGCTCGCACAAATGCGTTATTGAGCATTGCCACGGAGGTTGTGGGCAAGTCAGAGACATCACCTAGAGCTTTTCACCGGTACAAACCCCAGCTGGACTTGCTCTTCCCCACACCTTACACCGTAGTGGTCGACAGCTCCTTACACCATAGTGGTCGACAGCTCCACAAAACTTCGAAATCTCTCTGACTCTGTTTCCCTTTTCTGGGACTTCCCAGCATCTCTCCCTCTCTTTTTCAGAATATCGTTGTTCTGTCCTTGCTCTTGCAAATAGCAATCCCCTCCTCCAATTAATATTTCATAGTGTATAAAACACACTGTTTCCTTAAATTGGGGTTCAGCCACTATAACTAGATATCACGTGTTACAATGCTTTCGGCCTTGCAGGCTCTAGATTCTAGAATATTAACACTCATGGGGTAAATTCTCGAGGTCCTCAGCCACAGTAAGAATGGCTTCATCAAACGCATTGGAATACTAAAAAAAAATCCTAGCTTAGGCTTCCTCAGCTCTGGAAAATATTATACTTTCACGTCCGTGGCCCTGTGAGCCTCTGGCCTCCCCCTCCAGTACTCAGCGCTGGCCGCCTCTTCCTGGATGAATGCAGGATTTCTTAGTGTGCAGTGGATCAGCTTGGGGTGAATTGTGGCAGTCTTGGGAGACATCTTGTGTTTTAAGATTATTTGTCCGTCTTTTCTCTCAGGTGTTGATTTCATAATTTAACCTTTACAAGGTGACAGCATTTTCCTCATCATCAAGTTCTGGTGCGGCTTCACATGGTAAACACCTAACTGCAATGCCTTTGAGCCAGTAACAATCAAGACCAACAATAGCAAGCTGGTTTAAGAAAAAAATCAGTGCAATCCCTGATTACAGCCTGTCTGGGTAGAGGCAGATTTATAAAACGTGGAAAGCGTGATCTTACTCAGAATTCACAGTACCAGCCAGCCTTCCTTTTGCCTGATTCCTGTATTTTATTTAGAAGGAGCTGGCGCACAGACCCATTCTGAGACGCTGATGACAGCTGAGGACTCTATCCTGGAAAAAAGCACAAGCTCCCTCTGCTCCCTCCACATGGACACACACACACACACAAACATATACACTCGCACACATACACACAGAGATACACACATATCTACAGTGCACACTCATGCATCCACAGGCACTCATACACACACACACAGACAAACATACAGAGATACACACATACCAACATCACACATCCATATCCACAGGCATTCTAACACACACAGATACATATACACAAATACACACAGAGACACATATATACACAACACACACTCACGTATGCACAAACTGTCACACACACAGAGACACACACATACCCAGAGACACACACAAACATGCACATGCACACAGAGATACACACATAGCAACACACACATCCACAGGCATTCTAACACACGTACACTCACACAGACACACACATATATACATATACACACAGAGACACATATATACATACAACACACTCACACATATCCACAGACACACACACAGACACACTGATATACACAGAGATACACACATACTACATACACACGTATCCACAGGAACTCACACACATACACTCACACACTCATATACACACACACCCCTATACACAGAGATACACACATACCTACAACACATACAGGTAGCTACAGGCACTCTAACACACAAACACACAGACACATATTTACGTATACACACAGAGACACATATATACATATAACACACACAGGTATCCACAGGCACACACGGGCACACACACATATACACGGAGACACACACTTGTACAATGCACATTCACACATATCCACAGGCACTCACATACACACACACTCACACACATTACTGCAGGTACCTTCAGGGGGCTCACAAACCCCTTTGGTATGTCCAGGAATCACAGCGTTCAGAGCCCCTGCTGGGAATGAGTGCAGGTAACCTGAAAAGTGATGCCCAGGGCACCTGCTCTGTGACCTAGGGTCGCCCATCCAACGAGCACTGAGTGCTCACCACCTAGGAGGCAGCATGGAAGGTATCAGCAGGACTGTCCAGGGCACTGACTGTGGGATTTACTCCTGTGAGTATGTGTGTGTATATATAAAATATATATATATAAAATATATAAAAAAATATAAAATATATATAAAATATATGTATTTAAAGTGAAGGTCGTAACTCTGGCAAGCGCAGGAGTTACGAAACTTTTAAAACTCTTTAGTTTCAAGAGTTTATGTGTATAAATGGTACATGACAGAAACAATGTGGTCACATTCAGTCTCAATTATAGGTATTTCATTTTTTAGTATATTTTTGTAATTTGAGGATTAGGAAATGGACAGATTTTAAAGCTTTTTAGAGGAGATGATTTAGTTATCAGAACATAACTAGTAAATTAGTAATGGGAACATTCTCTATGACACGAGCTAAACCTATTTTTTTGAATTTTAATTGCAGTTCTAAGGGGGCCCACCCCTTCCATTTCTTATGAACGTCTCGATGGTTGCTGGCTGTGGTGCCGCACAGCTGCAATGGGGGGCGGGTGGAAGCAGAGATAAAATCCCTTACACAGGCCCGGCACGGTGGCTCACGCCTGTAATAGCAGAGCTTTGGGAAGCTGAGGCGGGTGGATCACGAGGTCAGGAGTTCAATACCAGCATGGCCAAGATGGTGAAATCCCGTTTCTACTAAAAATACAAGAATTAGCCGGGCGCAGTGAGCGGGAGCCTGCAATTCCAGCTCCTCAGGAGGCTGAGGGAGGAGAATCGCTTGAACCCGGGAGGCGGAGTTGCAGTGAGCTAAGATCGCGCCACTGTACTCCAGCCTGGGCGACAGAGCGAGACTCCGTCTCAAAACAAAGCAAAACAAAAAATACCCCTCACATATGCAGCTTCCCCCTCCCAGTGTCTGGTCAGGCTTGATGCTTTATCCATGAACAATTCAGACTCAATGTGCATTATGTATTATTTGATATTGATGTAATGACATCTGTGCTTATTGGCTGAAGTACACGATATCTTTCATGAGTAAAAATAGCTCTTCCCTATTCCACTCTCGCAATGGGAAAAAGGTGCCCCTCCTACCCTCAGGTAGTTGGCCGTTGGCCTCTCACCTGCACACAGACCTCTCAGGCCCTCACGGCCCAGCCTGCAGCAAATGTTGGCAAAGACTGTAAATGTGTTTTCTCCAGCGAGATTTTGTTATATAATCTCTTCATTACTTTGGCGCATGAACTATAAACCACTTGTAATCAACTATGTGCTGTGAACAGTCAGTGATACTGTTTCCTTTCAGTCATTAACAAACGTGAGATATTATCATGCTGTATATAGAGCCCTGGAGAATTCGAATTAGTTCTCTTGAATTTTTCTTCCCACCACGAGACTTAGAGCATCATCTCTTAAGTGGTTACTTTCTGTTTTCAGATATGTATCTGAACAATTATTTTTTCAATTTCTCTAGAGACCAAAACAAGGTTTTGATGATTCTACAGAGAGGATGATGTTAGTACCTGCAACCCTTCCTGCAATTCTGCAAGGAATTGGGCACTAGGAATTCTTTTCCACAGTCTTACCATGTTCACACAATTCTCATTTTGCACAAGTTTTCAAAATGCAAGTAAAATGAAAAAGGTCCATTAGTTAGGGCATAGGGTGTGCGTTGCAGAGATGGCGATGGTTTGCAATGTGGCCTCGTAACATGTGATGAGGTGTTGGAGCTAAGAAGTTGCTGCTCCTTAGAACAGGAGTCAGAGTCATTGTGTTTGAGTGCTCACTGTGAACTGAGGAAGGGGTTATTTATGAAGGTGGACTTTATGGATCAGAATGTGATCTGTCTTGGTGCATGTTCCCTGTACACTTGAGAAGACAGGAAGGACGTGTATTCTGCTGTTGCTGGATGGCATATTCTATATGGCATATTCTGGATGGCAGAATATCTATATGGATATTCTCAATGGCATATTCTATAAATGTCAGTTACATCAAGTTGATTGACTGATAGTTTGGGTCATCTATATCTTTACTGATTTTGTTCCATATAATACTGGAAGTCCTAGCCAGAGCAATTAGGCAAGAGAAAGACATAAAGGGTATCCAAATTGGAGAGGAAGAAGTCAAATTAGTCTTGTTTACAGACCACATGATCTTATATTTAGAAGAACTTAAAGATTCTACCCAAATAAAACCTGTTAGAGCTGATAAGCATATGACACAAAACCAGAATCAATAAATTTCTAGGCCACCAAATGAACTTTTCAACCCATGTTGCAGCTCCGAGGCAGAAAGGGCACAGAGGTAGACACTCCCTGCATGACAGCAAGAGAAGGTGGGAAACTGAGATCAATGACTTTCCTTACACCCATCAAACAGCTGAGCTTGCAAAACAGACTGCCACCCCAAATCTGAAGAAACAAGAGAATCCAACTAAATGTGGCACCAGAGGTTTGCTTCCCTGGAGTGGAAGTCCCTGAATGGTGCGTGGTAGGACCTCGTGCTGGGCTGGTGGCTTTGACGAAGGTCTCAGACTGGAGAGTGGATTAGCGGAGAGCAAGTGGCTCCTCCGGGCTGTGCCATGGATGGCCTGGGGCTCACATTCAGGGGCTCACCTTGCAGAAACCCCACCGGCTTCTCACATCAAGGACCCGGGAAAAAGCCCCTCATGACTCAGAGAGGGAGGGGAGATACCCTTCTATGTATCACAGACCTATCCTCCAAGGGAGACCGTCCCATCTAGAGGACACGCAGAAACAGCACCCTCCTGGAGAAAGGGCCCCACTCAGCCTGCCCTGGCCTTGCTGGAGGTGGGGCTTTTTGGGAAAAGAACAAGGAGGCTGAAGACAGCGAAGCCAGCGGGTGGGGAGGCTGGGACCCTGGGGGAGGGCTGGGAACACTGTGAAGGCCACAGCCCAAGCCCTGGGGCCCTGTATTGGGCCATTGTTGCATTGCTATAAAGAAATACCTGAGACTGGGTGACTTATAAAGGAAAGAAATTCGACTGGCTCATGGTTCTGCAGGCCGTACAGGAAGCCTGGTGCTAGCAGATCTACTTCTAGGGAGTTCTCAGGAAGCTTCCGGTCATGGTGGAAGGCAGTGGGGAGCCAGTGAGTCACATGATGAGACCCCGAGCAAGAAAGAGAGGCGGGGAGGTGCCACACTCTACAACCAGATCTCTGGAGAGCTCACTGTTGGGAAGACAGCACCAAGCCATGAGGGATCCGTCCTGGTGACCCAAACGCCTCCCTCCAGTCCCCACCTCCAGCACTGGGGATCACAATTTCACATGAGATTTTAGTGGGACAAATATCCAAACCATATCAGGACCTAAGAGATGGAGACTTCGTCAGAAAAGGATAGACCCCTTCTGCCCGCCTCAGCCCCCACCTTACGGTGACACCAGCACGTTCAGTCTAACAGCAGCAGAGTCCAGCTGAAGGCGTTGCCAGTGGCACCTCTCAAAACTAGGAAAGGGTAACCTGTTACTTTGAGGGCCGGCAGTGTTCCAGAGGTGGGGGTCCTGCCTCCCAGGCCACCCTGCCGAGCAGAGGTTGCAGCTGGCCCTGGGGACGCACACATGCGTGAGGAATAAGCCTGCATGTGGCATGCCGCCGACATGGGGGCATCTTTAATATTTTGTCTAATAATGTATAAAAACTCCTTTACTACTGACACTCCTGCAGAAAAGCAGAAACTTATTACTGTGACTTAGAAACATGTTGGGTAAAACATTATCCACTGAATCATTTTTATAAGTTGATTTTGAGAGCACTGAGTGTCTTAGAAAGAGAACACTGGCAGAGAAGAACCTGCTATACTGCAGAGCAATGAAAAACTCTGTTTCAAAATGTTCTCACACTTCGTTTCTGCACTGGTTCATACACTTTCTTTTAGGTCAGAAACTTCTGTGTGTCATTTTGAAATAAAGGTTTAGATTCCACGGCATTTTAATATTTTAATAAATATCAGTGATGTACAAGAACTGAGCATGGATAATTAAAACACATTTCACTTTTACTTTTTACTGAAATATTATATATTGCCAAAAACATAAATATTGTACGTTTATAGCTCAATGATTCAATTTTTTTAAACAGAACGTGCCCGTCTAATCACAACCCAGTAAAAGGAAAAGAGCATTCTTCAGCACACAGAAGTCCTGGTGACAGTCTTTCTAGTTATCTGCCCACTGCAAGGGTAACCCTATCCAAACGGCGTTGATTAGGTTTTCATATTTCACAGAAATGGGTTCATACACTACTTGCTCTTTTGTGTCCAGATTCTTTCATGCACCATTATTTCTGGGAGTTTAATCTGTTTTGTTATATGTAACCGTAGTTTTCTTTCTTCTTTTTTAATGCTGTATACTTTTTTTTTTTTTTTTTTTGAGATGGAGACTTGCTCTGTCCCCCAGGCTGGAGTGCAATTGCACAATCTTGGCTCACTGCAACCTCCGCCTTCCAGGTTTGAGCAATTCTCTGCCTCAGCCTCCTGAGTAGCTGGAATTACAGGCGCCTGCCACACGCCTGGCTAATTTTTGTAGTTTTCGTAGAGATGGGATTTCACCATCTTGGCCAGGCTGGTCTTGAACTCCTAACCTCGTGATCCACCCGCCCTGACCCCCCAAAGTGCTGGGATTACAGGCATGAGGCTGTGTAGTATTCTACATTGTGCTAATTATAATTTACTTATTCTACTGGTGATGGACATTTAGGTAGTTCCAGTTCTATTTTTTGAGTTACTACAAAAGAGTGCTATTGTGAACATTATTGTACGTGACTTCAGGTGAACATATGTAGGCATCTTCACTGGTTATGTGCCTAAGCATCTAATGTTGGCCACAGGGCATTCAGATATTCAACTTTAGTATATGCAGGCAAACAATTCTACAAAGAACTTGCATCAGTTTAAACCCTCCCAGCAGTGCATGACAGTTCCAGTTTCTTCATATGCCTGCTGACACTTGAAGTTATTTGTCTTTTTTATTTTGGCCATTCTTATGAGTGCATAGTGGTGTCACTTTATGGATTTAATTTACATTTTCTTTTTAAAAATTCTGGTTGACAAATAATAATCAGATATATTTATGGGATACGCTATGTGTTTTGATATATGTGTCCACTGTAGAAAGAGTAAACCAAGCCAATTAACATACCTATCACCTCACTTACCATTTTTTGTGATGAGCATGTTTACAAGCTACCCCTTTAGCCATTTTGTAAAATGCAATACATTTTTATTAACTATGGTCAGCACGCTGTGCAATAAATTACAAAAACATATTCCTCTTTGTGTAAGAGAAACTTGGTGCCCTTTGGCTAACCATTCCCCTTCTCCTGCCCTTGAAGACGGATAAAGCTGCACACCTTTTAATATTTCATTGACCATTTGTTGTCATCTTTTTTGAAGTCGGTTCAGTTTTTAAAAATTCATTTTTCACATATCTATTTTTCCTCACTCAGTTAAGGGGTATCTCATGTATGTACGATACAAATCCTTTTCTGGAAATGTGTATTGCAAACATATTCTCCTACTCTTGCTTACTTTTTCAGTCACTTTTTCATTTGTTGTTTTGCGGGCAATGTTGTCTAAATTCTCATTGCTATCACTCTTTTTAAATTACTACAGCTTTATAATAAGCCTTGATATCCCTTTTATAAAATTGAGCAAGATTTATTCTGAGATATACTCACAAGAGTGGGGGTGTTTGACATAAGCCATATTCATATATACTTTCTCTAATACATCATATGGTTCTCAGAATATCTATAGGAATTGTTGCATTATCAACATTCTACTCCTAGAATGAGACTTTTATCTTATTAGTACTGTTTCTTCTAGGCAATGGGTGATCTGGGACTGCAGATACTTAAAAAAAATTAAAGACCAACACATAAAGATTGTGTACCATTTGTATGGATTGACGAGTTTTTCATACCATCTGTCTCATCTTTATTCTCTGGGACACTGACAATTTTATCCTCTGTTTCCCAGAACAGGAGAAGCATTGCACCTGGAGTCATTCCTAGGAGTGGGGCTTAAGATGATGCTTTTCCATTTTAAAACAAGTAGCAGCCATACCCCCCAGGAGGCCAATTACGCTTTCGTTCATTTATTTGTTAACGTAGCAAGTATTTATTAAACATCTGCTGTTGCCAATACATCAATGAACAAAATGAGTAACATCTCTGCCCTCCATGGAGCTCACTTTGTAGTAGTTGGAGACAAGCAATAACAATGAATATTAATTAATTACACATTTTGAAGCAGGAGCTAACAAATTTGATGAAAAGTAGGATACAGAAGATGAGGAAAAGAGGATTCAACAATGAGGCTATGGTGATTGGTCTGATGATGCGGCTGCCATTGACTGACATGGGGAAAATGAGAGGAAACACAAGTTTGGATTTCAAGTGTTTATGTAGAGATGCCTGCTAGACAGCAAATAAAACACTTTGAGTAGACACACGGATGTGTGAGACCGGAGTCCAGGAGGGATTGTGGGGAGGAGAAGCACCTCTGTGAGCACCACGCTGTAGATCTATTCAGAGCCATGGACCCCATGCTATCAACAAAGGAGTGAGGGTATTGAGAGAAGATGATAAATTCAGAACATGTGCCCTGGGCACTGTAAACTTTACAATATGGAGAGATAAAGAAAAACCAGGAAAAATAATTGAGAATCAGAAATGAGTGAGGTAAGAGAAAATCAAGTAGACCGTTGCATCCCGGAAACCAAATAGAAAAGTGTTTCCAGAAGGAGGATGTGATCGGCTCAAGAAAAGCCACTGAAATAACAAAAGCAGGACGTATCATCGGGTTGAGAGGATGATTTGTAAACTCCATGAAGGCAGTGCAATTCGGAGGACATGGGAAGAGAACTGGAGAAAGTGGGTTAGAAAACTCTCAGGAGTGACACTTTTCTTGAGGAAAAGTACAGAAAAAATGATGACATGTGCAGGGGTTATAGAATCAAAATGATTTTTGAGAAGGTGGAAAAAGTTAAACGACATTTGTAAGCTGATGCACATGACCCAGGAGAAAGGGAAAACAGGTGAGGCCCACAGGAAGGCAGAGTTTCTGGAAGAAAGTCCATGTGAGGGAGTTGAATTTAAATGGGTGCATGACTGCGTTCTAAAGAATGAAAAGAGAGAAAGCGAGAATAAGGTGACAGCTGCAGATGAGTCAATTGGATAGTGGGAGATTAAAGATGTTTTCTAGTGTATGAATCAATCTTTTTTTTTTTTTTTTTTGAGATGGAGTCTCGCTCTTGTTGCACAAGCTGGAGTGCAGTGGTGCGATCTCGGCTCCCTGCAACCTGCACCTCCCAAGTTCAAGCGATTCTCTTGCCTCAGCCTCCTGAGTAGCTGGGATTACAGGCACCTGCCACCAAGCCCAGCTAATTTTTGTACTTTTAGTAAAGACTGGGTTTTGTCAATCTTCTTAATAAAATACCAGCTACAGGAACCAGCTGAGAGTGACAATGAGGAAAGAGGTGTTGGAAGTAGATAGTCTTCAAATGGGGGCGATTTTGCTCCCCTTGGGACATTGGGCAGTGTCTGGAGACATTTGTGGTTGTCACAACTTGGGGAAGAAAAAAATGATACTGGCCTTGGGTGAGCAGAGGCCAGAGATTCGTTTCAATATCCCACAATGCACAGGGCAGGGCCCCTGGGACAAAGTGCCAACAACGCCGAGGTGGGGACATGCTATGAAAGAGGGAAAGAGTGTTGTGTGTTGCCATACAATGCTGAGGGCACATCTGAAATCGGTGATCAGAGACTGAAGTGAGTTCACTTAGCCAGGCGACATGCTTTTCTCCAGATTTGTTTAGCAATGTGAACGTCATGTAGAGCAATAGAGTTGGGGCCTGGACAGTGGTAAGGAGGTAAAAAGGCCATGGGTGGAGTTGAGCATCTGAGCGAGGGAATGACGGCCATGGCAAGTCAGCTGGGGATGGAGGGAAGTGAGGATGGTGGAGGGAGGGGGCAGTGCAAAGGTTTTAGGATAAACTGTAGGGCTCAGGGGGCCAAATCACTAAGGAAGCTGGGGCACTGGACATACTGAGGTGTAGAGTTTTACCGGGATGTAGTTTTTAGCAACTCCATCGTCGTGGGAACCAGTGGTTGAGTTGGCCTAGGGGAAAGGCTATCAAAAGAGAATAAATAAAAAATGCCAGGATTTTGGAAGGATCATGTACACTGATGTGAAAATCACAGATTATGGCAGAAATGGTGTGGGGAGTGGCAGTGACAGGGACTCATTCTAGGATTGGCAGAGACCTGGCCTGGGAGCAGCAGACAATTACCATGAGAAAGTGGGGGAGGTGGGTATGACGGTTAACCTTGAGGGTCTTCAGAACAGAGAAAAGCTGTAATGTCTAGAAGTGGAAACAGGAGGCTGAGAGGACCCCTACTCCTCCTACCGGCTCGAGAGCACCAGGGTAGGGGGAGAGGGACAGTGAGGACCCTTACCAAATCCACCCCTGAAGAGGGCGATGAAGCAGCTCTCGGGGAAGACCCTGCTTCACTTAAGAAAGCGCAGGGCATTTAGAGAGAAACATCATGAGGTAGGATATTGCTGTGGATGATGTGATCTGCAGAGGACACAATGGACAGGCCTAGGAACCAGGAACGTTGGGCAGAGGGATGAGAAAGGGACCTGCTTGGGATGCTTTGGGGAGGCGTGTCTGGGGAATGAGGAACTGGGACTCCCGAGCTTCTCGGAGAGTTCTATCAACAGGACTACACAGTAAAATACAAGTATTCCAGAGGGACTCCAGGCAGGTGGTGCTGGTGAAGCACTGAGGGAGGTGGGGAACTAGAGGAGGGATCTTTCCTGAAGTATTCAGAGGTCTGGGCTTACTCACTTCCTTATTCCTGCCATTGGTGTGGAAGCAGGTGGATGATGGTCCTGTCCCAAGCATCTAGCGCTGAGCTGTGTAGACCTGGGGTTTCTCCCTTAGTTAATGGCCCATTTTGGTTGAGGTTTCTGAATCTCTGCAAAGCAGAGGTGCATGAACATTTGGAGTTCTAACTCTAACACCAGAAAACAAGGGAGAGAGTGAATATCTCTATTAGAGGCATTGTAAACACGGGCAAGAAGTGCCACATTTGAGTTGAGTCTGCTGACATTTATTCCGGATGTAAGTGTTCCCAGCAGGCTCAAAACAGGCCGATGAATCTTTCACCTGCTTCATTAATCTGAGAGGGGCATCAGAATGATCTAACAAAACAACTGCACAATGAAAAATATTTTCTTCCTAGTGATTGAAAATGGAGGATGTCCCTTGGTCCAGGTGGGTTCAGCTGGGACAGTAGTTGGCTGTGCACCAGGAGTACGTTCCACATTCTTGGCTGTCCGTTTCTCACAACAAGAAGTCTAAGCCTAGGAGTCGTTGATTTGTGGCTTTCCAGTTAGACTGCCTAAGTTCAGAATGTTGGACCACAGGTGCATCAGACTTTTTTTTTTTTTTTTTTTTTTTTTAATACAGCGTCTTGCTCTGTCACTCAGGCTGGAGTGTGGTGGTGCAATCTCGGCACCCTGCAGCCTTGACCTCCTGGGCTTAAGCAATCCTTGTGCCTCAGCCTCCTGAGTAGTTGGGACCACTGGTGTGAGCCACGACATCTGGCTTTCAAAAATTTTTTTTATAGAGATGAGGGTCTCACGATGTTGCCCAAGCTGGTCTGGAACTTCTGGGTTTAAGCAATCCTTTCACCTCAGCCTCCCAAAGTGCTGGGATTAAAGGCCTGAGTCACTGCACCCAACCAGACGTAAATTTCTTATCCGGATTTGATGGCCTTAGCAGCTCTAAATAAAAATCAAATAGTAAATACTGGTTTGTTGTTCTTCCTAGGGAGCCAATATCTTCACGTAATGCTCCGAGTGCTGTGAGATGCTCCCTGAGTACACAACAGCCGTTTCTACCAGCTCTTCTCACATCCAGTCATGCAAATCTCCAAAGACAAGGTCACTAGTTGTCTGTGGCTGCTGTGACAAACGCGACAACCTGGGGGGTTTAAAACCCCAGAAATCCGTGCTATCGCCGTTCTGGAACCAGAGATCTAAAATGCAGGGTCAGCAGGGCTGTGTTCGCTCTGAAGGGTCTTGGGAAGGACCTTCGTCTCTTACAGCTGCCGGTGGCTCCCGGCAAATCTGTGCTTTTCCTTGCTTGCAGCCACATCCCCCAACCTCTGCCAGCCTTCACACGTGTTCTCCTCTTTTTTTTTTTTTTTTTTATAAGGGCACCAGTCAGATTGGATTTAGGGCCCATCATAGTCCAGTGTGAACTCACTTAGCTGCAAAGTCCCTGTTTCTAAATAAGGTCACATTCTGAGGTTCCAGTGGTACCTGGATTTTTGCGGGACACCATGTGATCCAGCACAGACAGTTTCAATCGATGCCATTATTTAAGTCATTCAAAATCCCAAAGAGAAGCTCAGTTTCTTTCTCTCCATTCTGAGGTCATGGGATTTCCTTCAATTTTAATTTAATGTCCACTCATGTGTTTTTCCTGCCCTCCTCAGCAACCTGCAGTTTTGCGGAGTGAGACTGAGGTGTGTCGCTGAAACTCTGTTTGGGTGTTTTCTACCATTTTTTTCTTCCTGGAAAAGAAGGTTTTACCTCCTGGGATTTTCAAGAACCTCTAACTCCTCCATTGGGGACCATCTCCAGGTGCCACCAAAAAAGAGCACAACAGCAGCCTTGTGGATAAGCCCTGGTCTGGAGTCAGCCACTGCTGCACACATCACTCAGAGCTGCATCGTCGAGTTGCCCCTGGCAAGGCTGCTCACACACCCACATTGAGGGGTGTCTCGTCATTGCTGACGACTAGCACAGTGAATGTTCTGCTTCGTGGAGAGACTGTCAGAGCTGGAATATCCATAGGCTTATAATCTTCATGAATACTTCCTCTCTTAATTGCCGTGAAATAATACGGCTCCTCAGTCCACGAAGCTGGCATCAGTAACGGAAATAGGCTCAGAAAAGTCCGGGCAAGAGGCAAGGAAGACACTGAGCCTCAAACGTTTGCTTGCATGCTACCTTTACCCACACCTGCAAGGTCAGGGGCATCCAGAGGCCTGGTTTTCTTCTGGCTTCCCTTGTGGCCATTTTGTCCCACCAGAGCTGAAACCCTCCCCTGCTTTCCCCAGAGCCAGGCAGTGAGGGCACACCTGCACCGGCTCCATGTTACTGAGGGGGATCCAGCGTTATTTCACTGCAGCTCAGGTGGCAAGGGTAAAATCGCTCCTAAATATTCTCTCTTGTGATTTTATATTTGTCATATGCTCAACAGAGGCTGGATGGATCCAGTTTTAATTTCTTTTACTTTTTTTTTTTTTTTTTGAGACAGAGTCTTGCTCTGTTGCCCAAGCTGGAGTTCAGTGGCATAATCTCGGCTCACTGCAACCTCTGCCTCCCAGGTTCAAGCGAGTCTTCTGCCTCAGCCTCCAGAGTAGCTGGGACTACAGACACCTGCCACCACGCCCGGCTAATTTTTGTATTTTTAGTAGAGATGGGGTTTCACCACATTGGCCAGGCTGGTCTCAAACTCCTGACCTCATGATCCATCTGCCTCGGCCTCCCAAAGTGCTGGGATTACAGGCGTGAGCCACTGTGCCTGGCCTCTTTTACATTTTTAAAAGTTAAAAATATAATATGCATTCTGAAAAGTTTATACTTCATAAAGTGTAGAGCTCGATGAAATTTATGAACGGAACACAACCATGCAACCAACATCCAGATCAAGACCCTGGAATCCCCTCAAGCCCCTTCCAGTTACAGCCACCCCCGTGTGTGGCCACATCTGAATTTCCAAGAGCTTTCTGCCCGCTTTTATACTTTATGTAATTAGAGTCATGCAGCATGCCCTTTGTCTATATCTGGCCTCTTGAGCATAGCATCACCTTCATGAGATGCATCCACGTAAATCGCTTGTGGTTGTGGGCTGCTCATTCTCATTGCTGCAGAGTTTTATTCCATTGTGTCAGTATGCAACACTGGTTTTTTAATGATCTTAAAGCAGCTTCACCTAACAATGTGTAGCATTATGTGGAAACCTCACATACTGTTCTAATGTGTGATTTTCCATAAACACAGATTCATCTAG
Source organism: Hylobates moloch (assembly GCF_009828535.3). Taxonomy (NCBI): domain Eukaryota; kingdom Metazoa; phylum Chordata; class Mammalia; order Primates; family Hylobatidae; genus Hylobates; species Hylobates moloch. The sequence goes on along the minus strand of NW_026652280.1, from coordinate 2,695,304 downwards.
ATAGTTCTTCTCACTAGTCACATGCTCACATAGTGCTAAAAGTTAGCAGGAGTTGCTGACATTTCATGGAGCACAATAAAAAATCGGCTCTGCTTCCTTATGTCTATTTGGGAGTGTGCATATCATATGTTTGCAATGGCGAATTCCTGTTTTATAAAGCATTGTTACTGCGACCTCAACCAGTCTTAAGGGGTGTTAGCAAAATAATAGAAATTGCAAGCTTCCTTGATAATCTCAAAAGTGAACAAAGTAATTCTCTAAAGATCTTTGCAAAAAAAAATTTAGTCATTTAATTTTATGCCTAGAGGACCACCTAACATAATCCAAAAATATATAAATTAAATTCCTATAGACAAAACCACAAAGATTAACAAAAATGTGCTAGCTTTGAGTTCTCCATTCAAACTCTGCCTTAACCTTTTATATTCTAGGAAGTTCCTGAAGATAAAGCTATTTGGATTAATTTACCTGGGATTTTCTTACAGGGGCAGCAAACTTTCACGGAAGGGCAGATAGTAAATATTTTCGGCTTCATGGATGCTGAGAAACAAGGTCCTCTAAACTTTGAGCAAATCTTCTCCATCAAAGATGAATAGCTTTGTTCTATTTTGTTTACATTTTACATAGCTTGGGGGTGGTACAAAAGAGGCAGAAGATGGAATTTGTTCCGTGGTTCCACTTCACTGAGCCTGCTGGAAGATGATGGTTAGAAGGATTCCTTCCCTCTGTGTAGTGAATATCAGCTGGGGTGTTTTAACCCAAACTGATATTCATTACAGCAGCACCAGGAACCGTCTGCCGAACCCTGGGGCGGCCGGTGGTGGGGGCGGTGGGGAGGGGGTGGCTGTTGCTGATTGGGATCAAGAGTGAGGCTGAACACCTGTTTCTCCATTCTGCACTCTCTCCAGGAACCTGAAAGCTCAGCGTGAGATGAAGTGGCTGGAGGCACGTGAGTCCTGCACTGATAGAGGCCGATTCTGTCAAGCCTTACCTGGATGATGTGTGTGACTCTTCCCATAGAAAGGAGCAGACTCTCTCATGAAGCCTCCAGTCTGGCCTTTTGTGATCACCTATGACTTTAGAGGGGTCCTCTACAGCCCCGAGCCCCAAACAGGTGAATACAGAGTGGACTCCCACTTATTTCTCCGCTATTCCTGTGTTCTTTCAGGAGGCTGACCATCAAACCTACTTAGAAATCAGACCTTGAATGTAAGTATATGTTGTTCATTATCTATATCCTTTGCATGGCAGAATGTCAGTTACAGGATAAATAACAGAGGGTAGGCTTTGTACCAAGTCATGGTGACAACAATACAAACAAGGCTGGGGGCGGTGGCTCACGCCTGTAATCCCAGCACATTGGGAGGCTGAGGAGGGCGGATCACGAGGTCAGGAGTTCGAGACCAGCCTGGCCAACATGGCAGAACCCCATGTCTACTAAAAATAGAAAAATTAGCCAGGCATGGGTCACATGCCTGTAGTCCCAGCTACTCAGGAGGCTGAGGCAGGGAAATTGCTTGAACTTGGGAGGCTAAGATTGCAGTGAGCCGAGATTGCGCCACTGCACTCCAGCCTGGGTGACAAAGTGAGATTCCGTCTAAAAAAAAAAAAAGTAATAATAATACAAAGCAAGTGCTGAGTGTCAAGTGATGTAACTTTGGAGACAGCCATGATCCTGATCTCTCAGTGTCCTTTGTTGTTTCCAGGGTTACAATATGAACCACTGATTTCACCATTACTAATAAATATAATTATATATTCATGTTCGTAAATTCTAGACATTAGAGATTCTAGAACATTAGGTACATGGCATTCACTTGGAAATATTTCTTGAAAGAAGTTTAGTAATAGTAATTACTTGAATTTGTAACTTTTAATCTTCAAAAAATAAGAAATATAATGCTGAAAGAAACAGTCCCTGTGGAAAGTAAAAGAGATTCTAGTGCTGCTTCGAATTGAGTTTGCAGAAAATTGTCTAGATGATACATTTCTGTCTTATAATAATTTGTAATGACTCATAATTTCTGCCATTTATTTGACTTTTCTTTTTACCAGGCTAGGTTTTTGATAATGGCCATTATTCAGCTCATAAAATGTGCTCTGTGACTGACTTCTTTGTTGGATGCTGAGTAATATTTTACGTAACACCTGAATTTCTTTTTTAGTATGATTGAATTTAGCAATGAATATATTGTAATGCTTTGGATAAATAATAAGTTTCTCAATTTCATGTTATTACTCTATATTTTTATTTTTTATGTTTAAGTAATTCAATTCTTAATTTTATAGTTTATCACTTTTAATGAGTCAATATTTCGGTGAATTTTTAAGCATCCTCTCGTATTGTTCAGAGGCTGAATATGATCCTGGAAGGAGGTAGCACTGGCAGGAATGGGGCGTCGTCCACTCCGAGTCATTCCCCAGGGCTCCCTGCCTCGTTCTTTCTCTTTGTCCTTGTTGCGTAAAATGTCTTTCACTCTCAACCTGATTTTTATTCTAGAAGTATAAGCTTGGCTTCCATCATTAAATGCATGACATGTGGTGTCGGTTCACAATGTTTGATGCTGTACTCTGTCTGCTGCTCCGGTGATCTTTTTGAACGATCATAGACATGCCTAATGCTGCCTTCATACTCTATATGGACATTCAGTGAACCTCTGTTAAATCAATGAATGTCGAGTGATGTTACCATACCCTTCCTGGGTACCACTTCCAATCAAGGGTGCTTGCCTATATTATTAGGTTGGACAATTACTGTACAACAGCAATTGTGGTTTTTGCCATTATTTATTTATCCTTAATATATTTATGCAAATTCCATTAATTATTTTATACCTTTAAAAGTATTAAAACAACATGATTAAAATGCCCCACAAAATTTGTGTCATTGTTAAATTTCTGCTATGATTCTGTTTGCCTAATGTATATGGCTGCATATGCATTTATTATTACATATTTACTATTAGTTGTACCATTTATCATTTGGTAGAAATTTAGCTTATTGACATCCTTATTCAATTCTTGAAAGGTAAGTTGTTTTTTAAAAAATGTTAAGTTAAAAAGAAGAAAAGCCATATATAAGTTAGGTATAGGCATTGATGCATCTTTCTTTTACACACACACAAATGAACACACATACAAACACACACACATAAAACTTGGTTTTGTGTATATTATCCTTTTAAACATCATGAACTTAACCAATTTTTCTTAGAAAATTCTTTTCAGGCTGGGCACAGTGGCCCACAGCTGTAATCCCGGCATTTTGGGAGGCTGAGGCAGGTGGATCACTTGAGTCCAGGAGTTCGACACCAGCCTGGCCAGCATGGTGAAACCCCATATCTACCAAAAATACAAAAATTAGCCAGTCTTACAAGCCAGTCTCAAAATAAATAACTAAATAGGTAAAAATTTAAAAATCTTTCTCATAATATATTTTATTTGCTAAAGTTTTCCAAAGAATATTTTACCTAATAACACTTTTAATTTATAAGGCCCTTTTTCCACAGCAATTTTTATTTGAAGTTGTATAGAGATAAATGACAGCTATTTGGTATATAAAACACACACACACAAATCTGAGTGTTTGAGTTTTATTATTCTGTGCTCTGCTGTCTACATAGGGTTGACATCGATCACTCTTTTTTTTTCTGTCAGCATAACTTTTTCTACCCATTTCTTTGCCCCTTCAAATCTGCTGTTCCCACTGGCTGTGAACTGAGGGAGTTATGCAGGAGAACCAGTTCTATGTCACAGGGCAGAACATTTTTTCTATTGAATTATGTTTCATTCATCTAACAAACATTTATGGATTATTATCTCTGCCAGACAATGACATACACACATACGCTATTCATGTTTCCTGCATTCAATGAACTATAATGTAATGTATTATATTATTACAGGATACATACACACACAAACAAGTTTCAATTATATAAAATAGAAAGTTTCAAATGCTGTAGAGAGCTATACATAGCAATAGATTTGTGAGTGCATATAAATTATCTATTTCTGAGGATCCACTTTCATTATTGGGTTGCATTTCTTACTAAAAATGCAAAAAATTAGCTGAGTGTGTTGGCGCATGCCTGTAGTTCCAGCTACTCAGGAGGCTGAGGCAGGAGAATCGCTTGAACCCGGGAGGCGGAGCTTGCAGTGAGCCGAGATTGTGCCACTGCACTCCAGCCTGGGCGACAGAGCGAGACTCCATCTCAAAAATAAATAAATAAAATAAATAAATAAACATCATGGGATTTTTAATATAGACAATCATGTCATCTGTGAATACAGGCAGTTTTCTTTCTTTCTTTAAGATTTTTGCTTTTATTCCTTTGCCTTGCCTATGGCACTTGTTAGAAAGTGTTACGTGTGAAGGTCTTTCTCCTGTTCTTCATTTTAGACCATCCATTACGTATGAGATTAGAATTTTTTTGTAGATGCCTTTTGTTAGGTTAAGGAAGTTACCTTTATTCCTCCTAGTTTGTTTAAGTTTTACAAATTATTATTATGAATGAATAATAAATTTTACCAGATACTTTTTCTTCATGTGTTGAGATGATTATGTAGCCTTGTCTATTATAAATAATCTTTTTAAATGGCGAGTTACACTTACTGATGTCCAAATGTTGAACCAGATACACATTTTCAGAAGAAATCTCACTTGGTGTGATGTACTCACCTTCTTAAACATTGTTGTGTTTAATATTTGGTTGAACATGTTTATATTCATGAGGGTGTTACTTATAGGTTTCTCTTTATATAATTTTTTCCTGGTTTGGCCTCATAAAAGAAGTTCAAGAGCGTTCTTTTTTTTTTTAAAGAGATTGTGTAAAATTGGTATTATTTCTTTCTGAAATATTTGGTAGAATTTGCCAGTGAAACTATCTGGCCTTGAGTTTTCCTCGTCTAAAGGTTCTGCATTATAAATTCAATTTCTTAACAGGTCTAAGATTATTCAGATTATCTACTTCTTTTTCAGTGAGTTTTGGCACGATGTGTCTTACTTTTCAGAAAACTTTTATTTTAGATTCAGGGGTACACGTGCGGGTTTGTTATATAGGTAAACTTGTGTCATGCGGGTTTGTTCTTCATTTTTATGACTGCATAGTATTCCATGGTGTATATGTACCATATTTTCTTCATCCATTCTGCTACTGATGGGCATTTAGGTTGATTCCATGTATTTGCTATTACTGCAGTGAACATACAAGTGCTTGTGTTTTTATTTTTTATTTTTTTTGAGATGGAGTCTCGCTCTGTTGCCCAGTCTGGTGTGCAGTGGCATGATCTCGGCTCACTGCAAGCCCCACCTCCTGTGTTCATGCCATTCTCCTGCCTCAGCCTCCCGAGTAGCTGGGACTACAGGTGTGTGCCACCACACCTGGCTAATTTTTGTATTTTTTTAGTAGAGATGGGGTTTCACCATGTTAGCCAGGATGGTCTCAATCTCCTGACACCATGATCCACCCGCCTCAGCCTCCCAAAGTGCTGGGAATACAGGCGTGAGCCACCGTGCCCGGCCGTGCTTGTTTTTATGACACAACAATTTGTATTCCTTTGGGTATATACCAAGTAATGGGATTGCTGGATTGAATACTAGTTCTGTTTTTAGCTATTTGAGGAATTCCTACAGTGCTTTCCACAATGGTTGAACTAA
>NW_026652280.1:2654331-2689245 GCF_009828535.3 Hylobates moloch | reverse complement strand
AATACCACTGAATCTGTAAATTGCTTTGGGCAATATGGCCATTTTAACGATATTGATTCTTCCTATCCATGAGCATGGAATATTTTTCCATTTGTTTGCGTCATCTTTGATTTCTTTGAGCGGTGTTTTGTAATTCTCATTGTAGAGACCTTTCACCTCCCTGGTTTGCTGTATTCCTAGGAATTTTATTATTTTTATGATTATGTGTCTTTCAATGTATTGTTCTATTTTATCTAAGTTGTGAAATTTATGGGCACATAATTGTTCATAGTATTTTTTTGCAATCCATTTTATGTCTGTAGCATTTGTAGAGATAATCTTTATTCATTTTTGATATTGCTAATTGGCATCTCCCTTCTTTTTTGGTAATTTTAACTAGAGATTTATCATTTTTCTGATCTTAAAATGTTATAATGCTATATAATAGTTGTATATATTTTAGGGGTATATGTGATATTTTGATATACTCATATAATGTATAATAATAAAATCAAGGTAATTGGGATATCCATCACCTTAAACATTTATTTTTTCATCATGCTGGGAACATTTGAATGATTTTCTACCAGCTATCTTGAAATATAAAATAGATTATTGTTTACTATAGTCACTCTACTGATTTATTGAACATAAAAGCTTATTTCTTTTAACTATTTTCTTGTACCCACTAATCAACCTCTCTTTGTCTCCCTCCACCACCCTTCCTGGCCTCTGGTAATCACTGTTCTATTCTTTATGTTCCTGAGTTTCACTTTCTTAGCTTCCATATATGAGACAGAAAGTGCAATATTTGTCTTTCTGTATTTGGCTTATTTCATCTAACATAATGGCCTCCACCTCCATCTCTGTTGCTGCAAATAACAAGATTTCATTCTTTTTATGGTGGAATAGTATTCTATTGTGTTTATCTGTCACATTTTCTGTATCCATTTATCCATGCATAGGGACTTAGGTTGACTCCACATCTTGGCTATTGTGAATAGTGCTTTAACAAACATGGGAGGGCAGATATCTCTTCAATATGTGGACTTTTTTTTCTTCTGGATATATTCCAAGTAATGGAACTGCTGGATCATATAGTAGTTTTATTTTTAGGATTTTGAGGAATCTCCATACCGTTTTCCCTAATGGCTGTCCTAATTTACATTCCCAGCAATAGTGTAAGGGAGTTCCCCTTTCTCCAAATCCTCATCAACATCCATTATTCTTTGTCTTTGTAATAAAAACCATTTTAACTGAGTTGAGATAATATCTGCCGTTGCTCAGCTCCTTCTTGAACATCAGTAATTCTTAGATTTGGTCTTTTCAGTTAATTTTTTATATCTTGTAAGTGTTCTTCATTCCTTTATGTTCTTTTCTCTTTTATTCTCTCTGTGTATTTTGCAATAGCCTGTCTTTGAACTAACTGATACTTTCCTCTGCTTGATCTGTTCTAACGTTGAGAGCCTATAATGAAATTTCCAGTTTAACAAATATATTTCTCAGTTTTGGAATTTGTGCTTGATTTTTAAAAATTATTTCAATCCCTGTTGAAGTCAGGTAGCTTGATGCCTCCAGCTTTGTTCTTTCTGCTTGGGATTGTCTTGGCAATGCAGGCTCTTTTTTGGTTCCATATGAACTTTAAAGTAGTTTTTTCCAATTCTGTGAAGAAAGTCAGTGGTAGCTTGATGAGGATAGCATTGAATCTATGAATTACTTGGGGCAGTATGGCCATTTTCACGATATTGATTCTTCCTATCCATGAGCATGGAATGTTTTTCCATTTGTTCATGTCCTCTCTTATTTCCTTGAGCAGTGGTTTGTAGTTCTCCTCAAAGAGGTTCTTCACATCCCTTGTTAAGTTGTATTTTATTCTTTTTGTATCAATTGTGAATGGGAGTTCACTCATGATTTGGCTCTCTGTTTGTCTGTTATTGGTGTATAAGAATGCTTGTGATTTTTGCACATTGATTTTTTTATCCTGAGATTTTGCTGAAGTTGCTTATCAGCTTAAGGAGATTTTGGGCTGAGATGATGGGGTTTTGTAGATATACAATCAAGTCATCTGCAAACAGGGACAATTTCACTTCCTCTTTTCCTAATTGAATACCCTTTATTTCTTTCTCTTGCCTGATTGCCCTGGCCAGAACTTCCAAAACTATGTTGAATAGGAGTGGTGAGAGAGGACATCCCTGTCTCGTGCCAGTTTTTAAAGAGAATGCTTCCAGTTTTTGCCCATTCAGTATGATATTGGCTGTGGGGTTTGTCATAAATAGCTCTTATTATTTTGAGATACATACCATCAATACCTAATTTATTGAGAGTTTTTAGCATGAAGGGCTATTGAATTTTGTCAAAGGCCTTTTGTGCATCTATTGAGATAATCATGTGGTTTTTGTCTTTGGTTCTGTTTATATGCTGGATTACATTTATTGATTTTCGTATGTTGAACCAGCCTTGCATCCCAGGGATGAAGCCCACTTGGTCATGGTGGATAAGCTTTTTGATGTGCCACTGGATTTGGTTTGCCAGTATTTTATTGAGGATTTTCACATCGATGTTTGTCAGGGATACTGGTCTAAAATTCCCTTTCTTTGTTGTATCTGTGCCAAGCTTTGGTATCAGGATGATGCTGGCCTCATAAAATGAGTTAGGGAGGATTCTCTCTTTTTCTATTGATCGGAATAGTTTCAGAAGGAATGGTACCAGCTCCTCCTTGTACCTCTGGTAGAATTCTGCTGTGAATCCGTCTGGTCCTGGACTTTTTTTGGTTGGTAAGCTATTAATTATTGCCTCAATTTCAGAGCCTGTTATTGGTCTATTCAGAGATTCAGCTTCTTCCTGGTTTAGTCTTGGGAGGGTGTATGTGTCCAGAAATTTATCCATTTCTTCTAGATTTTCTAGTTTATTTGCCTAGAGGTGTTTATAGTATTCTCTGATGGTAGTTAGCATTTCTGTGGGATCAGTGGTGATATCCCCCTTATCATTTTTTATTGTGTCTATTTGATTCTTCTCTGTTGTCTTCTTTATTAGTCTGGCTAGTGGTCTATCTATTTTGTTAATCTTTTCAAAAAAACACCTCCTGGATTCATTGATTTTTTGAAGGGATTTTTGTGTCTCTATCTCCTTCAGTTCTGCTTTGATCTTTGTTATTTCTTGACTTCCGCTAGCTTTTGAATTTGTTTGCTCTCGCTTCTCTAGTTCTTTTAATTGTGATGTTAGGGTGTCAATTTTAGATTTTTTTCTGCTTTCTTCTGTGGGAACTTAGTGCTATAAATTTCCCTGTAAACACTGCTTTAGCTGTGTCCCAGAGATTCTGGTACATTGTGTCTTTGTTCTCATTGGTTTCAAAGAACTTATTTATTTCTGCCTTAATTTCATTATTTACCCAGTAGTTATTCAGGAGCAGGTTGTTCAGTTTCCATGTAGTTGTGCAGTTTTGAGTGAGTTTCTTAATCCTGAGTTTTAATTTGATTGCACTGTGGTCTGAGAGACTGTTTGTTATGATTTCTGTTCTTTTGCATTTGCTGAGGACTGTTTTGCTTCCAGCTATGTGGTCAATTGTAGAATAAGTGTAATGTGGTGCTAAGAAGAATGTATATTCTGTTGAATTGGGGTGGAGAGTTCTGTAGATGTCTATTAGGTCTCCTTGGTCTAGAGCTGAGTTCAAGTCCTGAATATCCTTGTTAATTTGCTGTCTCGTTGATCTGTCTAATATTCACAGTGGGGTGTTAAAGTCTTCCACTGTTACTGTCTGGGAGTCTAGGTCTCTTTGTAGGTCTCTAAGAACTTTCTTTATGAATCTGATATAGAGACCAATGGAACAGAACAGAGGCCTCAGAAATAACGCCACATGTCTGCAACCATCTGATCTTTGACAAACCTGACAAAAACAAGCAATGGGGAAAGGATTCCCTATTTAATAAATGGTGTTGGGAAAACTGCTAGCCATATGCGGAAAACTGAAACTGGCCCCCTTCCTTACACCTTATACAAAAATTAACTCAAGATAGATTAAAGACTTAAACATAAGACCTAAAACCATGAAAACCCTAGAAGAAAACCTAGGCAATACCATTTAGGACATAGGCATGGGCAAAGACTTAATGACTAAAATGCCAAAAGCAATGGCAACAAAAGCCAAAATTGACAACTGGGATCTAATTAAAGAGCTTCTGCACAGCAAAATAAACTACCACCAGAGTGAACAGGCAACCTACAGAATGGGAGGACATTTTTGCAATCTGTCCATCTGACAAAGGGCTAATACCCAGAATCTACAAGGAACTTAAACAAATTTACAAGAAAAAACCAACCCCATCAAAAAGTAGACGAAGGATATGAGCAGACACTTCTCGAAAGAAGACATTTATGCAACCAACAAACATGAAAAAAAGCTCATCATCACTGGTCATTAGAGAAATGCAAATCAAAACCACAATGAGATACCATCTCATGCCAGTTAGAATGGCGATCATTAAAAAGCCAGGAAACAACAGATGCTGGAGGGGATGTGGAGAAATAGGAATGCTTTTACACTGTTGATTGGAGTGTAAATTAGTTCAACCATTGTGGAAGGCAGTGTGGCAATTCCTCAAGGATCTAGAACCAGAAATACCATTTGACCCAGCAATCCCATTACTGGGTATATACCCAAAAGTTTATAAATCATTCTATAAAGACACAAGGACACATATGTTTACTGGAGCACTATTTGCAATAGCAAAGACTTGGAACCAACCCAAATGCCCTTCAATGATAGACTGGATAAAGAAAATGTGGCACATATACACCATGGAATACCATGCAACCATAAAAAGAAATGAGTTCATGTCCTTTGAAGGGACATGGATGAAGCTGGAAACCATCATTCTCAGCAATCTAACACAGGAACAGAAAACCAAACACTGCATGTTCTCACTCATAAGTGGGATTTGAACAATGAGAACACATGGACACAGGGAGGGGAATATCACACACTGGGGCATTTCAAGGGGTGGGGGGCTAGGGGAGGGTTAGTATTATGAGAAATACCTAATGTAGGTGACCGGTTGATGGGTGCAGCAAACCACAATGGCACCTGTGTACCTATGCAACAAACCTGCACATTCTGCACATCTATTGCAGAACTTAAAGTATAAAAAAAAGTGAAAAAAATTTCAATCTGTTTGTTATATTTATCTAATACATTTCTGAGTTGCTTTTCCATGTTATTTTGAAGATCACTGAGTTTTCTTAAAACTGCTATTTTGAATTCTTGATCAGAGAGCTCATCTACTCCCGTCTAGTTAGGGTCAGTCACTGGCAACTTGATCTGTCTGGGGAGGTCCTGGTTTCCTGTTTGCTGTTGTTTCCTGTGGATGTACATCTGTTTTTGCATTGAAATATTAGCTATTTATTTGTTTTCTCTGTCTGTCTTGTTTTGATTTTTATTGGGTATGTTTGTTCAGAGATTTCTTTGCAATATATCTGTCTTTTTTGCTAGGTCACTGCCTCTTCTTGGTCTTTTTAAAGAACCAGCTTTTGTTTCATCAATTTTTTTTCCATTGTTTTTCTGTTTCAAATTTTATGGATTTCGGTTCTTATCTTTATTATTTAACTCTTCTGCTTACTGTGGGTCTATTTTTTTTTCCTTTTAAAAAAGAAAATCTATTTAAACTTTGAAAAATGTATTTACTTTCCCATATCAACAATTATGGATTATCATGTCATAATTATAAATGGCTAAGTCTTACACTTCCTTAGGAAAATATAGCACTATTCAGTGCTGTGGATCCTATAGAGAATTTCAATCCTTGGTCATCGTGTTAATAGTTCTTGGCTTCACAGCCCCATGAGCCCTCATTGAAATGTCCTTTATTTTTTCTAGTTTCTTAAAGTGGAAACTATATGATTGAGTTTAGACCTTTTAATTTTCTAATTAAATATTTAAGGCTCAAGTTTCCCTGTAAGCACTATTTTAGCAAGGATTTTCATATGTTATATCACCATTTCATTCAGTTTAAAAAATATTTTTCAAAAATTTCCGTCAATCTGTTCTTTGGCCCCTTGGTTATTTAGAAGTGTGCTTTTGACTTCCAGGTACTTGGGGATTTAAAAATGTGTTGTCTGGGGTTTTTTTTAACTTTTAGTTCTAATAGTTTTTCCTTCATGTATGTTGGAGCTCTGTTAGGTGTATGCTCATTTAAGATTCTTATGTTTTCTTGATTACTTTATCCTTTTTTTGCATAAAATAACTTTTATTTACATAATTTCTATATATACATATATATAACATAACTGATTTCTTTAGAACAAGAAAATTTATAAATGACATGATATTTTTTTTTTTGTCAAAGACTTCTTCAAGCAAGAGAGTACACATGGTCACTTTTGTTTCAAATAACATGATGGTAAACAACGGATATTAGTATTTTTGTCGTGCCTCAACCATTTACCAACAATTAGGCATCAAACCCTCATGTTGATCACTTGCTAAAACATAAGTGTGCAGGAGAAAAAATCAAGAAAAGATAAAAACCTTTAATCATATCTCCTTTAAGATTTATGAAATAAATTCTTTGCAATATCTTCTTTACATGAATCAGGCCTAACATAGTTCTTGCTACCATGTAAGGTAAATACACTGATTAACTTTCTCTTTTCCAAAATTAGGCTTAATGATATAACGGTAGGATAATTTAGCTGGCTGTGTTCTTTATATAGCAAGAAATTCTATCTTCCATAAAACTAGCTTATTACAGATTAAAAAGAGACAGTTATTAAAGCTAAAAATTATTATTACACAGGGATAAATAATAGTTTAATCATGGCAATCTAACTCCCAAACTAACATTAAGAGAATGAAATCTTTTCAGAATATGAGTTTTAAAAACTTACAAAAACAGGGTATTAAAATAGCAATGTGATTTACTACCATGATTTCTCTGACATATTAATCACGAAATAAATGCCTACTTGTAGACAATTTCCACTCAGAATTATATAGCATCCTGTCTGACAAAATGATAAGCCATAAATTTCACTAAAAGACAATGAGAAAGAAGTGCTCTAACAGCAGTAGTTTCAATAAATGAGCATTACTGTTATACCTGCTGAGACATAATTCTCTTCTATTAAGGAATTCAAAAACTGGCCACCATTTTTTCAATACACAAACGTAATTATCTAGACTCTAAAATATCTTCCCAATTGAAATACTGATCATTACATAATACAAGGAACACAGTTCTAACTTTTAGGCACAACTCATAACTTCAGTGACAAATAACTCATACATACAGACATCAGCACCTTAGGGTAAGAAAATTTGGGGTCTGATATAGCGGTCAAACTCAAAGGCCAATCCAGCCACAGTCCTTCATTCAAGTACTGTCTATGGCTTCTTTCACACTGAAATTGCAGAGATGTAGTTTCAGAATGTAGTTGCAGATGTAGTTTCAGAGATGTAGTTGCAGAAAGTTTCCAACTCCTGAGCTAATATATTATCAATCTAAGAGGCTTTTCAAACAAAATCAGAGTAAATTTGGTTTTTGAGAAGTCTAATGGGAACCACTAGAGATCTGCTTGTGTAGATCATAGAATTACACGTGTCAATCATCAAATCTGGAAATTAAAACCTTAAATTCATATTGATGATAATCACTAACCTTATTTTTATTTATTTTTATTATTATACGTTAAGTTCTAGGGTACATGTGCACAACGCGCAGGTTTGTTACATATGTATACATGTGCCATGTTGGTGTGCTGCACCCATTAACTCGTCATTTACATTAGGTATTTCTCCTAATGCTGTCCCTCCCCCCCACCCACCCCACAACAGGCCCTGGTGTGTGATGTTCCCCCTCCTGTGTCCATGTGTTCTCATTGTTCAAGTCCCACCTATGAGTGGGACTTACATGCGGTAAGTCTAATTTTCTATTTTTAACATCACGATTGTGTTCCATGCTTAAAGATCTAAGTGTTTCTTGAGAATTTAATGGTAAAAAAAACTATGAAGAAATTGGCTTTTTAAAAACTAATATATGTCTGTGTGTGTATAAAGGAGATGGCATTTTGTATGAAAATTTGTCTCATAAAGTTGAGTTTCCCCTACCCTCATGAAAATCCTGAGAATATCCCAGAAATAAGAAAAACAGAAAAATTCACAGTACAAAGTCAATACACTAAACTGAGGGAAAAAAGATATTCCAAACATATACTGGCCAAACATTTTTAGTTATATCATTTTAAATATATTTAAAATTAAAGAGAACAAGGAGACAAACATAAAATTGTTAATGACTTCTTTATCTATAATCTGAGGGGTGAAAATAGCTAAAATTGAATATCCTTTTAAATAAAAAATGTAAAAATAAGCTCTTTGTTGTGTCATCTTTATAAATAATTATGTTTAAATACTAGTTTTTCAATTAGGACTAATGTTACATCACCATAAACTGAAAAAATATGTATTTTTCAGTCAGACAAACAGCTGATAATACAAAAGTTCTTTAACATTTACCATACTAAAATGGAGTTTGGCAATTTGTTTTCATGTACAGTCATGTGTCCCTTAATTATATGTTCTGAGAAATGCCTTGTTAGGTGATCTTGTGTGGAACAATGCAGAGTGTACTTACAAACACTATGATGTACAGACTGCTACACTCCCTACAGACCGAGGCTATGCAGTATAGCCTATCGCTCCTTGGCTACAAACCTCTATAGTGTGTTACTATGCTTAATACTGTAGGCAGTTGTAACACGATAGTAAGTATCCGTGTATCTAAACCTGTCTAAACATAAAAGAGCAATGCACTATGTTATGATGGCTATAATGTCACTAGATGATAGGAATTTTTTATCTCCATTTTTTTTTATTATACTTTAAGTTTTAGGGTACATGTGCACAACGTTTGTATGGGACCGCTGTCACATATGTGGTCCATCATTAAACATCATTATGCAAAAAATGACTGTACTTAGAAGCAACTGAAAAGGCCTTTATCCTTCATCATCGTCCTCTAAAAATAAAAATAATCTTCACAAAAGAAGTTTCTAAACGTTAAATATGATACAATTAACCCCCAAATCTGTCTGCAATGCAATTCATACAGAGACATATATCCACAGCATCCCCAAATGTCCATGTGTGCTTAGCACAGGAAGAGTCAAAGTGTAAACAAGAGTTGTTATTTCTGTCTGAGAAAGCAGTCTTAATTGCTTGCTATTTGCAAAATGCTAAATCAATCATAATGAAAGGAACCTCAGAAATGTTTTCCACTGATTACAAAAGCTTCAAATCAAGCTCATTAAATATTCAAAATCAATCTAAAGAAAAATAGACAGCGATGTTTTGCTCTAAATACTGTTTTGTTGATGTACTTGACTCTGGAAATCATAGCCTTAATTTAAAAAAGAAAAAGACAAAAGATTGTTTTATTCTGTTTCATCCACTTTAATGAAGACATCATTGAAGAAATATTCAGAGACTGTGGTTGGCTTCCCTTCAGGGGCTCGCTTCTGGCCACTTTTATGTCCTTTCTGTAAGGGCTGATCACAAAATAAAATGAGTGACTGAGCTGCTAATATTCTCAGATTGAGTATTAATAACACTTGGAGATGCAAGCGGATCGGAGGACTCTTGCTTCTTTTTCTGGCTTTCACTGGATGGATTGGATCTTTTCAGCTTCTGTCTTAATGCAGGGATAAGAGGCTTTAGGTGTTTCTTACTATGGACCTGAGTAGGTCCATCAGACTCCAAACTATTCTTTGAACATATGAAAGATAATAAAAATCCGAGGGGTCTTCTGCCAGGTCTGGATAGTGGGGCTTTTGAAGATGGTGTTCTGCTGTCCATTTGCTCAGACTTAGGAGCAGCGTCAGTTCTTTCTTCCTTACCAGACACAATTATTTCATTCGGAGGTAACTGAGGCCCGTTTCTGTCTGTGCGTGTATCGGGAGATCTAGACCCTGCACTCTGAAAAGTTGGTGCAACTTGCTCTTTTTGAGGTTCTGGAGTTGTCCATGTGCTTCCTGAGGTAGGAAAAATATCTTGTCCCTTGTGAGACTCCCCTGGTTCCTCAATAACATTTGTTAATTCCTTTGGATGCACCTCGGAGGTCTGTGCTTGACAATCGTCTCTTAAAGGGAGTGAACAGTTTTTGGCAGGAGGAATGTGGTCATTTTCACCAAGCCTGCAATGAAATCTCTTCCTAGATACAAGATCCAAATTATCAGGAAGCTTTTCAGAATCATCTCTTCCAGAAATAGGTAAACCCATGTCATCCTGACCAACTGAAGTTGCTGGTAAACACTCATGCCACCCCTTTCTTCAATATTCACTGATTTGACCAATATGGGAGCCGGCAGTAAAGGGTTTGGCATTAACTGTGCAGTGGCTTCGGTTATTTCTTCTACTCTCCATTAGTTCAATGGAGAAAGTAAAGGAGATTGGTTGGGATTTCCACCAGAGTTAAAATAAATGCTTGTTCATCTTCTCCATCTTGAGGTACAATAGCAACTAGATTCACTGTTAGGTCTTGAGGATTGATTATGTTTTCTTGGTGGACTTCTGGAATACTTCTTGGTGTTTACCCTGGCACAGGAAGTGTAAGCACATTGTCTCCTTTAGAGTCCTTCATGTGGGGCTCTTCAACAGAATTGTCACCAAGACCCCTCTCTAAACCAAGTGTGCGGGGCCCTGTCTCCGAGGAAGCAATTGGAGCAACTGACAACATGTGAGCCTCTTGAGAGCCCTCTTCTTGATATTCATTTCTCTCAGTTGGGTTTACTTCTTGAGAAATACTGGTCCCTTTGATACCATGTATGCATGCCAATTTGCTCTGTTCTTTATTCTCTGCTGTTGTAACTGGTAATCTTCCAATTCTGTTGCTTTGGAAGCGTTTGTCTCTGTTTCCCTTTGAGTTTCCAGTTCTTCCCCTTTGGTTACACAGAAACTAGAAACTTCCTGATAATCGTCAAACCTGTTGGTCCCTTAAAATCTTCTCAAGATTTGGTTTAGGCTTGGCAAATCTACTTCTGATTCTCAAATTACTGGTCACTTTAGAAGTTGTATTCCTGGTTAGTGTAGCATTCTCCTTTACTTCCTCCATTAAACTAATTTCTTCTCTGGAACTTTATTCCTCCAATACAATATTGTTTTCTTCAAATGATGAGGGAGATGTAGTAATGACAGGTGAAGACAGCTCCTGACATTCATGAACAATTTTGTGTTTTATATTATCTAGGCTAAAAGGAATATGGCTTTTATTCTTTGAATGAACATGAGGAAGTATACACACTCCTACACCACCCTGTTCAGTACTGATTTCTGACCGCAATACTAGATCACCCATTGTAAGTAAAGTTATTGCAGCTTCGGTGCTTCCATCATTGGTACCTGACCCATCTTGGATTTGTTCACTTGCGTTCACCTTGGATATGTCCATCTTGGATATGTTCACATGTATGTGTGTGTGTGTTTTATCCCTGGTAACTTTTTTGTTGTAAACTTGATTTGTTTTTATATTAATAGTGACACTTTAGTTTTCTTTTACATTGTAGATACTTGTCCTTCCGTTTACTTTTAATATATCTATACTGTTATACTTAAAGTAATTTTTCTTAAAGTAAATTTTCTTAAGACAGAATACAGTTGGATCTTGTTTTAAGTCAACCCAGCAATTTCTGTCTTTTAGTATGTTTAGATCACTTAATTATTGAAATGAATGTGTTTAGACCTATCATTTTATTATTTTATTTTTATTCTTTTTTATTTTTCTGACCTCCTTTCCTTGCTTTCTTTTTTATTATTTGAACCTTTATATTTATATGTATTTTCCTGTTGGTTCTTTTTCTCTGGGGATCTCCGCCTAATTCATTTTTTTTTCTTTTTTCAATATCAGTTTTGCTTTCAAATCCTTTGCTCTGTTGTTTAGCAATATTTTCAGAGTTTTAGCCACT
The DNA here is from genome assembly GCF_009828535.3 of Hylobates moloch. Lineage (NCBI taxonomy): Eukaryota > Metazoa > Chordata > Mammalia > Primates > Hylobatidae > Hylobates > Hylobates moloch. The sequence continues at coordinate 2,677,317 of NW_026652280.1, read as the reverse complement.
GTCCTTGGCACACAGTGCTGTTGACTGATCCTACCTGCGGGGTGAAGCAAGGAGAGAAAATAAATAGAAAGAAAAAGGATTTTTATCCTCCTCAATCTGTATACAACTGGAGCTTCCTTTTATAGTTCTTCTCTTTAATGGATAGGTTTTCTCTTATGATTTATATGTAGTGCAGCTCTGTAACTGAGGCAGCCCCCATGGCAGTCCTGGAGAGAGAGAGACAAAGAGGGAGAGAGAGAAAGAGAGAGATAGAGAGAGAGAGGAAAAATAATTTCTCCCAATTCTCTGGAGGCCCCTTGTCCCAGTTCTTTGTTGATAAGGACACTCTTTTTTTTTTTTTAATCATTATTATACTTTAAGTTCTAGGGTACATGTCCACAATGTGCAGGTTTGTTACATATGTATCCACGGGCCATGTTGGTGTGCTGCACCCATTAACTCGTCATTTACATTAGGTGTGTATCCTAATGCTGTCCCTCCCCCCTCCCCCGGCCCCACAACAGGCTCCGGAGTGTGATGTTCCCCTTCCCGTGAAGGACACTCTTTTCTTAAGGTTTTGTTGTCCATTTGTATTGTTCAGTGGCCTGCCTTAGCTACCCTACGCTTGGGTCAAAGCTGGAGATAAAAGAAAAACACAAAGCAAACAAAACAAAACGGAAAAAAAACAAGAAATGCGCTGTGGTCTGCTTGCTGTTATTTTTGATATATCAGTGTTTGTATTTTGTTCATGGTTTTTAGTTGCACTCTGTGGTATCCGTAGTTTGCAGTGAGTTACTCCATTTTGGGTGGAGTTAGAAACTTGAATCCTTTATTTTTTAAAAATTATTTAGCAATTTGGGATTATTTCACAACTCTAAAGCAACGAATCGTTGAAATTATTTCTGAATCTTTAATGACACCCTACTTCTAAGGAACATCCATGAAATGTGTTAAGTGCAGAATGAGGAAATTTTGTTTTCAGTGTTTATGACATCACCAAAGTAATAATTTTCCAAAACAGAGAAACATCATATTTCTTACGTTTGAAAATTTTTTTTCTCCGACTACAATAAAATGATAGATAAATCAGTGTGAATACAAGTAATTAATGCCTTTAGAGAGATGAACAAGGAACCACTACCTGGTTGGAAAGCTCTTGTTGAGTGTATGGCTACTGTTAGCACAGAGGCTGAAGATGTTTAGTTTACATGTATTATTTTCCTTCTATTCTAATAAACGTCACAAAACAAAATTAAGGAGCATCATCTACTAGTGCAGTATGGAACATACATCTTGTGGAAATACATTGCCCCAAAGAGGCATTGTATGGTCCATAAAATAAAACATAATAAAAGAGAAACAACTAATGATTTTCGATCTGAATTATAGTGTTTTCTGTCTTCAAGGCGAATACAGAATTTTATGATGAGAATTTTCAGACCATTATATATATTTTTCATATATATTTATAATAAATAGGAGTGCTAAAAGCCCTTTTACATACAGTGGGTTAAATTAGGTTTAATGTTGTATATTCCAGAAACAAGGTAATGAAAGGAGTTCATTCCAGACCCCCTAGAAAACCATTATCAAACCTGGCAACAAAGAGCCTAGCCCCAAAACACAGAAGGAGATTCTTTTAATGAACAATAATGCTTACCTTTTTAAAAAACGCAATTTCAACCTTTATTGCAGATACAGGGGGTTGTGTAGGTTTGTTACATGGGTATATTACGTGATGCTAAGGTTTGGGGTACAAATGATCCTGTCCACCCAGGCAGTGAGTACAGTACCCAAGAGGTAGTTTTTAAACCCATCCCCCACTCCTTTCCTCGCTTCTCTAGAAGTCCTCAGTGTCCGCTGTTCTCAGCTTTATGTCCCTGTGTGCTCAATGTTTATCTCCCACTTATAAGTGAGAACACGTGGTATTTGGTTTTCTGTCCTGCATTCATTATTTTAGGGTTATGGCCTCCACCTGCATCCACATTGCTGCAAAGAACATGATTTCATCCTTTTCATGGCTGCGTAGTATTCCACGACGTGTAAGTACCATATTTTATTTACTCAATCCGCCACTGATGGGCACCTAGGCTGATTCTGTATCTTTGCTATTGTAAATAATTCTGTGATGAACATGGAGAATCTTGTCTTTTTGGTAAAATGATTTATTTTCTTTTGGATATATACCCAGTAATGGAATTTCTGGCTTGAATAGTAGCTCTGTTTTTAGTTATTTGATAAATCTCCAACCTGCTTTCCACAGTGGCTGAACTAACTTACGGTGTGTAAGCATTTCCTTTTCTCTGCAGCCTTGCAAGCATCCAGTACTATTTGACTTTTATTAATAGCCGTTCTGTCTGGTGTGAGATGATATTTCATGGTGGGTTTGATTTGCATTCCTCTGGGCATTAGTTACGATGAACATTTTTTCATATGTTTGTTGGCTGCTTGTCTTTCTTCTTTTGAGAAGTGTCTGCTTATGATCCTTTCTTATTTTAGACTCACATGTTGTTAACCTGCCCCGTGTAACAAACAAACTATGAAATGCTTTCAGGTGCTCAATACGTAAGTGTTTGAAGGTACCAAAAGCAACATTATAAATATAATGATTTAACTCACTGAAAACAAAAATTCATGTATTCAGTGTCAGTTTTAATTTTGATAAAAAAATTTGTTTAAAGAATAATAAAATGTTACCATTTTTCAAATGATGGTAATTGTCAATTTTAGATTAAATGATGTATAATAGTCTATCATATATTAATGGAAGATATGATTTGACATAAAATCAAGCTTAGTCCATGAAAATCAAGGTTTTTTTTTTTTTAAATAGTAAACCATGTTCAAATAGAATTTGTTTTGTAAATGTAAGAATGTCTAGGCTGGGCGCAGTGGCTCACGCCTGTACTTTGGGAGGCTGAGACGGGCAGATCACGAGGTCAGGAGATCAAGACCATCCTGGCTAACACGGTAAAACCCTGTCTCTACCAAAAAAAAAAAAAACAAAAAAACAACAAAAAAAATTAGCTGGGCATGGTGGCAGGCGCCTGTTGTCCCAGCTATAGGGAGGCAGAGCTTGCAGTGAGCTGAGATTGAGCCACTGCACTCCAGCCTGGGCGACAGAGCAAGACTCCGTCTCAAAAACAAATAAAAAATAAAAAGAATGTCTTAAAGTTAGGCTATATCTTATATTATTCATTATTATTGTCTTTGGAGAAAAAAATATCATCACATAAACCCTGATCAGGCATTTAAAAAATATCAGGCATTAAAAAAAGATCTATCCTTGAGAAATAAACCCATGATAGAAAGATCAAATTTTTTAAAAAGAGGGAGAATGTAAACACAGCTCAAAGCCTAATTTGTTAGCTTATGAATATGGTAATAACCAAAGCTTGCACAGTTCTCAAAGAGTATGGGCTAGGTAGCAGGTAGATATCAGAACAGAAAGATGAATAAGATCTCATTGTCTGCTTTTGAGAAGCTTGGCCTGCAGATTCTTACAGTCCAAGTTTTGCTGTGGTGTGTGAATGGAGTAGCAGGATCGCACAAGAAGGAATCATCTCTGCTGACTTTTAGAGAGGATGTTCTGTAATGAAGGTATTTGTTTTTTAATTATCATGGTACCTAATATCATTTTTTTGCAAAGATAAATTACTAAAGACTTGTAAACTAAGTCAATTGCAGTGGCTCATGCCTGTAATCCCAGAGGTGAGCCACTGCAACTGGGAGGCCGAGACAGGAGGATGGCTTGAGTCAGGAGTTGGAGTCTAGCCTGGGCAATATAGTGAGACCTTGCCTCTATAAAAAATGTAAAAAAAAATAGCCAGATGTGTAATGCATGCCTGTGGTCTCAGCTACTTGGGAGGCTGAGGTGGAAGGTTCGCTTGAGCCCAGGAGGTTGAGGATGCAGTGAGCTGAGACTGCACCACTGCACTCTAGCCTGGGCAACAGAGCAAGACCCTCTCTCAAAAACCAAAGCAAACCAAATCAAATTACAACAAATAAAAACACTTGAAACCTAGCAGAGCCAACAAATGTACAGCATCTTCTATAGATTTTTAGCTTCCAGTACTAATAAGGACATCCCAGAAGGGTGATCCTGATCCTCCATGTTTTCTACATAATGGTTTCAATGCGCTCACTGGTTTGAGTCTTTACTGAGTAGGTTCTCATTTGGGCCTGCGTGACCTCTCCTGATTTTGAAATGTAATAATAAAATAATTGTGTTATATTTTCCATTGTGAAGTTCCCCATGTGTTTGAACACAAAAAGCATTATTGGAGATTTCCACTTGTAACCAAGGAAACTCAATTAGGTTTTACCTTTAATTTTTGATGTTGTTGTGGTTGGTGTAATGAAAAGGTCGTCCAAGCCTTTGAAACAGAAGTGCTCGTCTTTGTTCTTTCTGTCTTTGTGGAATCCTTGCCCTGCCTGTGTCTAAGGAACACTGCCATTTTGTGGATCAGAGCACATAAAAAGCCAAATAAATGAGAAAAACTATTCGAATGTCATGTTTCTCCCCAAGCAGTAACATTAACGTGTTTATATAATAAGCACATTTACCAAATTTGCTTATTGAGGCACCTCCTGCAGGCGTGACCCTGTGACGGTCTTGGATGCCCCAGGATCCCTCACAGGTCTTCTGATAGACGCATGAACCTGGCAGGGCTAGGGAACCCAGTCCCAAGGGGACGTCCTTGACCAAGGGCAAACAGAGCCTGCAGATCAGCACTCCCCTCCCAGGCGCTCAGATGGGGCAGTGACTTGCATGCTCATGGCCCTTCACGGTGCCCTGGTCCATGAAACCCTGGTTCTTGCAGAAGAGACCAGCTCCATCACACACTCTTGCACTCTTTTTTTTTTTTTGAGACGGAGTCTCGCTCTTTCACCCAGGCTGGAGTGCAGTGGCGCGATCTCGGCTCACTGCAAGCTCCGCCTCCCGGGTTCACGCCATTCTCCTGCCTCAGCCTCTCCGAGTAGCTAGGACTACAGGCGCCCGCCACCACGCCTGGCTAATTTTTTGTATTTTTAGTAGAGACGGGGTTTCACCGTGTTAGCCAGGATGGTCTCGATCTCCTGACCTCGTGATCCGCCCGCCTCGGCCTCCCAAAGTGCTGGGATTACAGGCGTGAGCCACCGCGCCCGGCCCACTCTTGCACTCTTGTTCTTCCCCTGCTGTTTTGCTCTTCCTCCTGCCTCAGGTCTGCAGTCCCCTGAATCCGTGCTGTTCATTCCGTCCAGGCACCAGCACCCCTCCCTGCTTCCGTGGACCAATTGCTGCCACAGCCCACACGTGGACTGACCACAAAGCCGTGGGTCTCCAGTTAGAGAGGGGTCCCCAGAGAACATTCTCCTGATGTCCTCTGAGCAGTGCCTCTCTGTTTCACTGGCTCCTAACACCTCACGTCTGCTTTGTAGAACTCATCACAGTTCTGGAAATGGGCTCATGCTTCCTGCTCTGTCCACGGCACAAGCACTCTGTCTTTCCCATCACGTAGTAGACAATCCATAATTACTGCCCAATACATGGACAGATGGGCTTTCAATTTGATTCCCTCCCTTCAATCATGCCCACTGTAGAATCATCCTCCATATCACGACGAGTCATCCATTCAAAACCCAGCCCTGCCCACGGGGTTCCTTTGCTTTCCCTCCTCAGGGCGTCTTTATTAGCTGCAAAGGCCTCTCCCGGAGAAGCCTCACAGCCATCAGTGTCTCCTCCCCACCGTGCCCCCATGTACCTCTGCATGCACTAGGCGTCTTCATCCATCTACCTTGGCTCCTCTGTCTCAGTCTCTGGATGACCCTTGGCAGCTTTTACTTTCCTGGTTACCCTCAATCACTCGGCCAGTAAATGCCTCTTTGCACCTTTAGCGTGGAGATACGCATCCCACTCAGTGACTCCCTAACATCTTAAAAAAAATTCCATAGGTTATTGGGGAACAGGTGGTATTTAGTTACAGGAGTAAGTTCTTCAGTGGTGATTTGTGAGATTTTGGTGCAGCCATCTCCCACAGTACACACTGAACCCAATTTGTAGTCTTTTATCTCTCACCCCCTTCCCACCCTTTCCCCGTGAGTCCTCAAAGCCCACTGTGTCATTCTTTTGGCTCTCTTATTGCTGACTGCATTACCTGGCAGTTATCAGTTTTTGTGTTAGTTTCCATAATAGACTCTGAGCTCTCCAAGGTGGATTCTTTGTTCCTTTTCCACACCTTCCTCCATCATCAAGCGTGACACAGCAGGAGCTCTCCAGCGGCATCTTCTGAGTCAAGGTCTAACTTAGGTGAAGAGTGAACTGGACAGAATTAGAGTGTGGCCTCTGGAACAATAGTGCCAGGTCCTAGGCTATCAGCAAAGCTGGTGCTTGGATGATTCCAGTGAGCTGGGGGAATTTTTCCAGCAACAGAAGGATCGTTTTTCCCAGATGGTAATTCTATTGCTCATCAGGGTAAAACATGTGCGATTCTGATTCCACATGTGCAGAAGGTGGTGCTGTGCACCTCTGGTGATACGCGGAAATCTAGCACACGCTCAGTGATGACTGCTGAGATTGGGCTCAGGGACCGTCCTGGAGCACCTGAATGCTTGGTGCATCTGCCATTTAAAAATAACAGGATTTCCCACCATGATATTGTGACACGTGTTTGCCTCTCTCACACTTTGGCGTGGGACTGGGCATGACTTGTTATTTTCAGTGAGACAAAATCGGTTGGAAAAAAGTCAGGAATGAGGTGTTCTGTGTCTAGGTGGCTCTCGGGGACTATTGCCGTGGATGGAGCCTCTGGCATAGCATGTCCACCCTGCTGGATAAGCCTTATATTTGGTGGACACTGGCACAAGCAGGCAGTAAGGAGTCCAAAAGAAAGTGACCAGACATACCGCAGGCTAAACAAAGGATGGTGGCCAGGAATCCAATGAGCAGTGCTCACAGTTGCGAACAAGGAGCGGGGCTGCCCTGTGCCCTGGGCATCCTGCACAGTATAGCCATCACGGGCATGGAGGGCTGTAGTCAGGGGCTTCGCCAGGGGAGGGCACGCTGGGCTCCGCGTGGAAAGGTGCAGGGGCGCAGGGAGCCCCTGTTTCGGGCTGAGGTTTCTGCTGGCTGCTGGAGCTGAGATTAAACACAGTGACAGTCACTTCCCACAGCTCTGGGAAGGCAAAACCCCGTCTCTGCTAAAAATACAAAAATTAGCCAGAGGTGGTGGCAGGTGCCTGTAATCCCAGCTACTTGGGAAGCTGAGGTGGGAGAATCGCTTGAACCCGGGAGGCGGAGGTTACAGTGAGTTGAGATCACACCACTGCACTGCAGCCTGGGCAACAGAGCGAGACTCCATCTCAAAAAAAGTAAATAAATAAAAAATAATAATAATAAAAAAAGATTTCAATGGTTGTATTTTTTTTTTTTATGGGAAAGACATTCTGAAGATAAATAAGAAGTGACCCTGTTTCTGATAGGAAGTTGCCAGGGAAATGGTTGCTTGTGGGTTCTTGTTGCTGAACATGCTGGGCAGGTAGCAGAGCAGAGAGGATGCGACTGGGGACGTGATGAGCACAGACCCAAGAAGCAGAGTGAAAACCCCGCCGCAGGTCAGCGCAGTATCCTCAGGTCAGTGATGTTACATCAAGGACTCCGTTGTTAAAACTCTACATATGTTCACAAAACCCAAACTGCTGCTTGAGAGGGGAATGAGAGAAGCAATAGTGTTGTTTTTTTCTAAAATGTTTGAGTCTGGATTATCCCATTAAAGAGGACCTTGTTTTCTTTAACATTGTGCTATTTCCCTCCTAACTGAGCATTCACTACCCTCTTCCCAAGTTCTACAAACCTAAAAGGAATCATCACCCAGTTCCCCATAAACACTTAGTCTCATTCTCCTGCTTCTCTTCCAGTGCTTCCTTCTGCAGGACCTGTTCTTCCGGCTGGCCTTTCCTACTCGGGGGTCTTCATGTGGCTTCAGTATTTCTGTTATAGTTCATGTGATCTTATGAAAATGTCTCTTTTTAATTTTAAATTTTTTTTTTTATTTCAATAGGTTTTGGGGAACAGGTTGTATGTGGTCACATGAGTAAGTTCTTTAGAGGTGATTTCAGAGATTTTGCTGCACCCATCCCCTGAGCAGTGTACACTGTACCCAATGTGTAGTCTTCTATTCCTTGCCACCCTTTCCCCTGAGTCCCCCCGAAGTCCATTGTGTCATTCTTATGCCTTTACAACCTCATCTCTTAGCTCCCACTTATAAGTGAGTACTTACGATGTTTGGTTTTCCATTCCTGAGTTACTTCACTTAGAATAATGGTCTCCCGTCTTTTTTAAAAAATTTATTCTCTTCACATTGAAAGAAGACTGCCGAGATCCTCTATTGCTCCTTCAGAGTTCTGAAAACACTTCACTGAGTTTTCAGATTCCTGTTAGAACTATTTCAGTTTACCACACTGTTCTCTGGGTTTCATATTTTCGTCTTCTACCCTCAATATACCACCCAGGAGCTCACGGGAAGGTCATGGCTCAGACTGGGAAGAAAGTGCCAAGATTGGGCCGGGCATAGTGGCTCACACTTCTAATCCCAGCTCTCAGGGAGGCAGAAGCGGGAGGATAGCTTGAGCCCAGGAGTTCAAGACCTGCCTGGGCAATATAGCGAGACCCTGTTTTCCACAGAAAGGAAAAAAAAAAAGAAAGTGCCAAGATTGGGTCGATGGAGACACCAACAGAAAGGGGGAATTCTGGAAATCCAGTGCTTCTAAATTTCCTAGACTTGCACAATTTCTTCCTGAGTCTGTCTGAATTGGTAAGGCTAAATGACAGCAGTGGAAGAAAGACAGGGCTGGCTAACCTTCAGACTCAGCTCTCCCCGTCAGCGGCATGGCCGGTGTTGCTGCGAGGTGTGAGCGCCCATCTGAGGGCCCGGCTGGCTTCATGGCATTAACTCACTGTCTATGGGCTTTTGTGTGTGTGCATGTCATTACAGCTGTCCTCTAACCTTGGTTATGACCGTGTGTTACAATTTGTGGGCAACAGTTCTAGTCCTGATTTGCATTTTTAAAGCCTTGGTCTAATGAGTGGCTTCACTCACTTTAAAAACAAATTACCTTGTTCAATAGCTGATACACCAGCTCTATTTCTTTCCATTTGATGTAGTCAGATTTCTGCTTATTGAAAAAAATTGTGAATTTGAGTAAGGAGGTAGAAGAAAGTTGTGAGGGCGAACTAGGGACTATATCTGAATTAATTTTGAAATGTACTTTCTTCATAAACTGTTTTTGATTTATTTGAAAGACACTCATGATTTCAGGTATATTTAATAATGGGTTTACTAGGACAATATATATCCTAAGAAGGAAACTCATTCTCTAAATTTTCAGCCATAAAAATGCAGGCTAATAGACAATATGTTTGTTTTTTAGAGTGAATTCAAATTATGTTAAATGTACCAAACCATCGGGTAGAACTTCTGACTTGAACTATTATGGAAATTTTGGATCTCTATTCTAAAATGAAGAATTTTCAATAACACAGATAAGAATAAAGTTCAGATTTTTGTTTTCTCTCTGTCACTAGGGATATTGATAATAAAAGTGTCTTTTAAACTCAACTGTAAAAATTTTCAAAGATGTTTTCTCTGCACAGCACATTTGATTTTCAAAGAAGCTTAAAATATTATCAACATTGATAATTTTATTTTCTTAAGGAAGGCAGGGCCGGGTGCGGTGGCTCACGCCTGTAATCACAGCACTTTGGGAGGCCGAGGTGGGCAGATCATGAGGTCAGGAGATCGAGACCATCCTGGCTAACATGGTAAAACCCCATCTCTATTAAAAATACAAAAAATTAGCTGGGCGTGGTGGCATGTGCCTGCAGTCCTCTCTCCTCAGGAGGCTGAGGCAGGAGAATCCCTTGAACCTGGAAGGAGGAGGCTGCAGTGAGCCAAGATTGTGCCACTGCACTCCAGCCTGGGTGACAGAGCAAGACTCTGTCTCAATAAATAAATAAATAAATAAAAATAAATAAAAAGGGCAGGACATGAACGGTGACGCCATATAAGAGACTGCCGGTCTTACCGTGTGTTTCTAACAATCTCCTCTTCTCAAGCCTGAGCCACAGTATTTCAAGATTGTGACTTCTAAAACTCCAGTTTGAAAAACCAAATCAAACCAAGCCAAAACAGAAACCTGACCCTATTACCCGTTTTAGTTTTTCTCTATGGATAAAATAATACTGAACACAACATTAATAAACACTAAAATTCTTGGAGTGATTTCTTTAAACCAGACATTGTGTAAGTGTTCCCTGTAGATTATTTCAAATAATCCTGAAATGAACGCTTTGAGGTGTGAGTTATAACTAAATGACAGCTGTATCTTTTACAGCACACCCAGAAAAATTATGGTACACTGGAAAGACCAAACAATTCCATCCCTGACTCCACTGTGCCTGAAGTGTCCAACCCTGACTTAGTTACTCTGCCCTGAGGTTTGTTTCCCCAGGTATAATGGAGACAGTAATTCCTACATCAAGATGGGTGTTAAAAGAATGACAAGCTAATGTGTGTAGGGCCTGGTGACCTCTCCTTGATTATAAAGTTCGTATTGACAGGACAATATATACTCAAAAGTAATGTTAAGGAAACTATTGAAATGATTAATACTCTGAGGCTTTTTTTTTTGTCTGTAATGAGTAAGGAATTCAATATGTTAGGAAGGCAACAAGAAGGAAAAAATATTTACTTTCACTGTGAATGTGTTGGGAATCAGGACATGTAACTTTTTTTTTTTTTTTTTTTTGAGATGGAGTCTCACTCTGTCACCAGGCTGGAGTGCAGTGGCGCCATCTTGGCGCACTGCAACCTCCATCTCCCAGGTTCAAGGAATTCTCCTGCCTCAGCCTCCCAAGTAGCTGGGATTACAGATGCGTGCCACCATGCCCACCTAATTTTTGTATTTTTGATAGAGATGGGGTTTCACCATGTTGGCCAGGATGGTCTCAATCTCTTGACCTCGTGATCCGCCCACCTCAGCCTCCCAAAGTGCTGGGATTATAGGTGTGAGCCATCATGCCCAGCCGTGATTTGTTGTTTTAATTTGATATGTATGCATATATACACATAGTTGTGTATGTATATATATATAATATATAATATGTATATATGTATATTATATATATGTATACATTAACAGTAAAGTATGTAAAGAAAGCTTATTCTGTAATAGAAAATCAGCTGTCATTTAGAACTGAGTTTTAGTCTAAAAAGATTACTACTGGGTTTGGGTTAGCTTAAAATTTAATAGAGAATCTCTAAGAAGCCATAAAATGTATCTGAACATTTAGGTTTTTAAAGATTTAATATTGTAAAATAAGTTTTAAAATGAGAACGACAATAGTAAGAACCTTAATACTACTAAAAACCCATGAGAATTACTTGAAAAACACAACTTGCTTTTAAACAAGTCAGGTCCAGGGAGCGGAGGGAGGTGGTGCCAGCTCAGGAGTGATGAGCAGAGACGTGACCATGCCTGCACTAGCCCTTGATTAAGGCGACTGGGCCTCGGTAATGCCCGTTTCTACCACGTAGGACTGTTGTGGAGGATAAAGTGGAGGTACTGGCTGAGACCCTGAGCGAGAAGGTGCTGATGCCACAGAGCCAGGAGAGAAAGGGGAGCCACCTCCTGCAGCATATGCAGAACCAAGTGGCTCAGACCTGGCAGCCACTTCTCAGCACTGCCCTCAGCAAGCAAGATGCCCAGAGCTGGAGAGGGGATGAAGAAAGCAGGCTTTTTGGGTCATTGTTTTTAAAGTACTGAATATATATAAATACTCAGAGACCGTGAGTGAGGATGGACGAATACAACTGCATGGGACCACATGCAGTTTAAGGCAATTCCTGTTCATGTTGACGTCCTCCGGCGTTTTCTCCCCATTCCTATGTAACCAAAACCCTCAATCATCTTTCTTTGCCTTTTCTTCGTGTCATACATGCATATTCTTTTCAGCTCAAGACGAGACAAAGGTAGTTGTGAACCTAAATGGAGTTGGATTCGTTTTCTGTATAGGATGCATTCTGTGAGCATCCTGCAATGCTTGTTTGTTTTACCCTTTCTGTACCTGCCCTCCCCATCTTTTCCTATGATGCAATTTTGCTGCTGTGAACTTTTCCATACCTCCCTCCCAGAGCCCATCAGCAAGAATTCTGTGTTTGGCACCTAAAAGGAGAATTTCTGAGCCACAGGCTGTAAACATCTGCAACCTTGCTACATTAACCCAATTAATGACATTAATCCAATTAATGTTCATCCTGATTTTACACGTTTACATTGCCACCAGGGATGAACTCTGGGTGTCCATATTTTAATGTTGCTTTCATGCCTGCTAACCCAACATCCATTCTGCAGCCCATGGATCAAGGAGTAATTTCGACTTTTGAGTATTACTATTTAAGAAATATAGGAAATGTGGTATAGATAACTGTAGAGTACTACTCAGCCACACAAAGAATAAAATTCTGTCGTTTTCCGCATCATGGATGAAACTGGAGGACACTGTTAAATGAAATAAGCTAGAAAAGAAGGTTAAAACACTGCATGTGCTTACTCCTATGTGGAAGCTAAAAATGTTCATCTTATAGAAGTAAAAAGTAGAACAGAGGGAACTAGAGGTTAGGAAGGGCAGGAAGAATGGAGGGACAGGGAGAAATTTGCTGAAGGATACAAGATTACAGCTTGAGAGGAAGAATAAGTTCTAGGGTCTGATACTACTGTAGGATGACTACAGTCAACAGTAATATATTATACAGTTTCAAAGAGCTAGAAGGGGGATATGAAACTTTTCCAACATGAAGAACTGATACGTGTTTCAGATGATGGATATGCAATGACCCAGATCTGATACCATGTATTATATGTATCAAAACATCACTATGTCCTCCATCAATATGTAAAATTATTATTTGTTAATAAATACACAAATACATAAAAAACTTTAAAAAGGAATACACACACACACAAAGAAAGACATTTCATTAGACTGCCATAAATAGTGATTCATCTGATGGGTCTGGGAAAGCTAAATTGGAAACCAGGAAAGGATTCATCATTTTAGACGCCAGTAGGAACATTTGTGAGTCACGGGAGGGGATCAAAATATCAACATTCATAGGAGTTTTTAAAAGTTTATTTGAGTTCTCCTGGGTGACTTCGCAGGGTTTGAGCCTTCAGTGGAGGGAGTGACTGCAGGTATGGAAATCACGAGAGAACTTGAAGGAGAAGTGGGGCCTGAAGATGGGGCTGAACTACTGCAATCTCATGATAAATTTGAAAGGATGAGAAATCGCTTCTTTCAGATGAGCTACAAAAGTGGTTTCTTAAGTGGAATCTACTCCTGGTGAAGATGCTGTGAACATTGTTGAAATGACAACAAAAGATTTAGAATATTAGGCAAATGTAATTTGTAAAGTGGTGGAAAACTTTGAGAGATGGACTCCAATTTTGAAACGCATTCTACTGTGGGTAAAATGCTGTCAAACAGCATTGCATGCCACGAGGAAACCTTTCACAAAGGAACAGTCAATTAATGCAGCAAACTTCATTGCCACCTTATTTTAATAAATAGCCACCCCAACCTTCAGCAGCTACCACCCTGATCAGTCAGCAGCCATCAACGCTGAAGCATCTCCACCACAAAAAGATTAAGGCTCGCCGAATGCCTGGATGAATGCCAGCATTTTTAGCAATACAATATTTAATGAGGGTATGTACATGGTTTTTTAGACAGTGCTGTTGCGTGCTTTACAGGCTACAGTATAGTATAAACACAACTTTTAAATGCATTGGGAAACAAAAACATTGTGTGACTGGCTTTGTTGTGATATTTGTAGAGTCTGGAACTGAACCCACAATATCTCCGAGGTCGGCCTGCATGCCGTTCCTTGTGTTCAAATCTACTTGTGTGTCTTTCAGATTTTTATCAACTTCTATTTATTTGTTTTTGCTTCACCTTTCCTGTTAAGAGGACTCCAAAGCATTTTCTTATCTGCTTAGTTGCTATTCTTGCTAGTAGTATCTTTTCTTCCCTTGCGCCTTCTAGCTGGTTTCTGTGGCTCTGGTTGCTGATGTTTTAACCATTACAGAGGAACTGCTGATTTCTGCACTTCATTTTGTCCTGCGACCTTACTGACTTTTTATCCTTTGTAGTAGTTTTTCAGTGGATTCTGTTAGATTATATATGTATAAATATAATCTGCAAACAAAGTTAAATAAATATATTTTAATTCTTTTTATTCGTTTTTGGACATCCAATTTCTTTTATATCTAGTTGCTTTAGCAAACATTTGCAGTGGATACTAGTAGTGATAGCGGCGATTCTTGGCTTTTTCCTGAGTTGAGTAAAAATATTTTCTTTGATTCACAGTAAGTGGAATCCAATACCTTCTTAATATTTAAGTTTTTAAAATCAAGGATAGATGTGTTTTGTCAAAAGAGTTTTCAATATGCATAGAGATGGTCATATAACTTTTTGTTCTTAGACCTGCTAATAAGGATTATAGAACAGATTTCCTAATGCCCCTTGGCATCTCTGGAATATACTCTCTGTGGTCATGACATGTTTTTCTGTAGTGTGCCACTGGATTCTGTTTGCTAACCTTACAGAAGGTCCCTCTGGGCAGCTATATGGTCAGAGGCACATGGGGGTGCAACCATGCCTCATCTGTCTCTGAGGACCTGACCAGACTCAGGCCCCGAAGGGTCCCTGATTTTTAGAAGGTGCATTGTTACGTTGCTTTCTGATATCTGCCAGATCTCCCCCTTCAGGCATCCCCTACCTCCCCTACCCTGCAGACTTTGTGCCCGTCTAAGCTGATGCTGCCTTCAGTGGGTCCTTCTGGGGTGGCTTTCTCCTGGCTGTGCTTGCTCTCGACAATGTCTAAAATCCCTGCACCCCCTTTTCTCACCTGTTAGAGAGTCTTGGGCTCCCTTGAGGATCTGTGAAGACATTCTTGGTCTTTGTTGTTTTTGGCAGCCCTTACGTGCAATTGAGAGTTCACAGATTTCTTTTACTTTGTGAGAATTGGGTTGGTGGGCAATTTTTTCCTGTCTTTCCTCTTGTAGCTTGTGTGGTTAGAGGAGAAGTGAGTGGATTCAGAATGACACTTTCTGCATGTTTCTAGTGGGAACCCTGACTGAGAAAGCACGTTCGGGGGGCGAGCTCTGTGCCCCGTGCGCCCTGTTCAGGGGCTGTTGCTAGTGGAAACCGTGACTGAGAAAGCACATTCGGGGGACGAGCTCTGTGTCCCGTGCCCCTGTGCAGGGGCTGGAGGAGGCTCCTGCTCCCTCCCTCAAGGATGCTCTTCAAGTGTGGGGAGCCCCCAGGGGAGAGCCCAGGGGCTTCCTGCTTCCCCACAGGTCAGAGAGGGGTTTGGGGGAGACAAGTGAAGCTTGGTAGGGGTCCCTTTGGGCAGTGTGGCACAGGTTGACTGGGCTTGCCTCCTTTTAGGTGAGATAGATACACACACACACACACACACACACACACATCTGCCTCACATGCACAGCTGTCTTCTGGATTAAAATTCTTGTATCACTTGCCACTTACTCTTTTGCATTAGCCCCCAAATTACCGAATCCAGTCTACTCAGCTCCCTGACACTTTTCTGGACTCCTATCTCCTAGGTCATGCCATCCTATAAAATCCATTCATTCTATTACTCTGATTTTGTGCAAGAAGCAACTCTGCACATCCGTGACTCAAATATCTACTTTCTATAATTTGAAAGGGGTTTGGATTTTTCCCTGGCTATGTAAGTATGTAAGTTGTGTTTTTCTTTCAGATGGCTGAGAATTGAGTTCTTATCATTCCCATAGTTTATCATTCCCACAGATTTTACGGTCCAGTGTAGACAGCATGCATGCCAGAGATACGATGGAGTGTGGTCTAAATGTAAAAGGCCATGCTCAAGCAGTTCCCTGCCAGATCCGTAACTCACCCCTCCAGCTCTTTATTCCTAGCTGTCCTTGTGATGAAAACCATTTTCAAGTGAATCTGTCACTACCCACATGTCACTCAATAGGGCGCAGTGCATTGTCCTCATCGCAGGCCTCACTGGAGTGAAGGGAACCGTTTCACCTTCTCCTCGCTATTCAGTGCAGCCATTTGTCTGTCCAGTCTTCATGTTAGGATAATAATGACTCAAACTGCGTCATGAATAGAACTTAAGGAAAATAGGGATGGACAAGAGAAGAAGGTATTTCTTTTTCTTTTCCTTTTTTTTTGGTAGCACTAAGAGGTAATTATACGTAATTTGAAGTAAAATTTCCATTCACTGTTACTTGCCCAACCTCACAACATGGTCCTCCCAGCAATATGACAAGAAGGGCCACAGAGTACTCGTTTGGGAAACTGCATTGTTTCTCACAAGATCAACATACTTCTATTCATTTTTCCAGAAAATTTACTAATTTCTTGTTTTGTAGATACAGGATTACTCACTTCTTTAATGCAGTTATTCACATCATCCTAGTTTAATTTCAGTTTATATTAAATATGATAAGGGAGCCTCCGTATTACAAGTCACTCACATTCCCTGATATAAAAAGAATGAGCATATTCATGTCTCCTGAGTGCTGAAGCCACCCCAGACATCAATTTTGATTAGTCAGAGAAAGTGTACAGAAATCCTAAATATATGATCATAAACAGCCATCGTTTCTAGGAATTTACATGTTGACCTTGTAGATAATACATCTTTTATTCATATGACATTTTGAAACCTTTTGGAAATATGGATAAACATTATCTACATAATAACGTATACATTTTGTATTAAAACATGTAATTCGTATGTGTAATAATTTGGGAAGAAAGTTGAATTTAAATCTTCACAGCAACAACAACAGCAAAACGCTATTCAGTAACCTTGAACTAATACTTTGCTGTGACAGCTGGAAAATAGGAATTGTTGAACCATTTGTTGGTATGAGGTTTGTTCACCTTATGATTTGATATTTCTGCAGGGACCCTATGAGGTTCTCTAGCACAAGACTCTAGTTGAGTGGGGATTGTTGTGTCCAGAGATGTTGGAAGCTTATCCATTCTCTGATTGAATACCTCCAGCAATGGAGAGAACTCACTGCTTTCCACACAGCTCATGCTACTGGATGGCTCTGAGGTTTAGAAGGGTATTACTTAAACTGACCCTGACCCGAAACCTGGGCTCCTGAAGCCTTGGCCCATCATTCCTTGTTACCACATTTGCAACCTCACAGCATTTCCACACCTGTTTCTGTCGGTCAGCACTTCAGACGGTTGAGGTCAGCTCCTTCTCCTAGCCTCCCCGTCTTCCCTCTCAAGGCTAAGTTATACCCTCTGCTTCTCCACTTCTTCCTTATGTGATCGACTTTTCAGATACTTTCTGTGATGGGCTACCGAGCTTCAAGTTTGAAATGCAGAATTGGAACGAAATACAACCTTTCAGATATGTTCAGACAATGTCATTTTTCCCATGTGCCTTCATTAAAATGAACACCAGTTTTCACTTAATGCCACACAGTAGTCATCTAGAATATTCCCAGGCTAACTTCTCTAAGTGATTGTACCATTTGTTTGAGTTTAAATATTTTTGCATATACATATACCTAACTCTGAAAAAATTTATGGGGTTTGAATTATGTTTTCTGCCTACTAAACTTTCCTAAATTAACCAATTTTTCAGCATTTCTGCCAGATTTTTCTTACCCACGGATTTGATACATTTAAGCTCATGACAAGGCACAGGTACTGGGTTGAAGTGTGTTCTCCAAAAAGATATGTCCAAGTCCTGAGCCTGGTATCTGTGGGTGTGACCTCATCTGGAAGTCAAGTCCTGAGCCTGGTATCTGTGGGTGTGACCTCATCTGGAAGTGAGGTTTTAAGACGAGGTTGTGCTGGATTAGGATTGGCTCTAGTCCAGTATGATTGGTGTCCTCCTCTGCAGAAGACTTGGAGACGCAGACACAGAGAGGAAAGCCCTGTGATGACAGAGATGGAGACTGGAGGGAGGCAGCCACAGGCCAAGGAACCACGGGGATCACTGGGAGCCGTCTGGAGCTGGAGGGGAAGGAAGGATCCCCCTCTAGAGCCTTTAGAGGGAGAGAGGCCCTGCCCACACCTGGATTTCAGACTCACATACTCCAGAACTGTGAGCAAATACATTTCTGTTCTCTTAGGCAATACAGTTTGTGGTTACTTACAAGAAGCTAATATAAGGGAAGTCATTTTTTTAAAAATGGCAATTAAGAGGTCATCCAGGAGTCACAGTCATTGTGCAGCAATCCCTGATTTGTGAGGATGCTGGGGGGTGATGGTAACACTGGGGATGGAGAGAAGCCACTGACCTTCAGGGAGTAAGGAAAGCACCGGTGGACTTAGGCCCTGGGTAGGTGCTGGGATGGAAAGAGAAGGGATTGAGGTTTCCCCCTGAGGCTGCGTGTCTTGCCTCTCTCAGAAGCCACTCATGATGGAGCCACAGGAGGCTCACACGGCAGGCAGCAGACCCTCGACAAACAGCACTTCCGTGTGGGTTGGCAGAAAGGGGAGCCTTAGAGGAGAGTTTGCTCGCTTGCTCTGTGGATTGTGAGAAACCCAGGGCCTTTCTTGGGGTAGGATTCACATGGAGAGCCTGATGTTCAATATGGGGACAGGTGACAAGGATCTGGTGCTTTGTAAGCCCGCATGGATTCTGGCTGGTCAGTTCTGGAAGGTGATGGGCACCTCTTGTCATGATATCTTTGGGGCATGTGTTGAAGTTTACGTAATTGTAGCATGCAATGTGCATCATTCTCTTTTTTATGTTTTCAGATGTGACTAAGTTAGCTTCCTTCCCCTGGCCTTGGGCTCATTGTCTTTGACAACAGGGGCTCCCTGGAAAGTTGTAGTGAGGACTGACGAAATATGGTATATGGGCCAAAATATCAAATATGTGCATATTCAGAATTTCTGAAAATAATATCCAAGCAATGGAAGAGAACAAATATATTTTATGAAATTTTTCTTGAACTTAAAGGGTTGACATATGTCAAAAAGGCACCCTATGTACCTAGGGAAATCAGCACAAAATGAACAATCCTGACATATAATCTCATAAAACTATTGACTTTAAATTAAAAGAAAACAGCAATGATCCACTGGCCACGTACAGATAAACAAATGTAAAGTAGGCATTTAATGCTCACCTTCAGCCTTTGTGCCATTGTTTCTCCAGTGATTTTGGGTGTCTGAAGTGAGTTATGAGAAAGAATCCTCAGGAACGTTCCATGGGAACACAATTCTCTGAGTTCTTGCCTGTTCATATTCCTTTCTTCTTGAAAGACAATTCAGCTATACATGTAACTGTCTCAAATTTTCTTTTCTTGAGCAATGCCTTTTTTTTTTTGAGACGGAGTTTTAATCTTGTTGCCCAGGCTGGAGTGCAATGGTGCAATCTTGGCTCACTGCAACCTCTGCCTCCCAGGTTCAAGAGATTCTCCTGGCTCAGCCTCCTGAGTAATTGGGACTGCAGGTATGCGCCACCACACCTGGCTAATTTTCGTATTTTTAGTAGAGACAGGGTTTCACCATATTGGGCAGGCTGATCTCAAACTCCTGAACTCATGTGATCCACCCATGTTGGCCTCCCAAAGTACTGGGATTAAAGACGTGAGCCACCACGCCTGGCCTTGAGCATCTTAAATATGTAAGTCCACTGTCTTTGACGTAAAGCATCACTGTTGAAAGTCCAATGTCAACATGATGATTTTCTTTCCTATATAAGTCACTTCGTATTGTTGGTGTTAGTATTGTTCTTGTGAAACTTTTGTAGGCATATTGTGGAATAAAGAGCATGCATTAATTTGTTGGTTAATGATCTTGACAAAAATGTATCAGTCTTTTCCAGATAGTTGCCCCTGCTTCTGACATTTGATATGATAATAATTTAGATATGGTGTGGTCATGAATTTATAAAATATATTTAAATAACTACTATCCGATTGGAAAAATATTTTGTGGAAGCATTTTACTAAGAATTTCTTTTTTGGAAGTGTTTCATTTATATAATTTAAAATATACCTTGTTTATGGGATACTAATTCAAATAGCACTTAGGAATACATTTTTAAAATGAAACAAAATAAAACAATTTTATATAAAGCATTGCAAGAATGCAGTTTCAAATTACTAAACCTCACATTTTTACATGAAAAAAGGTGCTGTGAAGGAGGTTGTCTTTCCTCAAATTAAAGAGATATGTCATTTAGAAAAGACATTTTCTTTAAAAAGTCAGCATATAATTCTTTTTGATAAATACACATATCAAACTGAAGATGATCTACAGAATCATTTTCATGATATCTAATGGTTTCCTGGATAAAATACTAAATGTCACGATTGCAAATTTGAATAATGGTATTACCAACCAAAATGTAGACATTACAATGTCTACCTAGGAAGTAAAATGTGTATTTTTCTTCCTTTATAATTAATATGCTGAGCTGCAGAATGACCTCACCATAGTGTTGGAAATGATTACTTATTTTCATGACCGAGGGGTAATACACAGGAACTCACAGCCCCTGACCAGAGCCAGAAGCCCTGGATTTGAATCAAGGGTTTTTTCAATTAGCAGGACAAGTTATTTATTCTTTCTGTGCTTCACTTTTCTCATCTGCAAAATGGGGATAATAAAGGTACATAGGTCGTAGGATGATTATGTTAATATATGACAGTATTTAGAATGGTGGCTAGTGCAAAGTAAGCCCTATATAAATATTTTCTTTTCTAATTGTGATGGCAATGGTGGTGATGATGTTGGTGATGATGATGGTGATGACGATGATAATGGTGATGATGGCAATAGTGATGATGACAGTGATGATAAGAATCATGGTAATGGTGGTGATGCTGATGATGGTGATGGTGATGATAAGAATCATGATAATGGTGGTGATGCTGATGATGGTGATGAGGTTGATGGTGATGGTGATGAGGATAAAAATGATGATGGTGATGATGATGGTGACGATGATGGTAATGATGTTGATGGTGAATATGTCTCCTTTCAGGATTTTATCTATTTCTAGGTAGTGCCTACTCAAATTGCTACTGTAGGTTTCACAGTACCTCATGCCAACAAACTAAAAAGTTTATTTATTTATTTATCTTTGGTCAGAAAGGTTTTTGGTGTATATTAACTGAATTTGTCTAATTAAAGTTCAAATGTATTTCCTTAAAGTAAAATAAGGATATTAGAATGTAAAGATCCCCTGTTTCCCTCAATTAAAATAGAAAATAAATATTAAGCCTTATTTTAATAAATTAGATTTCTTTGTTCATGAACTTTATCATGACTTCAATAAACTGCCTATGACATACTCGGACCTTTTGATTTGTCCTATGTGATCTTTTTTAAAATAACCAGTCATTTCATTTTAGGATAAAAATTCATCATATAAGGCACCTTCTTATACAAAATTATTTTTTCTTTTTTGAGACTGAGTTTTGCTCTTGTCCCCCAGGCTGGAGTGCAATGGCACAATTTTGGCTGACTGCAACGTCCGCCTCCCAGGTTCAAGCGATTCTCCTGCCTCAGCCTCCTGAATAGTTGGGATTACAGACACTCACCACCATGCCCAGTTAATTTTTGTATTTTTAGTAGAGAAGGAGTTTCACTATGTTGGCCAGGCTGGTCTCGAACTCCTGACCTCAAGTGATCTGTCCACCTCGGCTTCCCAAAATGCTAGGATTACAGGCGTGAGCAACCATGCCAAGCCCCAAATTATTTTTTTATAATCTTCCTTACCAAAAATACATCTTTATGTATCTAACCTTTTTACCTCCCTCTCTCCTACTTACTCTTTTTATACCTTGTTTTATAAATAACTTTTAAATAATCTCCAGATTACATAAAATTATCATTTATCTTTCCAATAAGAATACAACTTATAGCATTTTGTATTCATTAGAATTCTTATTCTTAGTAACCTTAAATTTTAGTGAAAACCTAGGAAGCAAGAAATCCTGTTTTTCAGATGTTAACATTTTATAGATGAAATAATTCTGCAATTTTTAGAAACGTGTTTTTCTCATATCATAATCCCTTCTTAACTGGGAATAACCGATACATATCATGAGCTTTTATTAATTATTTAGTTCAAAATGATTTAAAGTTATTAAATTACACAAAATGTTTACCTACAAGATTTATCCTATTTATATGTAATTAATTCTTTCATTTTTTAACAGTTTATATGACTTCTGAAAACTTAGATATTAGGCAAAGCTGGTCATTATTTCAAATTAGTTTTTTTATTAACCATTTTTATAGCCAGTGAATATCAGGTGTTCATCTAAGGAAGAAACTTAAAGTTAAATACATGGGTATTTTTACCACTAACCTAGAAGATTTAGCTGTTTTTATTGAATCAACAACATTAAATTAGTCTTATTTGTCAAAAAATCACAAAGATTATGTTTGAATAGGATTGTATTATTACAACCTTTGTGCCAAACCCTGACATCTTTTTTTTTTAAATGTATATATTTATGAGGCACAATGTAATGTTTTGCTATATGTTTACAATGTAGAATGACCAAATCAGGCTAATTAACAAAATAGCCTTATCACAGTCTATCTTTAAATAATACACTACAACACCTATATTATAAGAACCCTATAGCAGCATATTTGCATTTTTTCTTTGTCATCATTTGCACTATTATTCTCAAATATTTTACTTTTACATCTATTCCAAACCTCAAAACACATTCTTAATAATTTTTTTTTGCACACAAAACAATAAACATTTTCTAAAAATACATACAAACAAAAAGATGCATATCAAACATATTAGGAAGGTTGCACATGGGAAGCCGGGGAATAGAAATGGGGGGTGGGAATTAAAGAAAATAAATGAGAGAGGGACTTTGTATGGATCAATGATAATAACTCAATCCTCTATTTGACAAAGAAGAAGGAGAAGGAAGAGGAAGAAAAAGAAAGTGGGA